>NC_081185.1:9053590-9400217 GCF_029867415.1 Vicia villosa
AGACATATGTAATTTATGGAATTTCTTTCTCATCTCCAAAAACTTGGACTATCATATGCAATTTAAGGAATTTCTTTCTCTTCTCAAAAAATAATGGACTATCATATGCAATTTCATGAACTTTTATCCCTTCTTCAAAAACGTGGACTATCATATGCAATTTTTGGAATTTTAATCCCTTCTCCAAAAAAGTGGACTATCATATGCTAGTTTCAATAATTTCTTTCCCTTCTCCAAAAATGTTGACTATCATATGTAATTTTTGGAATTTCTATCCCTTCTCCAAAAATATGGACTATCATGTGCAACTTTTGAAATTTCTTTCCTTTCTCCATAAACGTGGACTATCATATGCAAGTTTCAAGAAATCCTTTCCATTCTCCAGAAACGTGGACTATCATATGCAATTTTTGGAATTTCTTTCCCTCCTCCAAAAACATGGACTATCATATGCAATTTCAAGAAATTCTATCCCTTCTTCAAAAACGTGGACTATCATATGCAATTTTTGGAATTTCTATCCCTTCTTCATAAACGTGGACTATCATATGCAAGTTTCTAAAATTCCTTTCCCTTCTCCAAAAACATGGACTATCATATGTAATTTATGGAATTTCTTTCTCTTCTCCAAAAACTTGGACTATCATATGCAATTTAAGGAATTTCTTTCTCTTCTTAAAAAATATGGACTATCATATGCAATTTCATGAACTTTTATCCCTTCTTCAAAAACGTGGACTATCATGTGCAATTTTTGGAATTTTATTCCCTTCTCCAAAAAAGTGGACTATCATATGCTAGTTTCAATAATTTTTTTCCCTTCTCCAAAAATGTTGACTATCATATGTAATTTTTGGAATTTCTATCCCTTCTCCAAAAATATGGACTATCATGTGCAACTTTTGAAATTTCTTTCCTTTCTCCATAAACGTGGACTATCATATGCAAGTTTCAAGAAATCCTTTCCATTCTCCAAAAACGTGGACTATCATATGCAATTTTTGGAATTTCTTTCCCTTCTCCAAAAACATGGACTATCATATGCAATTTCAAGAAATTCTATCCCTTCTTCAAAAACGTGGACTATCATATGCAATTTTTGGAATTTCTATCCCTTCTTCATAAACGTGGACTATCATATGCAAGTTTCTAAAATTCCTTTCCCTTCTCCAAAAACATGGACTATCATATGTAATTTATGGAATTTCTTTCTCTTCTCCAAAAACTTGGACTATCATATGCAATTTAAGGAATTTCTTTCTCTTCTCAAAAAATATGGACTATCATATGCAATTTCATGAACTTTTATCCCTTCTTCAAAAACGTGGACTATCATGTGCAATTTTTGGAATTTT
Source organism: Vicia villosa (assembly GCF_029867415.1). Lineage (NCBI taxonomy): Eukaryota > Viridiplantae > Streptophyta > Magnoliopsida > Fabales > Fabaceae > Vicia > Vicia villosa. Next base: position 9,054,946 of record NC_081185.1, read on the forward strand.
ATTCCCTTCTCCAAAAAAGTGGACTATCATATGCTAGTTTCAATAATTTTTTTCCCTTCTCCAAAAATGTTGACTATCATATGTAATTTTTGGAATTTCTATCCCTTCTCCAAAAATATGGACTATCATGTGCAACTTTTGAAATTTCTTTCCTTTCTCCATAAACGTGGACTATCATATGCAAGTTTCAAGAAATCCTTTCCATTCTCCAAAAACTTGGACTATCATATGCAATTTAAGGAATTTCTTTCTATTCTCCAAAAATATCGACTATCATATGCAATTTCAAGAAATTCTATCCCTTCTTCAAAAACGTGGACTATCATATGCAATTTTTGGAATTTTATTTCCTTCTCCAAAAAACTGGACTATCATATGCTAGTTTTAGTAATTCCTTTCCCTTCTCCAAAAACGTGGACTATCATATGTAATTTATGGAATTTCTTTCTCTTCTCCAAAAACGTGGACTATCATTTGCAAGTTTTAGAATTTCTTTCCCTTCTCCATAAATATGGATTATCATACCCATGTTTCAAGAATTCCTTTCTCTTCCCCAAAAACATGGATTATCATATGCAATTTTTGGAATTTCTTTCTCTTCTCCAAAAACATGGACTATCATATGCAATTTCAGGAATTTCTATCCCTTCTCCAAAAAAATGGACTATCATATGCAATTTTTGGAATTTCATTCCCTTCTCCATAAACGTGGACTATCATATGCAAGTTTCAAAAATTCTTATTCCCTTCTCCAAAAAAGTGGACTATCATATGCTAGTTTCAAAAATTCTTATCCCTTCTCCAAAAACGTGGACTATCATATGCAATTTATGGAATTTCTGTCTCTTCTCCAAAAACGCGGACTATCATATGCAATTTTTCGAATATCTTTCTCTTCTCCAAAAACATGGACTATCATATGCAATTTCAGGAATTTCTATCCCTTCTCCAAAAACGTGGACTATCATATGCAATTTTTGGAATTTCTATCCCTTCTTCATAAACGTGGACTATCATATGCAAGTCTCAAGAATTCATTTCCCTTCTCAAAAAACATGGACTATCATATGTAATTTATGGAATTTCGTTCTCTTCTCCAAAAACTTGGACTATCATATGCAATTTTAGGAATTTCTTTCTCTTCTCCAAAAATATGGACTATCATATGCAATTTCAAGAATTTCCCTTCTTCAAAAACGTGGACTATCATATGCAATTTTTGGAATTTTATTCCCTTCTCCAAAAAAGTGGACTATCATATGCTACTTTCAATAATTCCTTTCCGTTCTCCAAAAACGTAGACTATCATATGTAATTTATGGAATTTCTTTCTCTTCTCCAAAAACATGGACAATCATTTGCAATTTTTGGATTTTCTTTACCTTCTTCATAAATATGGATTATCATACCCAAGTTTCAAGAATTCCTTTCTCTTCCTTAAAAACAAGGACTATCATATGCAATTTCAGGAATTTCTATCCCTTCTCCAAAAACTTGGACTATCATATGCAAATTTAGGAATTTTTTCTCTTCTCCAATAATATGGATTATCATATGCAATTTCAAGAATTTCCCTTTATCAAAAACATGGACTATCATATGCAATTTCAGGAATTTCTATCCCTTCTCCAAAAAAGTGGACTATCATATTCAATTTTTTGAATTTCTTTCCCTTCTCCATAAACGTGGACTATCATATTCAAGTTTCGAGAATTCCTTTCCCTTCTCCATAAACGTGGAGTATCATATGCAATTTCAAGATTTTCTATCCCTTCTTAAAAAACGTGCACCATCATATTTAATTTTTGTAATTTTTTTCCCTTCTCCATAAACGTGGACTATCATATGCAAGTTTCAAGAATTCTTATCCCTTCTCCAAATACTTGGACTATCATATGTAATTTATGGAATTTCTGTCTCTTCTCCAAAAACGTGGACTATCATATGCAATTTTTGGAATTTCTTTCCCTTCTCCAAAAACATGGACTATCATATGCAATTTCAGGAATTTCTATCCCTTCTCAAAAAACATGGACTATCATAAGCAATTTTTGGAATTTCTATCCCTTCTTCATAAACGTGGACTATCATATGCAAGTTTCTAAAATTCCTTTCCCTTCTCCAAAAACATGGACTATCATATGTAATTTATGGAATTTCTTTCTCTTCTCCAAAAACTTGGACTATCATATGCAATTTAAGGAATTTCTTTCTCTTCTCAAAAAATATGGACTATCATATGCAATTTCATGAACTTTTATCCCTTCTTCAAAAACGTGGACTATCATATGCAATTTTTGGAATTTTATTCCCTTCTCCAAAAAAGTGGACTATCATATGCTAGTTTCAATAATTTTTTTCCCTTCTCCAAAAATGTTGACTATCATATGTAATTTTTGGAATTTCTATCCCTTCTCCAAAAATATGGACTATCATGTGCAACTTTTGAAATTTCTTTCCTTTCTCCATAAACGTGGACTATCATATGCAAGTTTCAAGAAATCCTTTCCATTCTCCAAAAACTTGGACTATCATATGCAATTTAAGGAATTTCTTTCTATTCTCCAAAAATATCGACTATCATATGCAATTTCAAGAAATTCTATCCCTTCTTCAAAAACGTGGACTATCATATGCAATTTTTGGAATTTTATTTCCTTCTCCAAAAAACTGGAATATCATATGCTAGTTTTAGTAATTCCTTTCCCTTCTCCAAAAATGTGGACTATCATATGTAATTTATGGAATTTCTTTCTCTTCTCCAAAAACGTGGACTATCATTTGCAAGTTTTAGAATTTCTTTCCCTTCTCCATAAATATGGATTATCATACCCATGTTTCAAGAATTCCTTTCTCTTCCCCAAAAACATGGATTATCATATGCAATTTTTGGAATTTCTTTCTCTTCTCCAAAAACATGGACTATCATATGCAATTTCAGGAATTTCTATCCCTTCTCCAAAAAAATGGACTATCATATGCAATTTTTGGAATTTCTTTCCCTTCTCCATAAACGTGGACTATCATATGCAAGTTTCAAAAATTCTTATTCCCTTCTCCAAAAAAGTGGACTATCATATGCTAGTTTCAAAAATTCTTATCCCTTCTCCAAAGACGTGGACTATCATATGCAATTTATGGAATTTCTGTCTCTTCTCCAAAAACGCGGACTATCATATGCAATTTTTCGAATATCTTTCTCTTCTCCAAAAACCTGGACTATCATATGCAATTTCAGGAATTTCTATCCCTTCTCCAAAAACGTGGACTATCATATGCAATTTTTGGAATTTCTATCCCTTCTTCATAAACGTGGACTATCATATGCAAGTCTCAAGAATTCATTTCCCTTCTCAAAAAACATGGACTATCATATGTAATTTATGGAATTTCGTTCTCTTCTCCAAAAACTTGGACTATCATATGCAATTTTAGGAATTTCTTTCTCTTCTCCAAAAATATGGACTATCATATGCAATTTCAAGAATTTCCCTTCTTCAAAAACGTGGACTATCATATGCAATTTTTGGAATTTTATTCCCTTCTCCAAAAAAGTGGACTATCATATGCTACTTTCAATAATTCCTTTCCGTTCTCCAAAAACGTAGACTATCATATGTAATTTATGGAATTTCTTTCTCTTCTCCAAAAACATGGACAATCATTTGCAATTTTTGGATTTTCTTTACCTTCTTCATAAATATGGATTATCATACCCAAGTTTCAAGAATTCCTTTCTCTTCCTTAAAAACAAGGACTATCATATGCAATTTCAGGAATTTCTATCCCTTCTCCAAAAACTTGGACTATCATATGCAAATTTAGGAATTTTTTCTCTTCTCCAATAATATGGATTATCATATGCAATTTCAAGAATTTCCCTTTATCAAAAACATGGACTATCATATGCAATTTCAGGAATTTCTATCCCTTCTCCAAAAAAAGTGGACTATCATATTCAATTTTTTGAATTTCTTTCCCTTCTCCATAAACGTGGACTATCATATTCAAGTTTCGAGAATTCCTTTCCCTTCTCCATAAACGTGGAGTATCATATGCAATTTCAAGATTTTCTATCCCTTCTTAAAAAACGTGCACCATCATATTTAATTTTTGTAATTTTTTTCCCTTCTCCATAAACGTGGACTATCATATGCAAGTTTCAAGAATTCTTATCCCTTCTCCAAATACTTGGACTATCATATGTAATTTATGGAATTTCTGTCTCTTCTCCAAAAACGTGGACTATCATATGCAATTTTTGGAATTTCTTTCCCTTCTCCAAAAACATGGACTATCATATGCAATTTCAGGAATTTCTATCCCTTCTCAAAAAACGTGGACTATCATAAGCAATTTTTGGAATTTCTATCCCTTCTTCATAAACGTGGACTATCATATGCAAGTTTCTAAAATTCCTTTCCCTTCTCCAAAAACATGGACTATCATATGTAATTTATGGAATTTCTTTCTCTTCTCCAAAAACTTGGACTATCATATGCAATTTAAGGAATTTCTTTCTCTTCTCAAAAAATATGGACTATCATATGCAATTTCATGAACTTTTATCCCTTCTTCAAAAACGTGGACTATCATATGCAATTTTTGGAATTTTATTCCCTTCTCCAAAAAAGTGGACTATCATATGCTAGTTTCAGTAATTTCTTTCCCTTCTCCAAAAATGTTGACTATCATATGTAATTTTTGGAATTTCTATCCCTTCTCCAAAAATATGGACTATCATGTGCAACTTTTGAAATTTCTTTCCTTTCTCCATAAACGTGGACTATCATATGCAAGTTTCAAGAAATCCTTTCCATTCTCCAAAAACTTGGACTATCATATGCAATTTAAGGAATTTCTTTCTATTCTCCAAAAAATCGACTATCATATGCAATTTCAAGAAATTCTATCCCTTCTTCAAAAACGTGTACTATCATATGCAATTTTTGGAATTTCTATCCCTTCTTCATAAACGTGGACTATCATATGCAAGTTTCTAAAATTCCTTTCCCTTTTCCAAAAACATGGACTATCATATGTAATTTATGGAATTTCTTTCTCATCTCCAAAAACTTGGACTATCATATGCAATTTAAGGAATTTCTTTCTCTTCTCAAAAAATATGGACTATCATATGCAATTTCATGAACTTTTATCCCTTCTTCAAAAACGTGGACTATCATGTGCAATTTTTGGAATTTTATTCCCTTCTCCAAAAAAGTGGACTATCATATGCTAGTTTCAATAATTTTTTTCCCTTCTCCAAAAATGTTGACTATCATATGTAATTTTTGGAATTTCTATCCCTTCTCCAAAAATATGGACTATCATGTGCAACTTTTGAAATTTCTTTCCTTTCTCCATAAACGTGGACTATCATATGCAAGTTTCAAGAAATCCTTTCCATTCTCCAAAAACTTGGACTATCATATGCAATTTAAGGAATTTCTTTCTATTCTCCAAAAATATCGACTATCATATGCAATTTCAAGAAATTCTATCCCTTCTTCAAAAAACGTGGACTATCATATGCAATTTTTGGAATTTTATTTCCTTCTCCAAAAAACTGGACTATCATATGCTAGTTTTAGTATTTCCTTTCCCTTCTCCAAAAACGTGGACTATCATATGTAATTTATGGAATTTCTTTCTCTTCTCCAAAAACGTGGACTATCATTTGCAAGTTTTAGAATTTCTTTCCCTTCTCCATAAATATGGATTATCATACCCATGTTTCAAGAATTCCTTTCTCTTCCCCAAAAACATGGATTATCATATGCAATTTTTGGAATTTCTTTCTCTTCTCCAAAAACATGGACTATCATATGCAATTTCAGGAATTTCTATCCCTTCTCCAAAAAAATGGACTATCATATGCAATTTTTGGAATTTCTTTCCCTTCTCCATAAACGTGGACTATCATATGCAAGTTTCAAAAATTCTTATTCCCTTCTCCAAAAAAGTGGACTATCATATGCTAGTTTCAAAAATTCTTATCCCTTCTCCAAAGACGTGGACTATCATATGCAATTTATGGAATTTCTGTCTCTTCTCCAAAAACGCGGACTATCATATGCAATTTTTCGAATATCTTTCTCTTCTCCAAAAACCTGGACTATCATATGCAATTTCAGAAATTTCTATCCCTTCTCCAAAAACGTGGACTATCATATGCAATTTTTGGAACTTCTATCCCTTCTTCATAAACGTGGACTATCATATGCAAGTCTCAAGAATTCATTTCCCTTCTCAAAAAACATGGACTATCATATGTAATTTATGGAATTTCGTTCTCTTCTCCAAAAACTTGGACTATCATATGCAAATTTAGGAATTTTTTCTCTTCTCCAATGATATGGATTATCATATGCAATTTCAAGAATTTCCCTTTATCAAAAACATGGACTATCATATGCAATTTCAGGAATTTCTATCCCTTCTCCAAAAAAGTGGACTATCATATTCAATTTTTTGAATTTCTTTCCCTTCTCCATAAACGTGGACTATCATATTCAAGTTTCGAGAATTCCTTTCCCTTCTCCATAAACGTGGAGTATCATATGCAATTTCAAGATTTTCTATCCCTTCTTAAAAAACGTGCACCATCATATTTAATTTTTGTAATTTTTTTCCCTTCTCCATAAACGTGGACTATCATATGCAAGTTTCAAGAATTCTTATCCCTTCTCCAAATACTTGGACTATCATATGTAATTTATGGAATTTCTGTCTCTTCTCCAAAAACGTGGACTATCATATGCAATTTTTGGAATTTCTTTTCCTTCTCCAAAAACATGGACTATCATATGCAATTTCAGGAATTTCTATCCCTTCTCAAAAAACATGGACTATCATAAGCAATTTTTGGAATTTCTATCCCTTCTTCATAAACGTGGACTATCATATGCAAGCTTCTAAAATTCCTTTCCCTTCTCCAAAAACATGGACTATCATATGTAATTTATGGAATTTCTTTCTCTTCTCCAAAAACTTGGACTATCATATGCAATTTAAGGAATTTCTTTCTCTTCTCAAAAAATATGGACTATCATATGCAATTTCATGAACTTTTATCCCTTCTTCAAAAACGTGGACTATCATATGCAATTTTTGGAATTTTATTCCCTTCTCCAAAAAAGTGGACTATCATATGCTAGTTTCAATAATTTCTTTCCCTTCTCCAAAAATGTTGACTATCATATGTAATTTTTGGAATTTCTATCCCTTCTCCAAAAATATGGACTATCATGTGCAACTTTTGAAATTTCTTTCCTTTCTCCATAAACGTGGACTATCATATGCAAGTTTCAAGAAATCCTTTCCATTCTCCAAAAACTTGGACTATCATATGCAATTTAAGGAATTTCTTTCTATTCTCCAAAAATATCGACTATCATATGCAATTTCAAGAAATTCTATCCCTTCTTCAAAAACGTGGACTATCATATGCAATTTTTGGAATTTTATTCCCTTCTCCAAAAAACTGGACTATCATATGCTAGTTTTAATAATTCCTTTCCCTTCTCCAAAAACGTGGACTATCATATGTAATTTATGGAATTTCTTTCTCTTCTCCAAAAACGTGGACTATCATTTGCAAGTTTTAGAATTTCTTTCCCTTCTCCATAAATATGGATTATCATACCCATGTTTCAAGAATTCCTTTCTCTTCCCCAAAAACATGGACTATCATATGCAATTTTTGGAATTTCTTTCTCTTCTCCAAAAACATGGACTATCATATGCAATTTCAGGAATTTCTATCCCTTCTCCAAAAAAATGGACTATCATATGCAATTTTTGGAATTTCTTTCCCTTCTCCATAAACATGGACTATCATATTCAAGTTTCAAGAATTCCTTTCCCCTCTGCATAAACGTGGACTATCATATGCAGTTTATGGAATTTCTGTCTCTTCTCCAAAAACGTGGACTATCATATGCAATTTTTCGAATTTCTTTCTCTTCTCCAAAAACATGGACTATCATTTGCAATTTCAGGAATTTCTATCCCTTCTCCAAAAATGTGGACTATCATATGCAATTTTTGGAATTTTATTCCCTTCTCCAAAAAAGTGGACTATCATATGCTAGTTTCAATAATTCCTTTCCCTTCTCCAAAAACGTGGACTATCATATGTAATTTATGGAATTTCGTTCTCTTCTCCCAAAACGTGGAATATCATTTGCAATTTTTGGATTTTCTTTCCCTTCTCCACAAATTAGGATTATCATACCCAAGTTTCAAGAATTCCTTTCTCTTCCCCTAAAAACGTGGACTATCATATGCAATTTTTGGAATTTCTTTCTCTTCTCCAAAAACATGGACTATCATATGCAATTTCAGGAATTTCTATCCCTTCTCCAAAAAAGTGGACTATCATATGCAATTTTCAAAAATTCCTTTCCCTTCTCCAAAAACATGGACTATCATATGTAATTTATAGAATTTCTTTCTCTTCTTCAAAAACTTGGACTATCATATGCAATTTAAGGAATTTCTTTCTCTTCTCAAAAAATATGGACTATCATATGCAATTTCAAGAATTTTTATCCCTTCTTCAAAAACGTGGACTATCATATGCAATTTTTGGAATTTTATTCCCTTCTCCAAAAAAGTGGACTATCATATGCTAGTTTCAATAATTCCTTTCCCTTCTCCAAAAACGTGGACTATCATATGTAATTTATGGAATTTCTTTCTCTTCTCCCAAAACGTGGACTATCATTTGCAATTTTTGAATTTTCTTTACCTTCTCCATAAATATGGATTATCATACCCAAGTTTCAAGAATTCCTTTCTCTTCCCCAAAAACATGGACTATCATATGCAATTTCACGAATTTCTATCCCTTCTCCAAAAAAGTGGACTATCATGTGCAATTTTTGGAATTTCTTTCCCTTCTCCATAAACGTGGACTATCATATCCAAGTTTCAAGAATTCCTTTCCCTTCTCCATAAACATGGACTATCATATGCAATTTCAAGATTTACTATTACTTCTTAAAAAACGTGGACCATCATATTTAATTTTTGGAATTTCTTTCCCTTCTCCATAAACGTGGACTATCATATGTAATTTATGGAATTTCTGTCTTTTCTCCAAAAACGTGGACTATCATATGCAAATTTTGGAATTTCTTTCCCTTCTCCAAAAACATGGACTATCATATGCAATTTCAGGAATTTCTATCCCTTCTCAAAAAACGTGGACTATCATATGCAATTTTTGGAATTTCTATCCCTTCTTCATAAACGTGAACTATCATATGCAAGTTTCAAAAATTCCTTTCCCTTCTCCAAAAACAAGGACTATCATATGTAATTTATGGAATTTCTTTCTCTTCTCCAAAAACTTGGACTAATATATGCAATTTAAGGAATTTCTTTCTATTCTCAAAAAATATGGACTATCATATGCAATTTCAAGAATTTTTATCCCTTCTTCAAAAATTTGGACTATCATATGCAATTTTTGGAATTTTATTCCCTTCTCCAAAAAAGTGGACTATCATATGCTAGTTTCAATAATTCCTTTCCGTTCTCCAAAAACGTAGACTATCATATGTAATTTATGGAATTTCTTTCTCTTCTCCAAAAACATGGACAATCATTTGCAATTTCTGGATTTTCTTTACCTTCTCCATAAATATGGATTATCATACCCAAGTTTCAAGAATTCCTTTCTCTTCCTTAAAAACAAGGACTATCATATGCAATTTCAGGAATTTCTTTCTATTCTCCGAAAATATGGACTATCATATGCAATTTCATGAAATTTTATCCCTTCTTCAAAAACGTGGACTATCATAAGCAATTTTAGGAATTTTATTCCCTTCTCCAAAAAAGTGGACTATCATATGCTAGTTTCAATAATTCCTTTCCCTTCTCCAAAAACGTGAACTATCATATGTAATTTATGGAATTTCTTTCTCTTCTCCAAAAACGTGGACTATCATTTACAAGTTTTAGAATTTCTTTCCCTTCTCCATAAATATGGGTTATCATACCCAAGTTTCAAGAATTCCTTTCTCTTCCCCAAAAACATGGACTATCATATGCAATTTTTGGAATTTCTCTCTCTTCTCCAAAAACATGGACTATCATATGCAATTTCAGGAATTTCTATCCCTTCTCCAAAAAAGTGGACTATCATATGCAATTTTTGGAATTTCTTTCCCTTCTCCATAAACGTGGACTATCATATTCAAGTTTCAAGAATTCCTTTCCCCTCTGCAAAAACGTGGACTATCATATGCAATTTCAAAAATTTCTATCCCTTCTTAAAAAACGTGGACCATCACATTTAATTTTTTGAATTTCTGTCTCTTCTCCAAAAACGTGGACTATCATATGCAAGTTTCAAAAATTCTTATCCCTTCTCCAAAAACGTCGAATAGCATATGCAATTTATGGAATTTCTGTCTCTTCTCCAAAAACGTGGACTATCATATGCAATTTTTCGAATATCTTTCTCTTCTCCAAAAACATGGACTATCATATGCAATTTCAGGAATTTCTATCCCTTCTCCAAAAACGTGGACTATCATATGCAATTTTTGGAATTTCTATCCCTTCTTCATAAACGTGGACTATCATATGCAAGTCTCAAGAATTCATTTCCCTTCTCAAAAAACATGGACTATCATATGTAATTTATGGAATTTCGTTCTCTTCTCCAAAAACTTGGACTATCATATGCAATTTTAGGAATTTCTTTCTCTTCTCCAAAAATATGGACTATCATATGCAATTTCAAGAATTTCCCTTCTTCAAAAACGTGGACTATCATATGCAATTTTTGGAATTTTATTCCCTTCTCCAAAAAAGTGGACTATCATATGCTACTTTCAATAATTCCTTTCCGTTCTCCAAAAACGTAGACTATCATATGTAATTTATGGAATTTCTTTCTCTTCTCCAAAAACATGGACAATCATATGCAATTTCTGGATTTTCTTTACCGTCTCCATAAATATGGATTATCATACCCAAGTTTCAAGAATTCCTTTCTCTTCCTTAAAAAAAAGGACTATCATATGCAATTTCAGGAATTTCTATCCCTTCTCCAAAAAAGTGGACTATCATATGCAATTTTTGGAATTTCTTTCCCTTCTCCATAAACGTGGACTATCATATTCAATTTTCAAGAATACCTTTCCCTTCTCCATAAACGTGGACTATCATATGCAATTTCAAGATTTTCTATCCCTTCTTCAAAAATCTGGACTGTCATATGCAATTTTTGTAATTTCTTTCTCTTCTCCCAAAACATGGACTATCATATGCAATTTCAAGAATTTCTATTCCTTCTCCAAAAACGTGGACTATCATATGCAATTTTTTAAATTTCTTTCCCTTCTCCATAAACGTGGACTATCATATGCAAGTTTAAAAAATTCCTTTCCTTTCTCCAAAAACATGGACTATCATATGTAATTTATGGAATTTATTTCTCTTCTCTAAAAACTTGGACTATCATATGCAATTTTTGGAATTTCTTTCTCTTCTCCAAAAATATGGACTATCATATGCAATTTAGGGAATTTCTATCCCTTCTTCAAAAACGTGGACTATCATATGCAATTTTTGGTATTTTATTCCCTTCTCCAAAAAACTGGACTATCATACCCAAGTTTCAAGAATTCCTTTCTCTTCCTGAAAAACAAGGACTATCATATGCAATTTCAGGAATTTCTATCCCTTCTCCAAAAAAGTGGACTATCATATGCAATTTTTTGACTTTCTTTCCCTTCTCCATAAACGTGGACTATCATATTCAAGTTTCAAGAATTCCTTTCCCTTCTCCATAAACATGGACTATCATATGCAATTTCAAGAATTTCTATCCCTTCTTCAAAAATCTGGACTATCATATGCAATTTTTGTAATTTCTTTCTCTTTGCCCAAAACATGGACTATCATATGCAATTTCAGGAATTTCTATTCCTTCTCCAAAAACGTGGACTATTATCTGCAATTTTTTAAATTTCTTTCCCTTCTCTATAAATGTGGACTATCATATGCAAGTTTCAAAAATACCTTTCCTTTCTCCAAAAACATGGACTATCATATGTAATTTATGGAATTTATTTCTCTTCTCCATAAACTTGGACTATCATATGCAATATTAGGAATTTCTTTCTCTTCTACAAAAACATGGACTATTATATGCTATTTCAAGAATTTCTATCCCTTTTTCAAAAACGTGGACTATCATATGCAATTTTTGGAATTTCTTTCTCTTGTCCCAAAACATGGACTATCATATGCAATTTCAGAAATTTCTATCCCTTCTTCAAAAACGTGGACTATCATATGCAATTTTTGGAATTTTATTCCCTTCTCCAAAAAACTGGACATCATATGCTAGTTTCAATAATTTCATTCCCTTCTCCAAAAACGTGGACTATCACATGTAATTTCAGGAATTTCTATCCCTTCTCCAATTATGTGGACTATCATGTGCAACTTTTGAATTTTCTTTCCTTTCTCCAAAAACGTGGACTATCATATGGAAGTTTCAAGAATTCCTTTCCCTTCTCCAAAAACATGGACTATCATATGTAATTTATGGAATTTCTTTCTCTTCTCCAACAACTTGGACTATCATATGCAATTTAAGGAATTTCTTTCTCTTCTCCAATAATATGGACTATCATATGCAATTTCAAGAACTTGTATCCCTTCTCCAAAAACGTGGACTATCATTTGAAATTTTTGAAATTTTATTCCCTTCTCCAAAAAAGTGGACTATCATATGCTAGATTAAATAATTCCTTTCCCTTCTCAAATAACGTGGACTATCATATGTAATTTATGGAATTTCTTTCTCTTCTCCAAAAACGTGGACTATCATTTGCAATTTTTGGAGTTCTTTCCCTTCTCCATAAATATGGATTATCATACCCAAGTTTCAAGAATTCCTTTCTCTTCCCCAAAAACATGGACTATCATATGCATTTTCTGGAATTTCTATCCCTTCTCCAAAAAAGTGGACTATCATATGCAATTTTTGGAATTTCTTTCCCTTCTCCATAAACGTGGACTATCATATTCAAGTTTCAAGAATTCCTTTCCCCTCTGCATAAACTTGAACTATCATATGCAATTTCAAGAATTTCTATCCCTTCTTAAAAAACGTGCACCATCATATTTAATTTTTTGAATTTCTGTCTCTTCTCCAAAAACGTGGACTATTATATGCAAGTTTCAAAAATTGTTATCCCTTATCCAAAAACGTGGACTATCATATGTAATCTATGGAATTTTTGTCTCTTCTCCAAAAACATGGACTATCATATGCAATTTTTCGAATTTCTTTCTCTTCTCCAAAAACATGGACTATCATATGCAATTTCAGGAACTTATGTCCCTTCTCCAAAAACGTGGACTATCATATGCAATTTTTGGAATTTCTATCCCTTCTTCATAAACGTGGACTATCATATGCAAGTTTCAAGAATTCATTTCCCTTCTCCAAAAACATGGACTATCATATGTAATTTATGGAATTTCTTTCTCTTCTCCAAAAACTTGAACTATCATATGCAATTTTAGGATCTTCTTTCTCTTCTCCAAAAATACGGACTATCATATGCAATTTCAAGAATTTCCCTTCTTCAAAAACGGGGACAATCAATTGCAATTTATGGAATTTCTTTCCCTTCTCCATAAACGTAGACTATCATATTCTAGTTTCAAAATTTCTTTCCCTTCTCCAAAAACGTGAACTATTATATGTAATTTATGGAATTTCTTTCTCTTCTCCAAAAACGTGTACTATCATTTGCAATTTTTGGAATTTCTTTCCCTTCTTCATAAATATGAATTATCATACGCAAGTTTCAAGAATTCCTTTCTCTTCCCGAAAAACAAGGACTATCATATGCAATTTCATGAATTTCTATCCCTTCTCCAAAAACATGGACTATCATATGCAATTTTTGGAATTTCTTTCCCTTCTCCATAAACGTGGACTATCATATGCAAGTTTCAATAATTCTTTTCCCTTCTCCAAAAACATGGACAATCATATGTAAATTATGGAGTTTCTTTCTCTTCTTCAAAAACTTGGACTATCATATGCAATTTTTGTAATTTCTTTCCTTCCTCCATATACATGGACTATCATATGCTAGTTTCAAGAATTTCTTTCCCTTCTCCAAATACGTGGACTATCATATGTAATTATGGAATTTCTTTCTCTTCACCAAAAACGTGGACTATCATATGCAATTTTTGGAATTTCTTTCCCTTCTTCATAACCATGGACTATCATATGCAATTTCAGGAATTTCTATCGCAACTCCAAAAACTTGTACTATCAAATGCAATTTTAGTAATTTCTTTCTCTTCTACAAAAACATGGACTATCATACGCAATTTTAAGAATTTCTATCCCTTCTTCATAAATGTGGACTATCATGTGCAATTTTTTGAATTTCTTTCCCTTCTCCATAAACATGGACTATCATATGCTAGTATAAAAATTCATTTCCCTTCTCCAAAAACATGGACTATTATATGTAATTTATGAAATTTCTTTCTCTTCTCCAAAAACATGGACTATCATAGGCAATTTTAGGAAATTCTTTCTCTTCTCCAAAAAAATGGACTATCATTTGCAATTTCAAGAATTTCTATCCCTTCTTCCAAAACGTGGACTATCATATGAAATTTTTGGAATTTCTTTACCTTCTCTGTAAACATGGACTATCATATGCTAGTTTCAAGAATTCATTTCCCTTCTCCAAAAACATGGACTATAATATGTAATTTATGAGATTTCTTTCTCTTTTCCCAAAACATGGACTATCATATGCAATTTCAAGAATTTCTATTCCTTCTCCAAAAACGTGGACTATCATATGCAATTTTTTAAATTTCTTTCCCTTCTCCATAAACGTGGACTATCATATGCAAGTTTAAAAAATTCCTTTCCTTTCTCCAAAAGCATGGACTATCATATGTAATTTATGGAATTTCTTTCTCTTCTCCAAAATTATGGACTATCATATGCAATTTCAAGAATTTCTATCCCTTCTTCAAAAATGTGGACTATCATATGCAATTTTTTGAATTTTATTCCCTTCTCCCAAAAACTGGACTATCATACCCAAGTTTCAAGAAATCCTTTCTCTTCCTGAAAAACAAGGACTATCATATGCAATTTCAGGAATTTCTATCCCTTCTCCATAAACGTGGACTATCATATTCAAGTTTCAAGAATTCCTTTCCCTTTTCCATAAACATGGACTATCATATGCAACTTTAAGAATTTCTATCCCTTTTTAAAAAATCTGGCCTATCATATGCAATTTTTGTAATTTCTTTCTCTTTGGCCAAAACATGGACTTTCATATGCAATTTCAAGAATTTCTATTCATTCTACAAAAACGTGGACTATCATATGCAATTTTTTAAATTTCTTTCCCTTCTCTATAAATGTGGACTATCATATGCAAGTTTCAAAAATACCTTTCCTTTCTCCAAAAACATGGACTATCATTTGTAATTTATGTAATTTATTTCTCTTCTCTAAAAACTTGGACTATCATATGCAATTTTAGGAATTTCTTTCTCTTCTCCAAAAATATGGACTATCATATGCAATTTCAAGAATTTATATCCCTTCGTCAAAAACGTGGACTATCATATGCAATTTTTGGAATTTCTATCTCTTCTCCCAAAACATGGACTATCATATGCAATTTCAGAAATTTCTATCCCTTCTTCAAAAACGTGGACTATCATATACAATTTTTGGAATTTTATTCCCTTCTCCAAAAAACTGGACATCATATGCTAGTTTCAATAATTCCATTCCCTTCTCCAAAAACGTGGACTATCATATGTAATTTCAGGAATTTCTATCCCTTCTTCAATTATGTAAACTATCATGTGCAACTTTTGAATTTTCTTTTCTTTCTCCATAAACGTGGACTATCATATGCAAGTTTCAAGAATTCCTTTCCCTTCTCCAAAAACATGGACTATCATATGTAATTTATGGAATTTCTTTCTCTTCTCCAAAAACTTGGCCTATCATATGCAATTTAAGGAATTTCTTTCTCTTCTCCAAAAATATGGACTATCATATGCAATTTCAAGAACTTCTATCCCTTCTTCAAAAACGTGGACTATCATATGCAATTTTTGGAATTTTTTTCCCTTCTCCAAAAAAGTGGACTATCATATGCTAGATTAAATAATTCCTTTCCCTTCTCAAATAACGTGGACTATCATATGTAATTTATGGAATTTCTTTCTCTTCTCCAAAAACGTGGACTATCATTTGCAATTTTTGGAATTTCTTTCCCTTCTCCATAAATATGGGTTATCATACCCAAGTTTCAAGAATTCCTTTCTCTTCCCCAAAAACATGGACTATCATATGCATTTTTAGGAATTTCTATCCCTTCTCCAAAAAAGTGGACTATCATATGCAATTTTTGGAATTTCATTCCCTTCTCCATAAACGTGGGCTATCATATTCAAGTTTCAAGAATTCCTTTCCCCTCTGCATAAACGTGTACTATCATATGCAATTTCAAGAATTTCTATCCCTTCTTAAAAACGTGCACCATCATATTTAATTTTTTGAATTTCTGTCTCTTCTCCAAAAACGTGGACTATCATGTGTAATCTATGGAATTTTTGTCTCTTCTCCAAAAACGTGGACTATCATATGCAATTTTTCGAATTTCTTTCTCTTCTCAAAAAACATGGACTATCATATGCATTTTCAGGAATTTCTGTCCCTTCTCCAAAAATGTGGACTATCATATGCAATTTATTGAATTTCTATCCCTTCTTCATAAACGTGGACTATCATATGCAAGTTTCAAGAATTCATTTCCCTTCTCCAAAAACATGGACTATCATATGTAATTTATGGAGTTTCTTTCTCTTCTCCAAAAACTTGAACTATCATATGCAATTTTAGGAATTTCTTTCTCTTCTCCAAAAATACGGACTATTATATGCAATTTCAAGAATTTCCCTTCTTCAAAAACGGGGACAATAAATTGCAATTTATGGAATTTCTTTCCCTTCTCCATAAACGTAGACTATCATATTCTAGTTTCAAAATTCCTTTCCCTTCTCCAAAAACGTGCACTATTATATGTAATTTATGGAATTTCTTTCTCTTCTCCAAAAACGTGTACTATCTGAAGGATAGAAAAACACTTAGAAAGGGGGGGTTTGAATAAGTGTAGCTTTAAAAACTTGACAGATAAAAATAAATTGCACAGTTATTTTTATCCTGGTTCGTTGTTAACTAAACTACTCCAGTCCACCCCCGCAGAGATGATTTACCTCAACTGAGGATTTAATCCACTAATCGCACGGATTACAATGGTTCTCCACTTAGTCAGCAACTAAGTCTTCCAGAGTCTTCTGATCACACACTGATCACTCCAGGAACAACTGCTTAGATACCCTCTAAGACTTTCTAGAGTATTCTGATCCACACGATCACTCTAGTTACAACCTGCTTAGATACCCTCTAAGACTTCCTAGAGTATTCTGATCCACACGATCACTCTAGTTCCTTACAACTTAATGTAATCAATTCTAAGAGTATTACAATTGCTTCTTAAAAGCTATAATCACAAACTGTGATATTTCTCTTAACGTTTAAGCTTAATCTCACTAATATATTACAACAGCAATGTAGTGAGCTTTGATGAAGATGAAGATTCTGAGCTTTGAATAGAACAGAGTTTCAGCAAGTTAATATGAGTTGTTTTGTTCAGAATCGTTAACCTTGCTTCTCATCAGAACTTCATATTTATAGGCGTTGGAGAAGATGACCGTTGAGTGCATTTAATGCTTTGCGTGTTCTGTACAGCATCGCATTTAATGTTATACGCTTTTGTCAACTACCTCGAGCCTTGTTCACGTTGTGTCTACTGACGTTGCCTTTAATAGCTTTTAACGTTCCTTTTGTTAGTCAGCGTAGCTTGCCACTTGTACTTCCTTCTGATCTGATGTTTGTGAATACAACGTTTGAATATCATCAGAGTCAAACAGCTTGGTGCAAAGCATCTTCTGATCTTCTGACCTTGAAGTGCTTCTGTGCGTGATACCATCAGAACTTCAGTGCTTCTGATCTCATGTTCTTCTGATGCTTTCATAGACCCATGTTCTGATTCTGCTTCGACCATCTTTTGATGTCTTGCCAGACCATGTTCTGATGTTGCATGCTGAACCCTTTGAGACAAAGCTTCTGAGCGCTGAATTATGCATACTCTTTATATATTTCCTGAAAAGGAAATTGCATTGGATTAGAGTACCATATTATCTTAAGCAAAATTCATATTATTGTTATCATCAAAACTAAGATAATTGATCAGAACAAATCTTGTTCTAACAATCTCCCCCTTTTTGATGATGACAAAAACATATATAAATGATATGAATTTGCGATCAGAAAGAGCAGACGGCAAAAGACAAATTACACAGCTATAGCATAAGCATATGAATATGTCTCCCCCTGAGATTAACAATCTCCCCCTGAGATAAATAATCTCCCCCTGAAATAAATACTCGAAGAACTTTAATAAAAGACTTCCCTGATTATTTCGGTAGAGACGATCACATAAGCTTCTATCTTCAGAGAATTCATAGCTTCTGACTTCTGCTTCCATTGGACAGCTTCAGAACTAGAATTTCTTTAGATCCCTAGAACACTCACAGCTTCTGATTCCTGCTTCCATCTAGGACAGCTTCAGAACTTGAATTTCTTTGATCTTCAGAACATTCACAGCTTCTGATTTCTGCTTCCATTTAGGACAGCTTCAGAACTTGAATTTCTTTGATCTTCAGAACATTCACAGCTTCTGATTTCTGCTTCCATTTAGGACAGCTTCAGAACTTGAGTTTTCTGGATCTTTAGAACATTCACAGCTTCTGATTTCTGCTTCCCTCGGATAGCTTCAGAGCTTTGAATTTCTACCAACATCACTTCATGCTAGATTTGTATCAGAACATTGTTGAATGTACCAGAGCATCATCAGAGCATCTCTACATCCTGAAATGTTACAGAACAAAAACTAAACGACAAAAGTCAGCATGAACGAGTCAGAACATAAAATGTATATTAGAACACATGATATGTATCAGAGCCATATAGGCTAAAATAATGTATCAGAGCAAATAGAATTTTGTCAGAGCAAATAGACAAATATGGATCAAATTCTATTATCAGTGCTTCTGATTCATTCTTCTTTCTTGCTTCTGATTTCTGAAGCTTGACAGCACTTAGCTTGCTTCAGTTTCCATGAGCTTATTCTTCTTACAGAATAACACTTCTTATGGTTTTGCTTCTTGTGTTTGCTTTGAAGATTCTCTTCACTTCTTTATACCTGCAAAACACTTAAACCATATAGAACTTGCAGTTCTTGTTAGTAAATGTGTGGGAGCTTTACCCAGCAACTGATAGATTAATCAAATCATTTATCATTTATCTTCTCCCCCTTTTTGTCATAACATCAAAAAGAATATTTCAAAAGATTCAGATGAATAAAACGACAAATAAAATCACTGGAATGTAAAAACAAAGAAACTTTTCATTGATAATCAAAAGATATTACAAGAGAAGATGTTTAACAAGCAGATGCAACAAGGAAAGAAAACTACTAAGACCAAAGACTAAGACCCTAGCTAAGACAAAATCTGTGCCAGCATGGATTCACCTTGAGAGGGTCATAGGTGATCTTTATCTTTTTGGGTTTGGAAGAAGATGTTTCAACAGCTTTTCTCTTTTTGTTTTGATCATTTTCATGGTTTCCTGGGCTTGATGAAGAGTTCATGATGGATTTGCAGATAATGAACAGCTAGGGTTTGATATGAATGCAAAATGATAGAGAAGGAAAACAAAGACAGAGTGTAATAGAGAAAATATAAGAGGGAAGGAGAAGCGTTTGAAGAATTTTTAAAAGAAAATAAAATGAAACAAATGATGGATAGCATTTAATGTTACGTGACATGAGGAGAGATAATAAAGACAAATGAGGTGACTAGCACAGTTACCTATGGTCGGCGTCCCTTCAACTGCACGCGCGCTTATCCATGAACAGTAACGACAGGTTTACCATCCCGAGATAAAACGTTACAGCTGTTTTGCTTTAAAAGAGGTTCTGAATCAACTTAGACAATGAAACGTTAGTAATAACCGAATCATAATTTCTAAAAGATTTCAATCAGAACTTCTGATTAAAAAAAAATCCACATTCATTTCAGAAGATACTCATACGTAAGAACTTTTCATCTTCTCATTCTGGGCATAAATCCATACTGATGTTCTTCAGAATGAACTTAAACCTATCTTCAGCCAGGGGTTTTGTAAAGATATCAGCCCATTGATGGTCTGTATCCACAAAGTTTAAAGATATAACACCCTTCTGAACATAGTCCCTTATGAAATGATGTTTAATCTCAATATGTTTAGCCTTTGAATGAAGAATAGGATTCTTAGATAAACATATAGCAGAAGTATTATCACAGAATATAGGAATGTTACTCTCATATATCTGATAATCTTCTAACTGACTCTTCATCCAGAGCATCTGTGTACTGCAACCAGCAGCAGCGACATATTCTGCTTCTGTTGTTGATAGAGCAATAGTTGCTTGCTTCTTGCTATACCAGGAGATCAAATGACTTCCAAGAAATTGGCAACTTCCTGAAGTACTCTTTCTTTCAATTCTGTCTCTAGCATAGTCAGCATCGCAGAATCCTACTAAGTTGTATTCTTTAGATTTTCTGTAAACTAAGCCAACATTAGTAGTACCTTTCAGATACCTTAGAATTCTCTTAACAGCAGTTAAATGAGATTCTCTAGGATCTGATTGGAATCTAGCACACAAACAAACACTGAACAGAATGTCAGGTCTAGAAGCAGTCAAATATAGAAGAGATCCAATCATACCTCTGTATAACTTCTGATCTACCTTCTTACTTACCTCATCCTTACCTAGGATGCATGTTGGATGCATAGGAGTTTTGGCTTCTTTGCAGTCTAGAAGATTAAACTTCTTCAGAAGTTCCTTCACATACTTGGTTTGGTGAACATACGTTCCTTCTGATGTTTGATTTATTTGTATTCCAAGGAAATACTTGAGTTCTCCCATCATGCTCATTTCAAACTCAGCCTGCATAGACTCAGCAAACTCCTTTCCAAGTGTAGCATTAGATGTTCCAAAAATAATATCACCTACATATATTTGACAAATTAAAATATCCCTTTTAAAGGTTTTACAAAAGAGAGTAGTGTCCACTTTTCCTCTAGTGAAACCATTATCCAGAAGGAAAGAACTTAAGCGTTCATACCAAGCTCTGGGAGCTTGTTTCAATCCATACAACGATTTCTTTAGTTTAAAAACATGATTAGGAGACATAGAGTCTTCAAAACCAGGAGGTTGATGGACATAAACTTCTTCATCTATATAACCATTTAAGAAGGCACTCTTAACATCCATCTGATAGAGAGTGATGTTATGTTGAGTGGCAAATGAAATTAATAGACGAATAGATTCTAACCTGGCCACTGGTGCAAAGGTTTCTGTATAGTCAATCCCTTCTTGCTGACTATAACCCTGAGCCACCAGTCTGGCTTTGTTCCTTACCACTTCACCTTTCTCACTGAGCTTGTTTCTGAAGACCCATTTTGTACCGATTATATTGAATCCATCTGGTCTAGGAACAAGATCCCAAACATCATTCCTTGTAAACTGATTCAGTTCTTCTTGCATAGCAATTATCCAGTCTGGATCTTCTAGAGCATGATCAACAGAAGTTGGCTCGATCAAAGATACAAGGCCTAATTGACAGTCTGCATTGTTCTTAAGGAATGCTCTTGTTCTGATTGGATCATCCTTCTTTCCAAGAATGACATCTTCTGAATGACCAGAGATGAGTCTGGATGATCTTCTGACAGATGGTTCTTCAGAAATGCTTAGATTCTCCAGAGAAGCTGATACTTGATCTTCAGATTCTTTGCTTCTGAGAAGCTCTGCTTCTGATGCGTTGCTTCTTGGCTCAACAACTTCTGATATATCAATATCACAATCTGCAAAATTATCAAACTGCTTTGGTTTTTCAGAACCAAGCTTATCATCAAACCTGATATTGATTGATTCTTCCACAATCAATGTTTCAGTATTGTATACTCTGTAGCCTTTTGAGCGTTCAGAATATCCAAGAAGGAAACATTTTTGTGCTTTGGAATCAAACTTACCAAGATGATCTTTAGTGTTCAGAATAAAGCATACACATCCAAAAGGATGGAAATATGAAATGTTGGGCTTTTTATTCTTCCACAATTCATAAGGAGTCTTATTTAGAATAGGTCTGATAGAGATTCTATTCTGAATATAGCATGCAGTGTTTATTGCTTCTGCCCAGAAATGCTTAGCCATATTGGTTTCATTGATCATGGTTCTGGCCATTTCTTGCAGAGTCCTATTCTTTCGTTCTACAACTCCATTTTGCTGTGGAGTTCTAGGACAAGAGAAATCATGGGCAATACCATTTTCTTTGAAGAATTCTTCAAAGGATCTGTTCTCAAATTCACCACCATGATCACTTCTGACCTTTATGATTTTACACTCTTTTTCAGATTGAATCTGAATGCAGAAATCAAAGAACACTGAATGAGACTCATCCTTGTGTTTCAAGAATTTTACCCACGTCCAGCGGCTATAATCATCTACGATGACTAATCCATATTTCTTCCCTCTGACAGATGCTGTTTTGACTGGGCCAAACAGATCAATGTGCAAGAGTTCTAATGGCCTTGAGGTAGAAACAACATTCTTGGACTTGAATGCAGGTTTGGAGAACTTGCCCTTCTGACATGCTTCACAAAGAGCATCTGATTTGAATTTCAGATTAGGGAGTCCTCTGACAAGATCCAGTTTGTTAATCTGAGAAATCTTTCTCAAACTAGCATGACCTAATCTTCTGTGCCAGACCCACTGCTCTTCAGAAACAGACATAAGACAAGTCACCTCCTGACTCATAAGATCTTGCAGATCTGTCTTATAAATGTTGTTCTTCCTCTTGCCTGTAAATAGGATTGAGCCATCCTTCTGATTTACAGCCTTGCAAGACTTTTGATTAAAGATTATATCATAACCATTGTCACTCAATTGACTGATAGATAAGAGGTTATGTGTTAATCCTTCTACAAGAAGTACATTAGAAATGGAAGGAGAGTTACCAGACTTTATAGTTCCAGAGCCAATTATCTTGCCCTTCTGATCTCCTCCAAACTTGACTTCTCCTCCAGACTTAAGCACCAGGTCTTGGAACATAGACCTTCTTCCTGTCATGTGTCGTGAGCATCCAGAGTCCAGGTACCACGACATGTTGTGCTTTGTCCTTTTTGCAGCCAAGGATATCTGCAATAGGAATAATCTTATCCTTAGGTACCCACATTTTCTTGGGTCCTTTCTTGTTAGATTTTCTCAAGTTCTGATTGAACTTGGGTTTAACATTGTAAGCAATAGGAGGAACAGCATGATAATTTTTAATGTGAGTTTCATGATATTTCCTAGGTTGTGTCACATGCTTTTTGGTGTGTGTTATGTGAAAACTTTGAGCATGTGAAGTGTGCCTAATATCATGGGAGTGGCCATACTTGAACTGATCATACAATGGCTTGTATGTGAATTTCATTTCATCAACAGGTTCAAGTTTGTATGGGGTTTCACCCTCAAAACCAATGCCGACTCTTTTGTTTCCAGACACAGCATATATCATAGAAGCTAGCTGACTTCTGCCAATACTTCTAGATAAGAACTTCCTGAAACTTAAATCATATTCTTTCAGAATATGGTTTAGACTAGGAGTGGATTTTTCTGAATCAGAAGGAGATCCAACGTTATTGGATAATTTTAAAAGTTTTTCTTTTAATTCAGAATTCTCCAACTCAAGCTTCTTTGTTTCAAATTCGAATAGCTTTTTCAGCTTTTTGTATTTGAGACTAATCTGAGACTTGAATTCCAGAAGTTCTGTTAGACCGGAAACTAACTCATCTCTAGTAAGTTCAGAGAATACCTCTTCAGAATCTGATTCTGATGTAGATTCTGATCCGTCATCTTCTGTCGCCATCAGCGCACAGTTAGCCTGCTCATCTTCAGAGTCTGAATCATCTTCTGACTCATCCCAGGTTGCCATAAGACCTTTCTTCTTATGAAACTTCTTCTTGGGATTTTCCTTCTGAAGTTTTGGACATTCATTCTTGAAGTGTCCAGGCTCATTGCATTCATAGCACATGACCTTCTTCTTGTCAAATCTTCTGTCATCAGAAGATTCTCCACGTTCAAATTTCTTTGAACTTCTGACGCCTCTGAACTTCCTTTGCTTGTTCTTCCAGAGTTGATTTAGCCTTCTGGAGATCAAGGACAGTTCATCTTCTTCTTCAGATTCTGATTCTTCAGGATCTTCTTCTCTAGCCTGAAAAGCGTTAGTGCATTTCATGATATTGGATTTTAATGCAATAGACTTACCTTTCTTTTGAGGCTCGTTTGCATCCAGTTCAATTTCATGACTCCTCAGGGCACTGATCAGCTCTTCCAAAGAGACTTCATTTAGATTCTTCGCAATCTTAAATGCAGTCACCATAGGACCCCATCTTCTGGGTAAGCTTCTGATGATCTTCTTTACGTGATCAGCCTTTGTATACCCCTTGTCAAGAACTCTCAATCCAGCAGTAAGAGTTTGAAATCTTGAAAACATCTTTTCAATGTCTTCATCATCCTCCATCTTGAAGGCTTCATACTTCTGGATTAAAGCGAGAGCTTTAGTCTCCTTGACTTGAGCATTTCCTTCATGAGTCATTTTCAAGGACTCATATATGTCATAGGCCGTTTCCCTGTTAGATATCTTCTCATACTCAGCATGAGAGATAGCATTCAGCAAAACAGTTCTGCATTTATGATGATTCCTGAAAAGCTTCTTCTGATCATCACTCATTTCTTGCCTTGTCAGCTTTACGCCACTGGCATTTACTGGATGTTTGTAACCATCCATCAGAAGATACCATAGATCACCATCAAGACCAAGAAAGTAACTTTCCAGTTTATCTTTCCAGTATTCAAAGTTTTCACCATCAAATACCGGCGGTCTAGTATAACCATTGTTACCGTTGTGTTGCTCAGCAGAGCCAGATGTAGATGTAGACTTTGCAGTTTCATCAGCCATCTTTTACTGAAGCGTTTTTCTCTTCCTGAATCTTTTCTAAACACGGTTAAGTGCTTGCACCTTAGAACCGGCGCTCTGATGCCAATTGAAGGATAGAAAACACTTAGAAAGGGGGGGTTTGAATAAGTGTAGCTTTAAAAACTTGACAGATAAAAATAAATTGCACAGTTATTTTTATCCTGGTTCGTTGTTAACTAAACTACTCCAGTCCACCCCCGCAGAGATGATTTACCTCAACTGAGGATTTAATCCACTAATCGCACGGATTACAATGGTTCTCCACTTAGTCAGCAACTAAGTCTTCCAGAGTCTTCTGATCACACACTGATCACTCCAGGAACAACTGCTTAGATACCCTCTAAGACTTTCTAGAGTATTCTGATCCACACGATCACTCTAGTTACAACCTGCTTAGATACCCTCTAAGACTTCCTAGAGTATTCTGATCCACACGATCACTCTAGTTCCTTACAACTTAATGTAATCAATTCTAAGAGTATTACAATTGCTTCTTAAAAGCTATAGTCACAAACTGTGATATTTCTCTTAACGTTTAAGCTTAATCTCACTAATATATTACAACAGCAATGTAGTGAGCTTTGATGAAGATGAAGATTCTGAGCTTTGAATAGAACAGAGTTTCAGCAAGTTAATATGAGTTGTTTTGTTCAGAATCGTTAACCTTGCTTCTCATCAGAACTTCATATTTATAGGCGTTGGAGAAGATGACCGTTGAGTGCATTTAATGCTTTGCGTGTTCCGTACAACATCGCATTTAATGTTATACGCTTTTGTCAACTACCTCGAGCCTTGTTCACGCTGTGTCTACTGACGTTGCCTTTAATAGCTTTTAACGTTCCTTTTGTCAGTCAGCGTAGCTTGCCACTTGTACTTCCTTCTGATCTGATGTTTGTGAATACAACGTTTGAATATCATCAGAGTCAAACAGCTTGGTGCAAAGCATCTTCTGATCTTCTGACCTTGAAGTGCTTCTGTGCGTGATACCATCAGAACTTCAGTGCTTCTGATCTCATGTTCTTCTGATGCTTTCATAGACCCATGTTCTGATTCTGCTTCGACCATCTTCTGATGTCTTGCCAGACCATGTTCTGATGTTGCATGCTGAACCCTTTGAGACAAAGCTTCTGAGCGCTGAATTATGCATACTCTTTATATATTTCCTGAAAAGGAAATTGCATTGGATTAGAGTACCATATTATCTTAAGCAAAATTCATATTATTGTTATCATCAAAACTAAGATAATTGATCAGAACAAATCTTGTTCTAACACTATCATTTTCAATTTTTGGAATTTCTTTCCCTTCTTCATAAATATGAATTATCATACGCAAGTTTCAAGAATTCCTTTCTCTTCCCGAAAAACAAGGACTATCATATGCAATTTCAGGAATTTCTATCCCTTCTCCAAAAACATGGACTATCATATGCAATTTTTGGAATTTCTTTCCCTTCTCCATAAACATGGACTATCATATGCAAGTTTCAATAATTCCTTTCCCTTCTCCAAAAACGTGGACAATCATATGTAATTTATGGAGTTTCGTTCTCTTCTTCAAAAACTTGGACTATCATATGCAATTTTTGTAATTTCTTTCCTTCCTCCATATACATGGACTATCATATGCTAGTTTCAAGAATTTCTTTCCCTTCTCCAAATACGTGGACTATCATATGTAATTATGGAATTTCTTTCTCTTCACCAAAAACGTGGACTATCATATGCAATTTTTGGAATTTCTTTCCCTTCTTTATAACCATGGACTATCATATGCAATTTCAGGAATTTCTATCGCAACTCCAAAAACTTGTACTATCATATGCAATTTTAGTAATTTCTTTCTCTTCTACAAAAACATGGACTATCATATGCAATTTCAAGAATTTCTATCCCTTCTTCAAAAATGTGGACTATCATGTGCAATTTTTTGAATTTCTTTCCCTTCTCCATAATCATGGACTATCATATGCTAGTATAAAAATTCATTTCCCTTCTCCAAAAACGTGGACTATTATATGTAATTTATGAAATTTTTTTCTCTTCTCCAAAAACATCGACTATCATAGGCAATTTTAGGAAATTCTTTCTCTTCTCCAAATAAATGGACTATCAATTGCAATTTCAAGAATTTCTATCCCTTCTTCCAAAACATGGACTATCATATGAAATTTTTGAAATTTCTTAACCTTCTCTATAAACATGGACTATCATATGCTAGTTTCAAGAATTCATTTCCCTTCTCCAAAAACATGGACTATAATATGTAATTTATGAGATTTCTTTCTCTTCTCCAAAAACGTGGACTATCATTTGCAATTTTTGGAATTTCTTTCCCTTCTCCATAAACATGGATTATCATACGCAAGTTTCAAGAATTTCTTTCCCTTGTCCAAAAACATGGACTATCATATGTAATTTATGGAATTTCTTTCTCTTCTCGAAAAACTTGGACTATCATATGCAATTTCAGTAATTTTTTTCTCTTCTCCAAAAACAAAGACTATCATATGCAATTTCAAGAATTTCTATCCCTTCTTAAAAAATGTGGACTATCATGTGCAATTTTTATAATTTATTTCCCTTCTCCAAAAATGTGGACTATCATATGCTTGTTTCAAAATTCCTTTCCCTTCTCCAAAATTGTTGACTATTATAAGGAATTTATGGAATTTATTTCTCTTCTCAAAAAACGTGGACTATCATTTGCAATTTTTGAAATTTCTTTCCCTTCTTCATAAATATGGATTATCATACGCAAGTTTCAAGAATTCCTTTCTCTTCTCCAAACACATGGACTATCATATGCAATTTTAGGAATTTCTGTCCCTTCTCCAAAAACATGGACTATCATATGCAATTTCAGTAATTTCTTTCTCTTCTCCAAAAACATGGACTATCATATGCAATTTTAAGAATTTATATCCCTTCTACAAAAATGTGGACAATCATGTGAAATTTTTGGAATTCCTTTCCCTTCTTCAAAAATATGGATTATCATACGCAAGTTTCAAAAATACCTTTCTCTTCTCCAAAAACATGGACTATCATATGCAATTTTTGGAATTTCTATCCCTTCTCCAAAAACATGGACTATCATATGCAAGTTTCAAGAATTCATTTCCCTTCTCCAAAAACTTGGACTATCATATGTAATTTATGAAATTTCTTTCTGTTCTCCAAAAACTTGGACTACCATATGCAATTTCATTAATTTCTTTCTCTTCTCCAAAAACATGGACTATCATATGCAATTTCAAGAATTTCTATCCCTTCTTCAAAAATGTGGACTATCATGTGCAATTTTTGGAATTTCCTTCCCTTCTATATAAACGTGGACTATCATATGCTAGTTTAAAGAATTCCTTTCCCTTCTCCAAAAATATGGACTAACATTTGTAATTTATGGAATATCTTTCTCTTCTCCAAAAACGTGGACTATCATTTACAATTTTTAGAATTTCTTTCCCTTCTCCATAAACATGGACTATCATAGGCATGTTTAAAGAATTTTTGTCCCTTGTCCAAATGCATTGACTATCATATGTAATTTATGAAATTACTTTCTCTTTTCCAAAAACTTGTACCATCATATGCAATTTCAGTAATTTCTTTCTCTTCTCCAAAAACATGGACTATCATATGCAATTTCAAGAATTTTTATCCCTTCTTCAAAAATGTGGACTATCATGTGCAATTTTTGGAATTTATTTCCCTTCTCCCTAAACGTGGACTATTATATGCAATTTCAAGAATTTCCCTTCTTCAAAAACGTGGACTATCGTATGCAATTTTTGGAATTTCTTTCCCTTCTCCATAAACGTGGACTATCATATGCTAGTTTCTAAATTCCTTTCCCTTCTCCAAAAACGTGGACTATTATATGTAATTTATGGAATTTCTTTCTCTTCTCTAAAAACGTGGACTATCATTTGCAATTTTTGGAATTTCTTTCCCTTCTTCATAAATATGGATTAATATACGCAAGTTTTAAGAATTCAGTTCCCTTCTCCAAAAACATGGACTATCATATGTAATTTAGTGAATTTCTTTCCCTTCTCCATAAATGTCGACTATCATATGCTAGTTTCAAGAATTTCTGTCCCTTGTCCAAAAGCATGGACTATCATATGTAATTTATGGAATTTCCTTCTCTTCTCCAAAAACTTTTACTATCATATGCAATTTCAGTAAATTCTTTCTCTTCTCCAAAAACATGGACTATCATATGCAATTTCAAGAATTTCTATCCCTTCTTCAAAAATGTGGACTATCATGTGCAATTTTTGGAATTTCTTTCCCTTCTCCATAAACATGGACTATCATATGCTAGTTTCAAAACTCCTTTCCCTTCTCCAAAAACATGGACTATCATATGTAATTTATGAGATTTCTTTCTCTTCTCCAAAAACGTGGACTATCATTTGCAATTTTTGGAATTTCTTTCCCTTCTCCATAAACATGAATTATCATACGCAAGTTTCAAGAATTTGTTTCCCTTGTTCGAAAACATGGACTATCATATATAATTTATGGAATTTCTTTCTCTTCTCCAAAAACTTAGACTATCATATGCAATTTCAGTAAATTTTTTCTCTTCTCCAAAAATAAGGACTATCATATGCAATTTCAAGAATTTCTATCCTTTCTTCAAAAATGTGCACTATCATGTGCAATTTTTGGAATTTCTTTCCCTTCTCCATAAACGTGGACTATCATATGCTAGTTTCAAAATTCCTTTCCCTTCTTCAAAAACGAGGACTATTATATGTAATTTATGGAAATTCTTTCTCTTCTCCAAAAACGTGGACTATCATTTGCAATTTTTGGAATTTCTTTCCCTTCTTCATAAATATGGATTATCATACGCAAGTTTCAAGAATTATTTTGTCTTCTCCAAACACATGGACTTTCATATGCAATTTTAGGAATTTCTATCCCTTCTCAAAAAACATGGACTATCATATGTAATTTTTTGAATTTCTTTCCCTTCTCCATAAACGTGGACTATCATATGCAAGTTTCAATAATTCCTTTCCCTTCTCCAAAAACATGGACTATCATATGTAATTTATGGAATTTCTTTCTCTTCTCCATAAACTTGGACTATCATATGCAATATTAGGAATTTCTTTCTCTTCTACAAAAACATGGACTATTATATGTTATTTCAAGAATTTCTATCCCTTCTTCAAAAACGTGGACTATCATGTGTAATTGTTGGAATTTCTTTCCCTTCTCCATAAACGTGGACTATCATATGCTAGTTTCAAAATTCCTTTCCCTTCTCCAAAAACGTGGACTATTATATGTAATTTATGGAATTTCTTTCTCTTCTCTAAAAACGTGGACTATCATTTGCAATTTTTGGAATTTCTTTCCCTTCTTCATAAATATGGATAAATATACGCAAGTTTTAAGAATTCAGTTCCCTTCTCCAAAAACATGGATTATCATATGTAATTTAGTGAATTTCTTTCCCTTCTCCATAAATGTCGACTATCATATGCTAGTTTCAAGAATTTCTGTCCCTTGTCCAAAGCATGGACTATCATATGTAATTTATGGAATTTCCTTCTCTTCTCCAAAAACTTTTACTATCATATGCAATTTCAGTAAATTCTTTCTCTTCTCCAAAAACATGGACTATCATATGCAATTTCAAGAATTTCTATCCCTTCTTCAAAAATGTGGACAATCATGTGCAATTTTTGGAATTTCTTTCCCTTCTCCATATACATGGACTATCATATGCTAGTTTCAAAACTCCTTTCCCTTCTCCAAAAACATGGACTATCATATGTAATTTATGATATTTCTTTCTCTTCTCCAAAAACGTGGACTATCATTTGCAATTTTTGGAATTTCTTTCCCTTCTCCATAAACATGAATTATCATACGCAAGTTTCAAGAATTTGTTTCCCTTGTCCGAAAACATGGACTATCATATATAATTTATGGAATTTCTTTCTCTTCTCCAAAAACTTAGACTATCATATGCAATTTCCGTAAATTTTTTCTCTTCTCCAAAAATAAGGACTATCATATGCAATTTCAAGAATTTCTATCCCTTCTTTAAAAATGTGGACTATCATGTGCAATTTTTGGAATTTCTTTCCCTTCTCCATAAACGTGGACTATTATATGCTAGTTTCAAAATTCCTTTCCCTTCTCCAAAAACGTGGACTATTATATGTAATTTATGGAATTTCTTTCTCTTCTCTAAAAACGTGGACTATCATTTGCAATTTTTGGAATTTCTCTCCCTTCCTCATAAATATGGATTAATATACGCAAGTTTCAAGAATTTGTTTCCCTTGTCCGAAAACATGGACTATCATATATAATTTATGGAATTTCTTTCTCTTCTCCAAAAACTTAGACTATCATATGCAATTTCCGTAAATTTTTTCTCTTCTCCAAAAATAAGGACTATCATATGCAATTTCAAGAATTTCTATCCCTTCTTCAAAAATGTGGACTATCATGTGCAATTTTTGGAATTTCTTTCCCTTCTCCATAAACGTGGACTATCATATGCTAGTTTCAAAATTCCTTTCCCTTCTTCAAAAACGAGGACTATTATATGTAATTTATGGAAATTCATTCTCTTCTCCAAAAACGTGGACTATCATTTGCAATTTTTGGAATTTCTTTCCCTTCTTCATAAATATGGATTATCATACGCAAGTTTCAAGAATTATTTTCTCTTCTCCAAACACATGGACTTTCATATGCAATTTTAGGAATTTCTATCCCTTCTCAAAAAACATGGACTATCATATGTAATTTTTTGAATTTCTTTCCTTTCTCCATAAACGTGGACTATCATATGCAAGTTTCAATAATTCCTTTCCCTTCACCAAAAACATGGACTATCATATGTAATTTATGGAATTTCTTTCTCTTCTCCATAAACTTGGACTATCATATGCAATATTAGGAATTTCTTTCTCTTCTACAAAAACATGGACTATTATATGTTATTTCAAGAATTTCTATCCCTTCTTCAAAAACGTGGACTATCATGTGTAATTTTGGGAATTTCATTCCCTTCTCCATAAACATGGACTATCATATGCTAGTTTCAAAATTCCTTTCCCTTCTTAAAAAACGTGGACTATTATATGTAATTTATGGAAATTCTTCCTCTTCTCCAAAAACGTGGACTATCATTTGCAATTTTTGGAATTTCTTTCCCTTCTTCATAAATATGGATTATAATACGCAAGTTTCAAGAATTCCTTTCTCTTCTCGAAACACATGGACTTTCATATGCAATTTTAGGAATTTCTATCCCTTCTTCAAAAACATGGACTATCATATGTAATTTTTTGAATTTCTTTTCCTTCTCCATAAACGTGGACTATCATATGCAAGTTTCAATAATTCCTTTCCCTTCTCCACAAACATGGACTATCATATGTAATTTATGGAATTTCTTTCTCTTCTCCATAAACTTGGACTATCATATGCAATATTAGGAATTTCTTTCTCTTCTACAAAAACATGGACTATTATATGTTATTTCAAGAATTTCTATCCCTTCTTCAAAAACGTGGACTATCATGTGTAATTGTTGGAATTACTTTCCCTTCTCCATAAACGTGGACTATCATATGCTAGTTTCAAAATTCCTTTCCCTTCTCCAAAAACGTGGACTATTATATGTATTTTATGGAATTTCTTTCTCTTCTCTAAAAACGTGGACTATCATTTGCAATTTTTGGAATTTCTTTCCCTTCTTCATAAATATGGATTAATATACGCAAGTTTCAAGAATTTGTTTCCCTTGTCCGAAAACATGGACTATCATATATAATTTATGGAATTTCTTTCTCTTCTCCAAAAACTTAGACTATCATATGCAATTTCCGTAAATTTTTTCTCTTCTCCAAAAATAAGGACTATCATATGCAATTTCAAGAATTTCTATCCCTTCTTCAAAAATGTGGACTATCATGTGCAATTTTTGGAATTTCTTTCCCTTCTCCATAAACGTGGACTATCATATGCTAGTTTCAAAATTCCTTTCCCTTCTTCAAAAACGAGGACTATTATATGTAATTTATGGAAATTCATTCTCTTCTCCAAAAACGTGGACTATCATTTGCAATTTTTGGAATTTCTTTGCCTTCTTCATAAATATGGATTATCATACGCAAGTTTCAAGAATTATTTTCTCTTCTCCAAACACATGGACTTTCATATGCAATTTTAGGAATTTCTATCCCTTCTCAAAAAACATGGACTATCATATGTAATTTTTTGAATTTCTTTCCTTTCTCCATAAACGTGGACTATCATATGCAAGTTTCAATAATTCCTTTCCCTTCTCCAAAAACATGGACTATCATATGTAATTTATGGAATTTCTTTCTCTTCTCCATAAACTTGGACTATCAAATGCAATATTAGGAATTTCTTTCTCTTCTACAAAAACATGGACTATTATATGTTATTTCAAGAATTTCTATCCCTTCTTCAAAAACGTGGACTATCATGTGTAATTTTGGGAATTTCATTCCCTTCTCCATAAACATGGACTATCATATGCTAGTTTCAAAATTCCTTTCCCTTCTTAAAAAACGTGGACTATTATATGTAATTTATGGAAATTCTTCCTCTTCTCCAAAAACATGGACTATCATTTGCAATTTTTGGAATTTCTTTCCCTTCTTCATAAATATGGATTATAATACGCAAGTTTCAAGAATTCCTTTCTCTTCTCGAAACACATGGACTTTCATATGCAATTTTAGGAATTTCTATCCCTTCTTCAAAAACATGGACTATGATATGTAATTTTTTGAATTTCTTTCCCTTCTCCTTAAACGTGGACTATCATATGCAAGTTTCAATAATTCCTTTCCCTTCTCCAAAAACATGGACTATCATATGTAATTTATGGAATTTCTTTCTCTTCTCCATAAACTTGGACTATCATATGCAATATTAGGAATTTCTTTCTCATCTACAATAACATGCACTATCATATGCAATTTCAAGAATTTCTATCCCTTCTTCAAAAACATGGACTATCATATGCAATTTTTGGAATTTCTTTCCCTTCTCCATATACATGGACTATCATATGCTAGTTTCAAAACTCCTTTCCCTTCTCCAAAAACATGGACTATCATATGTAATTTATGATATTTCTTTCTCTTCTCTAAAAACGTGGACTATCATTTGCAATTTTTGGAATTTCTTTCCCTTCTTCATAAATATGGATTAATATACGCAAGTTTCAAGAATTTGTTTCCCTTGTCCGAAAACATGGACTATCATATATAATTTATGGAATTTCTTTCTCTTCTCCAAAAACTTAGACTATCATATGCAATTTCCGTAAATTTTTTCTCTTCTCCAAAAATAAGGACTATCATATGCAATTTCAAGAATTTCTATCCCTTCTTCAAAAATGTGGACTATCATGTGCAATTTTTGGAATTTCTTTCCCTTCTCCATAAACGTGGACTATCATATGCTAGTTTCAAAATTCCTTTCCCTTCTTCAAAAACGAGGACTATTATATGTAATTTATGGAAATTCATTCTCTTCTCCAAAAACGTGGACTATCATTTGCAATTTTTGGAATTTCTTTCCCTTCTTCATAAATATGGATTATCATACGCAAGTTTCAAGAATTATTTTCTCTTCTCCAAACACATGGACTTTCATATGCAATTTTAGGAATTTCTATCCCTTCTCAAAAAACATGGACTATCATATGTAATTTTTTGAATTTCTTTCCTTTCTCCATAAACGTGGACTATCATATGCAAGTTTCAATAATTCCGTTCCCTTCACCAAAAACATGGACTATCATATGTAATTTATGGAATTTCTTTCTCTTCTCCATAAACTTGGACTATCATATGCAATATTAGGAATTTCTTTCTCTTCTACAAAAACATGGACTATTATATGTTATTTCAAGAATTTCTATCCCTTCTTCAAAAACGTGGACTATCATGTGTAATTTTGGGAATTTCATTCCCTTCTCCATAAACATGGACTATCATATGCTAGTTTCAAAATTCCTTTCCCTTCTTAAAAAACGTGGACTATTATATGTAATTTATGGAAATTCTTCCTCTTCTCCAAAAACGTGGACTATCATTTGCAATTTTTGGAATTTCTTTCCCTTCTTCATAAATATGGATTATAATACGCAAGTTTCAAGAATTCCTTTCTCTTCTCGAAACACATGGACTTTCATATGCAATTTTAGGAATTTCTATCCCTTCTTCAAAAGCATGGACTATCATATGTAATTTTTTGAATTTCTTTCCCTTCTCCATAAACGTGGACTATCATATGCAAGTTTCAATAATTCCTTTCCCTTCTCCACAAACATGGACTATCATATGTAATTTATGGAATTTCTTTCTCTTCTCCATAAACTTGGACTATCATATGCAATATTAGGAATTTCTTTCTCTTCTACAAAAACATGGACTATTATATGTTATTTCAAGAATTTCTATCCCTTCTTCAAAAACGTGGACTATCATGTGTAATTGTTGGAATTACTTTCCCTTCTCCATAAACGTGGACTATCATATGCTAGTTTCAAAATTCCTTTCCCTTCTCCAAAAACGTGGACTATTATATGTAATTTATGGAATTTCTTTCTCTTCTCTAAAAACGTGGACTATCATTTGCAATTTTTGGAATTTCTTTCCCTTCTTCATAAATATGGATTAATATACGCAAGTTTCAAGAATTTGTTTCCCTTGTCCGAAAACATGGACTATCATATATAATTTATGGAATTTCTTTCTCTTCTCCAAAAACTTAGACTATCATATGCAATTTCCGTAAATTTTTTCTCTTCTCCAAAAATAAGGACTATCATATGCAATTTCAAGAATTTCTATCCCTTCTTCAAAAATGTGGACTATCATGTGCAATTTTTGGAATTTCTTTCCCTTCTCCATAAACGTGGACTATCATATGCTAGTTTCAAAATTCCTTTCCCTTCTTCAAAAACGAGGACTATTATATGTAATTTATGGAAATTCATTCTCTTCTCCAAAAACGTGGACTATCATTTGCAATTTTTGGAATTTCTTTGCCTTCTTCATAAATATGGATTATCATACGCAAGTTTCAAGAATTATTTTCTCTTCTCCAAACACATGGACTTTCATATGCAATTTTAGGAATTTCTATCCCTTCTCAAAAAACATGGACTATCATATGTAATTTTTTGAATTTCTTTCCTTTCTCCATAAACGTGGACTATCATATGCAAGTTTCAATAATTCCTTTCCCTTCACCAAAAACATGGACTATCATATGTAATTTATGGAATTTCTTTCTCTTCTCCATAAACTTGGACTATCATATGCAATATTAGGAATTTCTTTATCTTCTACAAAAACATGGACTATTATATGTTATTTCAAGAATTTCTATCCCTTCTTCAAAAACGTGGACTATCATGTGTAATTTTGGGAATTTCATTCCCTTCTCCATAAACATGGACTATCATATGCTAGTTTCAAAATTCCTTTCCCTTCTTAAAAAACGTGGACTATTATATATAATTTATGGAAATTCTTCCTCTTCTCCAAAAACGTGGACTATCATTTGCAATTTTTGGAATTTCTTTCCCTTCTTCATAAATATGGATTATAATACGCAAGTTTCAAGAATTCCTTTCTCTTCTCGAAACACATGGACTTTCATATGCAATTTTAGGAATTTCTATCCCTTCTTCAAAAACATGGACTATCATATGTAATTTTTTGAATTTCTTTCCCTTCTCCATAAACGTGGACTATCATATGCAAGTTTCAATAATTCCTTTCCCTTCTCCACAAACATGGACTATCATATGTAATTTATGGAATTTCTTTCTCTTCTCCATAAACTTGGACTATCATATGCAATATTAGGAATTTCTTTCTCTTCTACAAAAACATGGACTATTATATGTTATTTATGGAATTTCTTTCTCTTCTCTAAAAACTTGGACTATCATTTGCAATTTTTGGAATTTCTTTCCCTTCTTCATAAATATGGATTAATATACGCAAGTTTCAAGAATTTGTTTCCCTTGTCCGAAAACATGGACTATCATATATAATTTATGGAATTTCTTTCTCTTCTCCAAAAACTTAGACTATCATATGCAATTTCCGTAAATTTTTTCTCTTCTCCAAAAATAAGGACTATCATATGCAATTTCAAGAATTTCTATCCCTTCTTCAAAAATGTGGACTATCATGTGCAATTTTTGGAATTTCTTTCCCTTCTCCATAAACGTGGACTATTATATGCTAGTTTCAAAATTCCTTTCCCTTCTCCAAAAACGTGGACTATTATATGTAATTTATGGAATTTCTTTCTCTTCTCTAAAAACGTGGACTATCATTTGCAATTTTTGGAATTTCTTTCCCTTCTTCATAAATATGGATTAATATACGCAAGTTTCAAGAATTTGTTTCCCTTGTCCGAAAACATGGACTATCATATATAATTTATGGAATTTCTTTCTCTTCTCCAAAAACTTAGACTATCATATGCAATTTCCGTAAATTTTTTCTCTTCTCCAAAAATAAGGACTATCATATGCAATTTCAAGAATTTCTATCCCTTAAAAAATGTGGACTATCATGTGCAATTTTTGGAATTTCTTTCCCTTCTCCATAAACGTGGACTATCATATGCTAGTTTCAAAATTCCTTTCCCTTCTTCAAAAACGAGGACTATTATATGTAATTTATGGAAATTCATTCTCTTCTCCAAAAACGTGGACTATCATTTGCAATTTTTGGAATTTCTTTGCCTTCTTAATAAATATGGATTATCATACGCAAGTTTCAAGAATTATTTTCTCTTCTCCAAACACATGGACTTTCATATGCAATTTTAGGAATTTCTATCCCTTCTCAAAAAACATGGACTATCATATGTAATTTTTTGAATTTCTTTCCTTTCTCCATAAACGTGGACTATCATATGCAAGTTTCAATAATTCCTTTCCCTTCACCAAAAACATGGACTATCATATGTAATTTATGGAATTTCTTTCTCTTCTCCATAAACTTGGACTATCATATGCAATATTAGGAATTTCTTTCTCTTCTACAAAAACATGGACTATTATATGTTATTTCAAGAATTTCTATCCCTTCTTCAAAAACGTGGACTATCATGTGTAATTTTGGGAATTTCATTCCCTTCTCCATAAACATGGACTATCATATGCTAGTTTCAAAATTCCTTTCCCTTCTTAAAAAACGTGGACTATTATATGTAATTTATGGAAATTCTTCCTCTTCTCCAAAAACGTGGACTATCATTTGCAATTTTTGGAATTTCTTTCCCTTCTTCATAAATATGGATTATAATACGCAAGTTTCAAGAATTCCTTTCTCTTCTCGAAACACATGGACTTTCATATGCAATTTTAGGAATTTCTATCCCTTCTTCAAAAACATGGACTATCATATGTAATTTTTTGAATTTCTTTCCCTTCTCCATAAACGTGGACTATCATATGCAAGTTTCAATAATTCCTTTCCCTTCTCCAAAAACATGGACTATCATATGTAATTTATGGAATTTCTTTCTCTTCTCCATAAACTTGGACTATCATATGCAATATTAGGAATTTCTTTCTCTTCTACAAAAACATGGACTATTATATGTTATTTCAAGAATTTCTATTCCTTCTTCAAAAACGTGGACTATCATGTGTAATTGTTGGAATTACTTTCCCTTCTCCATAAACGTGGACTATCATATGCTAGTTTCAAAATTCCTTTCCCTTCTCCAAAAACGTGGACTATTATATGTAATTTATGGAATTTCTTTCTCTTCTCCAAAAACGTGGACTGTCATTTGCAATTTTTGGAATTTCTTTCCCTTCTTCATAAATATGGATTATCATACGCAAGTTTCAAGAATTCCTTTCTCTTCTCCAAACACATGGACTTTCATATGCAATTTTAGGAATTTCTATCCCTTCTCCAAAAACATGGACTATCATATGTAATTTTTTGAATTTCTTTCCCTTCTCCATAAACGTGGACTATCATATGCAAGTTTCAATAATTCCTTTCCCTTCTCCTAAAACATGGACTATCATATGTAATTTATGGAATTTCTTTCTCTTCTCCATAAACTTGGACTATCACATGCAATATTAGGAATTTCTTTCTCTTCTACAAAAACATGGACTATTATATGCTATTTCAAGAATTTCTATCCCTTCTTCAAAAACGTGGACTATCATGTGTAATTTTTGGAATTTCTTTCCCTTCTCCATAAACGTGGACTATCATATGCTAGTTTCAAAATTCCTTTCCCTTCTTCAAAAACGTGGACTATTATATGTAATTTATGGAAATTCTTTCTCTTCTCCAAAAACGTGGACTATCATTTGCAATTTTTGGAATTTCTTTCCCTTCTTCATAAATATGGATTATCATACGCAAGTTTCAAGAATTCCTTTCTCTTCTCCAAACACATGGACTTTCATATGCAATTTTAGGAATTTCTATCCCTTCTCCAAAAACATGGACTATCATATGTAATTTTTTGAATTTCTTTCCCTTCTCCATAAACGTGGACTATCATATGCAAGTTTCAATAATTCCTTTCCCTTCTCCAAAAACGT
Source organism: Vicia villosa (assembly GCF_029867415.1). Lineage (NCBI taxonomy): Eukaryota > Viridiplantae > Streptophyta > Magnoliopsida > Fabales > Fabaceae > Vicia > Vicia villosa. Next base: position 9,094,819 of record NC_081185.1, read on the forward strand.
GGACTATCATATGTAATTTATGGAATTTCTTTCTCTTCTCCATAAACTTGGACTATCACATGCAATATTAGGAATTTCTTTCTCTTCTACAAAAACATGGACTATTATATGCTATTTCAAGAATTTCTATCCCTTCTTCAAAAACGTGGACTATCATGTTTAATTTTTGGAATTTCATTCCCTTCTCCATAAACGTGGACTATCATATGCTAGTTTCAAAATTCCTTTCCCTTCTTCAAAAACGTGGACTATTATATGTAATTTATGGAAATTCTTTCTCTTCTCCAAAAACGTGGACTATCATTTGCAATTTTTGGAATTTCTTTCCCTTCTTCATAAATATGGATTATCATACGCAAGTTTCAAGAATTCCTTTCTCTTCTCCAAACACATGGACTTTCATATGCAATTTTAGGAATTTCTATCCCTTCTCCAAAAACATGGACTATCATATGTAATTTTTTGAATTTCTTTCCCTTCTCCATAAACGTGAACTATCATATGCAAGTTTCAATAATTCCTTTCCCTTCTCCAAAAACGTGGACTATCATATGTAATTTATGGAATTTCTTTCTCTTCTCCATAAACTTGGACTATCATATGCAATTTTAGGAATTTCTTTCTCTTCTACAAAAACATGGACTATTATATGCTATTTCAAGAATTTCTATCCCTTCTTCAAAAACGTGGACTATCATGTGTAATTTTTGGAATTTATTTCCCTCCTCCATCGGGTACTGGTCCTTGTTCTTCATCTTCGGAATCAAGGTTCACCCACTCATCAACCACATCTTCTACTTCAGTTTCATCTTCGACGACATGTTCGGCATGTTGTTCGTCGTCAACAATGGGATCAATAACATGTGACTGCATATTTTGCGACGGATCAATTTGCTCCAACACTATGTACAACTCCAAATAATCATAACCATAATACTCATGGTTAAGGAACATGTTTTGAACCTCTATGTCAGTTTGCATCTGTGATTGATAAAACCTGACCGAGTTGTTAGGTTTAACATATGGTTGTTGGTAAAAAAAATTGATAGTATGATTCTCTAATTTTGGACTTGATATGAGAATGGTATATTTATATGAAAATGAAAAGAACAAATAATAAAATCATATATTTATATGAGAATGAAAGGAACAAATAATAGCCCTTAGATTAAACTACGCTGCTCATATTAAAATAACTTGAAAGCGATGCATTTGATTTCACGTGTAGACAATTTTTTCAAAAAATACCAGAAAATTTACTCTTCTTCTCCAAATTTTAACATGAAACCTGTCTCTCTTCTCCCAATTTTTTTCTCTAAAGTTATGAACTTTATCTCTTCTTTCTGGAAAGTACTCTATCTTCTCCCAATTTGTCACAAAAATCGTGACATTATATATATATATATATATATATATATATATATATATATATATATATATATATATATATATATATATATATATATATATATATATATATATATATATATATATATATATATATATATATAGGGCATATCATATGAGAATGACATATTTATATGAGAATGTGAGAATGAATCTGAACCATTGAATTTTAAAATAAATTGTGGAGATTATGGGTGAATCTTTTTTTTCTCTCTCCTACATCATTTATTTCAAAATGTAGGAGAGAGAAAAATAAGATTCACCCATAATCTCCACCATTTATTTTAAAATCCAATGGTTCAGATTCATTCTCACATTCTCATATAAATATGGCATTCTCATATGATATGCCCTATATATATATATATATATATATATATATATATATATATATATATATATATATATATATATATATATATATATATATATATATATATATATATATATATATATATATATATATATATATATATATATATATATATATATATAACATTAAATTTTAATTATAGGTGAGAAATCGAGCATTTTATTATTTATCTTTAATTCATTTGTTTGGTATTATAAGAAAAATATAGAGATGAAATATATATACATTTTGTCAACAGTGTTACTCATGAAAAATTACAGAATATATACTTTAACATTAACAGCAATTCAATTGTTGCTTTTGCTATGATTTCAAGAAAACAAAAAAAAAATATTTTGAAGTGTGTGGATTCAAACATTTTTTATTTTTGAAAGTTAGAGAATATATTTAGTTGCAGTAATTGTTGCGTTGTTAGGAAATTTAGTTAAAAATGATCATAAATCTCTTTTATTGTAATGGATTGAATCCCAAACATTTTATCAATACGTAAGAAAATAATATATGTATTGAATTAAAATTAAACATTAATATTTTTTTGGTTATGAAATTGTTTTATTTTTTATATTAGAAAATAAATAATAAATAAAGTTTATACATAATAGATGACAGACGGATAACAAAGTATGCCATTAACTCTAATCATTAAATCCAACAATGGGCTAATAGTATTCTTTGCTATATCATTTATTTTTTAAAAATTGAAAGATTATGAAATTATTTAAGAGACACTAACTGAGAAAATAGATAAAAAATTATTTTCTCCCATTTTGCAATTAAGAAATTATTGTAAGACAAATATAAATATTATTCTATAAATTTTATGAAAATTATATACATGAGCAAATTAGTTGATTATTAAAAAACGATTCGTTAAAATTTTATAAAAATTGTTTTACTATCTTCTATTGTATAAAAAATAATAATAATAAATTTATTGTGAATAAATCGTATGACTTTTTCAAATAATCAAAATTATAATAGTTAAATATTAGGTTATTATATTTTCATATTTATTAGGATTTGAACACATGACCTTCTATAAAAATTAACAATATATTTAAACCTTTTAAAAATGAATATGGATTTTAAATGTCACTTAATGATATTCTCTCTGACTCAAAAAATTAATCTCTCAAATCGCGAAGCTCTCTTGTCAAAGTGTGAGAGATAAAACAAAGCCTTTTGAGATAAAAAATATATATCCAATATTCCTAATTATATATCTCAAAATCAAAATTTCATTACAAATTCTTAAGAGCTTTCAAAGATTTTTCTATATTGAATCCTTAGAATCAATAATTATCACATCCAAAGACAATCTAATTTGTTTTTTGGGACAATGACTTTTACTATTGAAACCTTAGAATAATGTTTATATGAAACATATCATGTTAAAACTTTGATCTCTCTTATGTTGTTTTAGAAGACTTGTGCTAGAACCAACACTATAGCCATGATGTGAGAATCTTGTACAAAGCATCTCTATTTATTTAATAAAACAGCTTCTTTTTTATTTTATTCTAGGATATGAAGCTATAAAGAAAAAGTTAAAATTTCACGTTATGTCTTACTTTCCCACCCTAGCCAAAATGCTTGAGACAAACAAACAGTAAAGTACACATCCTTTCTTCGTAACAGCCTGGCTTTTAAAAGTAACATTTTAATGGGAATGAGAAGAAAAGAACTCCATTCAATTCATTTCAAGATATATATATATATATATATATATATATATATATATATATATATATATATATATATATATATATATATATATATATATATATATATATATATATATATATTATTTCGGGGTTGTTTACAAGGTTCATCGAAAAATATCCAAGAGCAAATCTCAAGTTAAAAGACGACATAATATATAAACTTTTGCTTAGCTAGAAGTAGACAATTACGTCTTTCAACAAATCAATCAGACGGATGTTTACACAACACGCTACTTCACAAGCAAACGATTTCAACCGCTCTTGATATATACAGGTAAAATGGATCATTTTAGATATTCAAATTCATTATGACCAAAATATTACTCATCTTCTTTCTCACTGACTTAAGCGTTGGAGTGTTAACCTTGCAAGTCCGCTCCGCTCGGTCTCATCGGAAGTATCATTCCACCACAGTAAGACATAAATCCACCACCTCATCTATCATTTTTAGTTCCTAATCGAATAGTGGCATTATCTGTGGAATCAACTTCTAATTCTCATTAATTTCCACGAAAAACCCACTCTTTCTCTACCTAAGATCCATATCACTAATCTTCTTTTTTGAAGCTTCAATCTCCTCCTCAAACAAATTTGTTATTAGAATATTCAAGCATGGTGACATCCAAAGTTACTTCATCTGCCACTCAGTGACAAATTGCTGCTGGAGCCAGTGAAGCTGCCAAAGCTCCACCTCTTCCTCACCCTCCTCTGGTGGAAGACAATCTAGTTCTGGTGGCATCTCTGTATCGCCCTACGCAACATGATTTCACTCCTCCAAGAGTTAGTCAAGGAGAGTTTCAAGCTCTCAAGTTCTTTGGATTTATACAACAACCTCGCCATGGCGAACCAACACAGTAACTCATTCTTAACATATTGTACCTGGACAGGAAACCTCCTTCTCAACAACCTCCTTCACAACATATTACAAGCAAGTCTTGAGGTACATGGAGCCACCGACTTTAAGAACATAATTTACAACCTAGTAATCAAACAGATCTCACATTTCCTAGCCGATAGAATACCCGGGATTGAAGAGAACCTTCAATACACCCCACAATTGGACAACACTGTACGAGAGGTAGCATCCTAGGGGAATCACTCTACCACACTAAATTCGGTCCTTGTTGGCACAACTACGCACAAAGAGAGGTCCTGAGGTCACCAGATCTCAATCGGCATCGAGGATATAAAATCTAGAGTGAAAGAAGAACCCATGTTGTCTACACTCATCCTTGACAGTAGAATCTCGAGATCTCTGAAGTAGCCTCCAAAGCTGCAAAGTTACAATGGAATCAGAGATCCTAACATGCATGTTAAGCATGTAGATAACATACTGGATTACTACCACACCCAAGGGGAGGTGAACTGCAAACTCTTCTTGCTAGCCCTGATGGGAGTCACGATAACGTGGTTTAAAACACTTTCTTAACTGAAGTATAAATTTGTGGAAGGATCTGTGACACACATTCACTTCCCAATTTACCTCTCAAAAGAATAAACTCATAGCCATGGTTGTACTCAACAAGGAAGGTAACCTTGCGCAAGTACATTGATTGTTTCATAAAAATGGAAATAGTAATAGAGAGCACATATGATATGCTATAATGTTGAATGTTCAAGAAGGGTTTGAAGTCAAATTGAACGCAAAGAGCTTTCACTTCATGGATTCACGAGTGTGGTAGTAGTCCAGACAATCATATACATGCTAAATGTGCTCACCGGGATCCTCGATACCACTATAAATTTGGAGCTATAGAAGTTTCTCTAGTGATTTTGGGATCTTGCTATCCAAGATACGTCTGAAGAGGGAATTATTCTTCCATGCATGAAGAGGAGCATCTTTTTCGTATGTTTCCCTCCCTCAGAGACGAAGGACTTCAAGAGAAGTGTGGCTACCTCTTGCTTCTTCAGAGTCATAGAAATGACTGCGGTGCCTATGATGTCGTCAGCATTGTGGCGACTTTTGGATCTTTTATCAATTTCTTCTCAATTCAGGGATGGCAAATTCGTTTCTTTGTAAAGTCTCCTCTTGTACAATGATGTTCTTCGAATTTGCATGATGTAAGATTTCTTCAATCCGAAAGAAATTCTCTAATTTGGTTTGATATTTCTCCTATTGTAACATTTGGTAAACATTGTTAAACATACAATTGGCTCCCTACACACCAATGTTAGCCTGCAACAATTGAAGGACAAAAAACATTTCTTGTCCATGCATTGTATGCAGCGGTGGGGTCGGAAAGTAGGCTTGCTATGGTGAAACTTTGATGCAAATATAGGGAATGAAGGAGCACGACTACAAATAATACATTTCATGACAAATCTTTCACCTCAGCAATTGAAAATCCGAGGTCAAATGACTTAGAACGCGTCATATTTCATTTCTTTAAGATATCTTATACCTCGGTTTTAAACAAAACAGACATAAAAGGTTGCTCAGGATTTGAGTTTCGATTCCTAGCTCGTGCAATTTTAAGTTTTATTTAGAACAAAAAAGACACCTTTATTTTACAAATCATCTTATCCCTCGGTTTATTAATAAAACTGAGGGTAAAAAAATTCAGGACATGTTTCAAAACCTAGCAAATGCAGGACATGTTTCGAACCCTATCAAATCATTTAATTCCTTGGTTTCTTTTATAACTGAGGGAATATATAATCATATTTTACTATAAAAGCACTCGTTAATAAATTTTTACCCTAAACCTAAATTATATGTAGTCGCTCCAAAATCGTACGCATCATTCTTTTGGATGGATTGCAAGACATAAAAAATCTTCAATGTTCTTCTTTCTATTTTAAACAAAACATTTTATCTGCCCTTGTAATCTATCCCACATAATAATGTTGATGTTGTTGTTTTGGAATAACCTTCATATGTCATTAATCAACGAGTATATAACAAAATCTAATCATGATATTGCCAACACTATATATCCTGTTTTCTTTCTTGTGGAAGCATTTGTGATGAAAATATTTGCTCTAGAAACTCTCAAGACCTTGTGGAACAAATATTTGGGATGGATTGCAAGTGTAGAAAAAAATCTCATATTTGGAACATATAACTTATCAGAAGTTTGATAAGTTATGAAATATTTATGGGGAGCAAAGGGTATGCAACTAAATCTAGATAACAACAAAGATTTGTTGTTCTCCAGGAGCAATGATTTGTAAAAAATTAGATTTGTTGTAAACAATATATTTTAATATTTTGTGTAAATAATATAATTTTTAAAATAAAAAATAAAAGCTTATTCACCTCGGTTTTCAACTGAAATCGAGGGGTATGTGGAAAGAAATACTTTTTTACCCCGGTTTTTGCCATAATCGAGGGAATATTTAAGCATGTTTATTGAGGATATTCACCGTTCTTAAAAAAATATATTTCGTCCACTTAGTTAGTATCAACGCTCTAGACACTGCCATTAGTGATCTGCACGAAACCTAAAAGACATCTATTATAAAACCATTCTGAATATCAAAAATTGATAATGAAATATTTGACATTAAAACTTTGAAGCGTAAAGAAGTTTGATAAAGTTCTCTATGATGGATTGCAAGAGCGGAAAATTATTTGAGTTTAAGGTTTGTGTTTTTCAATAATCATATAACTAAATTTTTTTAATTAGTCTAACCCCTTTTTTGTTTTATATCATGAACAAATGAATGCAAAAGCCATTGAAAATATATTTCACCCAACATTTACTTTTTCCTAAGACTTCAATGAAACGAGGATCCATCATTTGTTTTTCACAGACACTGTTGATGATGAATCAGATTTAAAATTTGTTATATATTTTTACTTTAATATTCTATGTAAACAATATAGTTTCTAAACAAATTAATTTATTGATATTCGGTGTATACATTATAACGAGTATTTCAAAAAGAATGTTTATTTTTTCTATCGGTTTTGGTCATAAATCGAGAGGTATGTGTCGCTAGTTTTGAAAATATAAAAAAATCCATGTGTAGATAACTTTACCCCTAAGTTTTTTAATAACCGAGATATAAAGTGGTAGCATCCGAGGTTAAATGTTTTTTTTGTAGTAGTGGAGGTTAAAATGCTTCTTGATTTTCTCTTGGTTGGACACGATCTTATAGCAAGGGAACAAATGGAGAAGTCATATGGACTTGATAGTTTGTCCCTTGAGGAGGAGGCAAAGGATTCATGATAGCCTCATCGACGACGACTTACCGTTGGATGGTAGAGCGAGTGGCTTTTGAAGCTATCTTCGAAGGATATGATCGAGGATATGAAGGAGAAGAGTTTAAAATCTGACAAGAGTAATGAAGAAGTGGAGATTTTTACTTCGATTGAAGGAGACTTGAATTTCTTCTGAAGGAAATTCGATTGAATCAAAAGAGATTTGATCGTGGAGAATTTATGAATCAAAAGTTGATTCCCACGTACGGTGCCAATATTTTGTGGAGAAACTAGAATGGATTGGAAAGTTAGGATGCAGAGTTTGTTGTTGTGATCCTGAGCTTCCGATGCGATGGAGAAAGGGACTTATCTGCAACGTTAATATTTCAACGCTCAAGTCAATATAAGAGTTAAAAGTGGTGTTTGAGGAGAACAAATTTAATACTTTTGAAGTGACACACTTTTCTCCGTCATATTAATGAGCATTTGTCAATTGACATGACATTCGCGTAAAAGATTGTCCGATAGGTGGATCAAAAGAATCTAATAGAAAAATTATATATATTATGCATTTAGTGCTTCACTGCTTCGTTATTGAGCATTTGTCTTTTAAACTTTGCAAACAGCTCGTAACACTGTCCAAATGAATAAAAAGTTAAATGTTAAGAAATGTGGTTGGGCCTAACTCAACCCTACAAAACCGGGTTGTAGGGTGAGGATTGCCCCCACTTACAAGCACATGCCCAGACCATATATTGTCCGATGTGAGACTCTTAAATCACTCCCTCACGCCTAGGACTAGACAACTGGAGCGTGAAAATAAATGGTGCGTGGCCCGATAGCGGAAACGATAATAGGTGGCCCACCGGATCTTAAACGAGGCTCTTGATACCATGTTAAGAAATGTGGTTGGGCCTAACACAATCCTACAAAACCGGCTTGTAGGGTGAGGATTGCCCCCACTTACAAGCACATGTCCATATCATATATTGTCCGATGTGGGACTCTTAACATTAAACTTAAAACAAATTCAATTAAAATTATTTGAACTATCTATCATTATAATATCTTTAGAATTGTTAATTATCATGTCCAAACACACTTTTTTTTTTAAATTTTTAAAATAGGGTAAAATACCATAGCAATATGTCATGGGATAATGATCTTTTTATGGAATCTTAATTAGAATAATGTTGTTTGAAACCTATCATGTAATGTTAACATGCCTTTGACTTCTGATTTTACTTTTAATAACAATGCATGTTTAAGATTTTTTATGTCAGTTTAGAAGGCTTTCTATTAGAACCAACACTATAAGCATATGATTTGAGAATCTTGTAGAAAGCATCTATGTCGGATCTCATAAAATATCTCTCTTATTTTAGAAGAAATGCACTTGCCATTCTATTTTTTATACCTGACACCCTCCATACTTTTTTAATCCAATTTTATTTTTGTTGAAAAATATTGAAATACAAAGAATTTTCGGTATACCGGAAATTTGAAATTTTTGATATGTTGAAAATTTCAAATTTCCGGTACATACTAGAAATTTCAAATTTATCGTATCACAGTTTTTTTCTTTTGCAAAAAATACCAGAAATTTTAATTATAAGGAAATTTCTGATACATCCTCCAAATTTCTAATAGAAATGTATATTTTTTAAAGTTAGTGACTTTAAACAAGGATATAATAATAAAAACATAGCTTTGAAGGGTAGCAGGTTTAATTTTAGAGGTGACAGGTAGATTTCTTTTAATTTAGGTAATGAAGCCATAAAGAAAAACCTAAAATTTCACATTAAGCTAATTATTAACTACTATTAAAAGTAACTACACCCAACTCATCCATCAATGACAATTGACAAGGCTATGATTGAAGATTTTTAATGAGCCATATGAGCAGAATTTTAGTGGTTATAAGTTGCTTTCAAGTTTTCTTGTTTGACTTGATTAATAAGATTGATATGTTTATGTTTGTTTATAATTGGTGTTATAAGCCAACTAAAAGTGGTAAATGCTTTTTCTCAGATTATCAACAATCATTATTTTTGTTTTTGATTAAGGATTATCAACAATCTTTTTGTTTTGTTTTTGATTAAGGATTATCAACAATCATTGTGATATATCTTGGTGATTATTGTTAGATGACAAAACTTTTGGTTGCTTTTATATGGTTGGAAAAAAGTGTAGTTTGGAAAAGGATTATTTTCTTTCCCATCTATATAACATGATTGTCTTTTGGATGTTATACATTGTTTTTAATTATTTGTCACCCAAAATTGCACTCATTGATTTCTTTTCAATTTTGTCCTTGCCTTTTGGAGTCACTAATCTCTCTTAAGTAGAAAGAGAGGAATTTTTTGTAAGGTTCTCTAAAGTAAGTTAATTTTTTTAAACCAATATATCTTTAAAAAAATATTTATAAATATGAAGATAAATATTAGAGGTATTTGCAGTGCAGTTTGAAGGTTTTGACACTAAAAATTATCTAAGCCGCACAAGAGAATAATGTGCAGTTTAATTTGTTTTGGTTGACTTTTAAAAATAAAATTGAACTAAATTAAATTAATGTTGTTTGGGTTGATTCTATTTATTTAACATTTTACAAAAAATTTATTGAATTTTACAAACATTATATTTATTTATTCATATATTACCAAATAACAACAAAACTCATCATATTTAAAATAGAACTTCTGCTTTCATAAACAAACATCATATTGATAAATAAAATAAAAACATAAAACAATAGAGAAGCTGCATTGGTAATAGTGTAGGCGTGTGCCCCTACTTTATTCATTTACATATATTCTTATGAGGTATACTTTAGTTACCTTATTCTTCTCAAACATATGAATATAATTATACATGTTTCAGTATCTTAAATTAATTTAATATTCTATTTTAGTTTCTTAATTTAAAAACGTTTCAAATTAGTCCTTTAACTTTACTTATATTATTTAGTCCCTTCCGTCTTGATGTTGTGGATGTACATCAAAGCTCAAGGTCTAAATGTGACTCAACATTTGTACTATACAGTAGAGTTTCTATTTAATATAATCTTATTGTGACTATCTTTATGGCACTTACTTAAGTGGAAACCCTACTTTATAGTACAAATACTTAGTCACATTTGGACTTTGAGCCTTGTTATACATCCACGCCACTAAAATTTAACATTTTTTTGCCAAAGATTGACTGAAGGGACTAAATAAGATAACCAAAGAGAAGTTATGGGGACTAACTTGAAATTCTTTTAAGTTAAGAAATTAAAGCGGAACACTAAATTAAATTAAGGGATTCGAGGACTAAATATGTCTATAGTATAATATAATAATATATATAATTAAAGAAGTCATTTATGTCTCCCCTTATTTTTTTTTATTTAAATTAAAAAAACATGTCATTACACAAATTTTCTATTTTATTTTTTTATATTTGGTTTATTTTTAAAAAATACATGTATAATATTTTACACATAAATTTAATATCTTTATTTATTATTTTAAAATATAAAGTATAGTATTCTAGTTAATAAATTATTTTAAACATTTATTTTAAAAATAAATAAATCTTAAAAGAATTACTAATTTTTATTTACATTTTGTTTCCACTATTCAAATTTTCTAGCTCCGTCCCTGAACAGTGGAATAAAATAATATTAAAAATATTATAATGAAACAGAAAACATAAGAGATGGGAGATTAAAGAAGATGAAAATAAAATAACAAAAAAGATGAGTGATTAGAGAAGAAGATGTGCGATAAAAATAAAATTGGTAGAAAGAACAGTAACATAAAAATAAGAAGATGAAAAAGAAAGAACAAAAGAGATGAGATATCAGAGAAGAAGAGGTGAGATATATTTGGCAAAGAAGATGAGAAGAAGACGCAATAGCGCTAAGAGAGATTTTAGTAGGTTGAAACGGAAATCCTAAAGGTATGTTTGAATTGATGGAATGAAATGAGATGTGATCGAATGGGATGGAACAAACATAAGTTTCATTATTTGAATTAATTAAAAATGGATGGAATAGAGCGGAACCTGATAGAATGCATTCAATTCCATCTCATTTCATCACTTTCTGTACCCTCTAATTTGGGCATAATAATAAAATTGTTTTGTTCTGCCATGCAATAACCAATCAATAGAATGGTATATTAATTTCATTCCTCTCCACTCCACCTCGTTCCACTCTGTTCCACTCTATGTCGCTCAATTCATTTTACCATATCCAAACATAGCCTAAGTGTGAGGAAGAAAAAAACGTTTGTAATCGTAAGACTAAGACATAATAGGTTTGAGTTGGAGTTGGATGTGAGTTAAGTGAAGTTTGGGTTGTAACATAATGCAGTTTGGTTTGATTTGTTTTAGTTCGGTTTGCAAAATACAAACCGTCAGTGAAACTGAATCATGGGGTTCAATTAAAAAATAACTCAAACACATATGAACTATAAGCGATTTTATGGAGTTTTCAATTTAATTTGATTTATTAGCAATTTTTTATTAAACCGATTAGTTTTGAAAACCCCTAATAAATATTAATAAATGTCATAAGAGATTGAACCATAAACCAGCTGTTTATATTTATTTAACTTAACTAATGTTTATATTTATTTAACTTAACTAATACTTATACTTATATCATTTGAGCTACCCAACCCATCTAAAAGCTAATGATATATGAAATAAGGATACTTTTCTAAGTTAGATTTCAAATTTTAATCAGCCATATTATAGGAATTTAATCATTTTGTTAAATCTAACATCTATTGGTTTAAAATGCTTAAATTTAAATTAACTATCATTTAAAATTATAAATTAATTTTAAAAAACTACAAATTATAGAAAAGTTTTTTTTAAAAATTAATTACAAAATTACAATATGTTTTTTCAACAATTAAAAATCGATTTAAATTAAATTGTATGAAATTAATTATAGTTGAATTTTTTAAATTTATCATTAAAAACTAAATCAAACTGCAAATAATTTTATCTCATTTATTTTTATTTCAAAATTGATTTGAACTATTTTAACACTTGTGCATTCGGTAGGAGGTGTTCAAATCCAAACCAATCTAAATAAAAATCGCAAATCGATTCAAAAAAACCGAAAACCGCAAAAAACCAAAGTTTATTGGATGTGTTAGAATGCCATTTTGTGAGAACCGCACGGTTCGGATTGAATTTAAGATTGATTTTTCAAAATTGATCAAAACCAAACCGAACCGCATATTTATGTATTTTGTACTTATTTATTTTTTATTAGTATAATATGCTACATGAATTTATTATTACATGATAATTAATTTTTATCTTATCTATTAGCTTAGTTTAATCTATTTATTTTTATTATTTCATTTATTTCAACTATAATCCATCATTTTTATTTTATAATATTAACTTTTAATATATTATATAATATATATTATATCAAATCTATGATTTATTAGTATTTTTATAATATTAATAAAAATATAATTTGTAATTTGGATATTCAATAACCGATCCAAATTAAACCGCATTAAATTAGATTGGATCGGATTGGATTTTTTTTAACATATCATCCAAAACCGAACTAAATCGCAAGTAAATTTATTTTTGAATCAGATGAATTTTTGTCTTAAAATCGATCCAAACCGAACTGCGAACACCCGTAGTATTCGGTGAGAGTAAGAGTGTTACAAAATGCAGTTGTAGTTGAATTTCTCTAAAAGTAAGTCTATTTAATAATTTTGTAAATTCTTGTTTGGTAAAACCTAGTCCATGAATTAATTAGAAATGTAAGGATTAGTAGGATGCCCATTTTCTTAAAAACTAAATTATGACCCGCGCAACTTATTAATCATAAAAATGTTTTTTATTTTAGTTTAAGTTTTTATAAAATAAAATTCAAAGATTTTAATTCTTAAAAAATTTAATATATTATCATTCAAATAAAATATAAAATAATAATTTAAGTACACATAATAATTTATTTATTTTAAATAGTGTTGATTGTAGAAATTTTTTTTCTTGAAATATGGAGAATAATTAAATGGTAATTTTTTTTGCTAAGTCAACAGATAATCATGATATTTCTTGCAATTATAATAACTTGATGATACAATAAAAATATATATTTTAAGGAGAGAAATATTTGCCAATTTACTTTCTTTAATTTTTATGGGATTTCTTTGCCTTTGACACTCTTGATTCTAGTTGTTATACTCATATTTCATTTTAGATTGTTCTTGTTACAACAACTATCTTCATTTCATTTTAAAAATCTGCAAAACGTATGAATCTTTAACAAAAATTTAAAATTGTACGTGTACAACAACATAAGATTAAAATAGCAAATTATAAACAATAGATCAATCCTAAGGAGAGAGAAATATTTGCCAATTTACTCTCTTCAATGTATATGACATTTCTTTTCCTGTGATACTCTTGGTTCTAGTTGCTAAACTCATATTTCATTTTCGCTAATACCATTGTGTTACTTGGAAAGCAATTCAATAGAATTATGAAAAGAATGGATAGAAGAGGAAGACCAGGTGTCAAGAACATCTCATCTGACATCAGGAATGATAATGATTCTCAGAATAATATCGAACCTGAAGAGAAATTCACTCAAAGCAAATGCGTTCAATGTTATGAGTATGAAGGATTTGGTCACATTAGACCAAAATGTCCAACTTGTATCAAGAAATCAAAAAGGGGATTTACAGTATCTTGGTCTGATGAGGATGAGTCAGAAGATGAGTTTACAACTGAGACTGCCGAACTGGAGATGGCTCTTTTTGGAAGATGGGCACATGAAGTAGAATCGTCTGATGAGAATGATCTCTATAAAGACCTAGATGTGTCCTACAAAGATACTTGTGACAAGTGTGAAGAAAGTCTCAAGAAAAAATAAGAACAGGGAAAGATTATTATTGAACTAGAGAATGAAAAGAAGAAACTTCGGTGTATTGTGTCTCACCTTCAATGAGGGGTAACTTTCTTAAATTTTAAGCTTGACAACTTGACAAACTCTTTAAAAAGGATGAATAATGGAACTGGAATGATAAAAGAGGCTAAAGACACAAAAGTTAAATATCATTATGATATTAAACAAAAGAAAAAGCCTGTAGAAAAGTTCCTTCCTATTGAAAACAAATGAATAATCAACATGTCAAACCACTATTCCAACATATTGGCAGACTAAATGAGGCTCCAAATTTCAACTCTTCAACTTGGAGATGTCATTATTGTAGTAAGTATGGTCCCATTAAGCCTTTATGATATAAATTATTTGGAGATCGAAAAATCTTCAACTCATTCTAAGGTTGGTCAAATTAGCAAAAAGAGAAGTGTCAAAGAAAGAGATATCAACATAATAGCTCATACCTCCTTGAGAAATAAAACAAAATAAGACTGGTACTTTAACAGTGGATGCTCTAGACACACGACATTCATTCATAAGTTATTGGTGGATATTAGGTATCACTCCATAGGTGCTGTCAGATTTGGTGATGGTTTTAAAGGAGAAATCAAGGGAGTAGGAAAGGATCTCCAAATTTAGAAGATGTTCTTCTAGTTAAAGGACTATCTGCTAATCTTATTACCATTAGTCAGCTATGTGATCAAGGGTTGTTGGTCAATTTCTCCAAATCAAAATGCTTAGTCAAAGATGAGAAAGTTGTTGTTCCTATGAAGGGCATAAGGTCTAAAGACAACTGTTACTTGTGGGAATCTCAAATAACTACTTACACTTCCACATGTTCAACAAAAAATAAGGATGAGGTGAAGCTATGGCCCCAGAAACTTGGACACCTTCAGTTTAAAAGAATGATGGAAATTAGATCTAAAGGAGTCATTAGAGGAATTCTTGGGCTCAAAATTGAAGAAATGCAAGTCTGTGATGAGTGTGAATTAAAGAAGCAAACCATAATGTCACACCCAATGTTACAACATAATATTACTTCAAAGTGTTGGAACTTCTTCGCATTGATTAATGGGACCAATACCGACAGAAGGCTTGGATGGAGTGAGGTATTTCTTTGTGGTTATAGATGATCTCTCTGGTTTTACATGGATGAAATTTCTTAAAGAAAATTCAAACGTTCTTGAAGCCTTTGAAGACTTATGTCAAGAGATTCAAAAGTACATAAATAACATGATTATCAAAGTCAGAAGTTACCATGACAAAGAGTTTGAGTATGCAAAATTATCAGAATTTTGTGTTTTTGAAAGTATTAGTCATGAATTTTCTTCTCAACAAGATGAAATTGTTGAGAAAAAGACTAGAGTAATAAAATAATCAGTTGGAATCATGATTCATGCTAGACAACTACCACATGAATTTTGGGCTGAAGCTATGAATACGGCATGCTATATTCATAACAGGGTAACTTTGAGAGGAGGAACTTCAATCACTCCTTATGAGTTATGGAAAGGAAACAAGCCTAAAGTGAAACATTTTCACGTCTTTGGAAATAACTTTTATATCTTGACTGACAAAGAGTCCATAAGAGATGAAGGAATATTTTTGGGGTATGCTACACAAAGTAGAGCTTATAGAGTGTTTTACTCTAAACATAAAATTTCAATGGAACTCCTAAGTGTAGTTATTGATGACTCGATTACTGAAGAAAAGTTGGATGTTATAGACAATGTTGGAACATCTTATGTGCAGACTGATAAAGTAGTTGTTAGTTCTCTTATTTTAGGATTGGCATTAATTTTAGTAAAACAAATATTGCAGCACTATGATAATTAGGATATATTATCTTGGTAAATAGAACTGATTAAACAAGATGTCCTATGTTACAAAGGAACATGTTGAGTTTAGATATTCTATCAACTAATGCAATATGTTAGATAAGATGTCCTATGCATAAGCCATTAGACATCATGGTTGTTATGGACTGGGTTGCTGGATCACTTCAGATTCAACAGATACAAAATATTTTGGGAATATTATATAGTCCTATGTGACACGGATTGATAGGTCTTGAAAAAACAAGAAGAATATCCACTTTCTAATTATGGAGATAATTTAGGAAGATTTGATTGAAGATATATTTTTATGCAGAACCTTCTACAGATTTATAGCAGTTGATACGTTGTGTTGTTAAAGCCCAAATCCAGTTGGAAAAAGGTTATAAATAGAAGTGTTTGTAACCTAGAAGTGTACGAGTCCAATATGTAGAAATACTAGGGCTTTGTTGTTTGTACCATTCTCTATGAGGGTTGGTTGTTTGTACCACTCTCTATGAGGTTTGGTTGTTTGTGATCTACTCAACTTGTAAGTTAGACTGTTTGTTCCTTGAGTTGTAAGATTCTATTATCTATCTTTAGCTGTGAAGCATAAAGTTGATTATTGTTCATTCTTAAGCTTTTAAGCATAAAATTTTTATTTTTCTTGGAGGAAATGATTAAGCAACTCTAAGTATTGTTCTTAGTTAAGAGTCTTGGCTAGGTAGTATGTTGGAAGTGTGTCTTCCTGTTTTATTCTAAGTGTTTAGAAGTATCCAATCACTGACTGTGTTTGAAGGGGGGTTGAGGAGGGCCTCATACCTAGGTTAGTCTTAGGTAGAAAGTTAGTTGGGTAGTGATTAAGTGAGAAGTCAGTAAACTGGAGGTTGTTTACGTGCAAACCGAAGGTTGTTTGCATAGTGCTTTGAATTGATACTACCATAGTGAACTTTATCCCTGGTTTGGTAGCCCCTAGAGTAGATGTTGTTGTACATCGTACTGGGTAAACAATTATGTGTGTTGTTTACTTTTCAGTATTGTGTATGAATGTTTATACCTTGCCTGTATGTTACATTAGAACAGATGTCCCAACAAGTCATATGATATTTGTAATTTGACATACCAGAATTTCAATATTAAGAGATGAAATCTGTGAATTCACAAGCACTGAATCAGTAGATTCTCAATCCAGCAAAGGTATCTCTACTAAAGAGCAGACACAATAATCCAAGGAACTGATTTTAAAACACCCTAATAAATGGGACATCACTGAGTTCAATAAGCAAGTATATAATGTTGATGGATGTTTTGCCTTGGGAAACAGTCTATTTTTCTGATTCAATAAGAAGCAAGTATGTGCTTTATGGTGTACCACTGAAGCTCAATTAAGGAAAACAAGGGGAAGTTTTTCTAAACTGGTGAGGATGAAACCGATGTTGAAGAATTTCAATGTCAAACACGATGTTTTGACATTACAGTGTGTTGATCTAAAGATTATCAGATATCTCATTCAACATGGCTGGAACAAGAATCTTGATAGCCAATTAATAAAGAATTTTGTTGAAGGGAAGGTTATCACTCTGGAGCATATGGACAACAAGGAGAAACTTACTGTTATGTTTAAAACAAACCAAATTAAGAACATAAGCAGTGGGATTGGAACTTGCACTATTGAGGAGTTATAGCAATTACCGTTATGGAGAAATGCAATCGTTACTGTATCTTTCTTCTATTTTCTGAGTCTTGAGAAGCCTAATCAAATTTCTATGGACAAGGTATGGAATGAAAGGCCTTTGCAAGACAGTCACAAGGAGTGCATAAGGCTCTTTGACATAGGCAAGACGTGGAATACCACTTGAAAGTGATCATATTTGTGAGTTGCCATTAGATTTGCATGTTTCCATCTATGTGTTGCTTGTATGCAATGTTTGTGTGCTTCCATTTGTTTATATTTACTCTAATTTTTGTCAATTTTTGGCTAAAAAGTTAGAGTAAAGTGTTAGGTTGGTTTTGTTTGTCCTGATGTTAAGACACATATTCTGACATGTTGATTAACATACTGATAGGATTGTGTTACTACTAAAGGAAGTGTAGTTATTATGGTTGCTTACTGGATGCAACTATTTAGGGTAAGCATGATAGTGCGTCGTGCTTACTATTTGTGATGTGCTGCTGCTATGGAAAATTGGACAAGTGTGTGCATGATATCTTACTAGTTGCTTTGACATCTTTCCATATTTGTAAGGCTTTTATTATCTTCTGCTATATATGCCTCTGATGTTTGAACTTGGGTAGTTCATATTTGGGCCTCCCTTTGAGGGGGGTACTGGTTTTATAAGACAATGGGAGTAATGAACCTGTCTGTTTGTACAAGCTCCAAAAGGCTATTCTGATGTGATATCAGACCTAACATCTGAACATCGGACTTCCAGAGCTTTGAAGAAGATTATGCGTAACTGTTGTGCATCTATGATATATATATATTTGCAGTTTCATGTAGATTTACATGATATCATCTAGATTTAGTTTATCTCTATGACTTAACTGTGTTTTGGTTGTTTTAGCCAAAGGAAGAGATTGTTAGTTCCATGGTTTTATGATTGGCGTAATTTTGCTAAAACATGGTTCTTAACTGATGTTGAGTAAGATGTTGAAACATCTTGGCCAACTATCATGACAGGTTCTAGTATCATGAGTTTCGACAGATGTCTACCAGATGTTGTGACAAGCTATACCAGAACATCCTAACAATTCAGACTGGATTTTAATTCTTGAAGATTTGATTGAAAAATGTGAGTTTCTGGAAGATTTGGGCACTCATACAGGCGTAGCCAATCAAGGAGTTTTTAGGACAAATGCATATTTGATTTAGTTTCAAAAAAGGATCATTGAGACATTTTTTTAGGAAACTAAGATTTGATTTGATTTGTTCTATTTTTTGTGAAGATCCTGTAGTTGATTGAAAAAGAAGAAGATTGGATTTTATTTAGAAGTCCAAGCCCATACTGCCAGAGTCTATAAATAAAGACTTGTTAAACCTAGTATAACAAGCATTCACAAAAGGGAAACTGTGGGTGCAATAAGGGTTTAGGTTTTGACAAGAGTTCAAGTCCTTCGTGTGTTTTTGTTTTTTTGTGTCACTCACGTATCTTCTGGTACATTGAGGTGGACGTGTTCTCACTCTTGAAGCTTTTAAGCAAAAGAGTTGAGTATTGTTCTTGATTGAAGCTTTTAAGCAAGATCAAGTATTGTTCTTAGTTAAGGTTCTTGACTAAGTATTTTTTATTTGAAAGTGTAATCTTTCTATTTGGTTCCTCTGGTTAAAAGGTGTATGACGCTTTTTATCACAGAGGTGATTGGTGAGATGTCGACTTCTCATATCTAGATGTCGATTTCTAGGTAGAAGCTGCACGGGATAGTGATTAGGTGATAAGTTGTAAACTGAGACTGTTTAGACTTTGAATTAATACTATTATAGTAGATTTCCTTCTTGGCTTGGTAGCCCCAAATTAGGTGTTGTTGCACTGAACTAGGTTAACAATTTCTGTGTTTTTTATCATTCTGCATTTTGTTTCAGTTTTGATAATTGTATTGTCAGTTAGTAACTGTTATAGCATCTCTCTTGATACTGTGTGTTGTTAGGACATCTGTCTTATAAGTGCCAAAATTTTACTCTTATTGAACTGAATTTGTAATTCATAAGCTTATTTTTCATGTATTTATGTAATTAAATTTTATGTTGAAAGCTAAACCTAGTAAAAATCTTGGAGTAAGGAAGGTTGTTGGGTTGGTCCGGTGTAAAGTTCAAGTTGCAGATAGGGGAAATCCCTAGGGGAAACTCTTAGGGTTTGGGGTAGACCAAATGGTTTAAAGTCGAACCAGTATAAATCTTGGTGTTATATTTCTATCTCTATTTCTTTATTTTCAGTCATTTATTTTTCCGTTACATAATTTCTCCATCTTCTCATTTCTTAAAATCAACCAGCCTAAAATCAACCTTTTGAAAAATGATTTTTAAAAACAAAATACCACAAGTCACCACATCCCACTTTTCTTTGAAGCCATTTGGTAAACAACGGGTTCATCATGGAGTAAAGAACAAAATCGAGCGTCGTGGCCTTTGCCTCCCCAAAATACATTAGTACACATTGTTGCATGGAACTACTAGGATTTGTAGATATACTTTCCTAATGTTTCTTCCTTCTTTAAGGGTGACCACGAGATGCATGAATACACATGGGAGGGTTACCATGTTGTTGAAGCTTGAATGTTGGAACTCGGATAAGGTGATACATTTTCCTTCTTTAGTCCTATTTTTTCAAAGAGCTCGACATACATGAAACTACATGAGCTACCCCCGTCGAGGAGGATTCTTGAAAAATAAAAATGGGTCATAGCCACTGTTATAACTAAAGGAAAAATATCATTTGGGATTCTGCGTACTTTGTCCCTATTTTTGAATCTGAGGACATACCTCTATGAATTCTATTCAAAAGTTGTTTTACCTTTCTTACTAACTACCATTAGCTCGATGATGTTTCTGTTGATTGTCCCCTTGGATGGATTTTTTAGGCAGAGAAAATCTCTAGTGACGGAAGAGATGAATTTATAACCCCCGTGGCAGAGGTTATAAATTGGTGATTCCATCTTTGGTCTCCTTCCCATCTTCACTATTATTCTTTCCTCAGTTTGCTTTTGTTAAAACCTTGATTATCTTCTTTTGGTATGCCTTCTCTCGACGAGCATATCACTTCTTTCTTGGTGATTCAACTAGCCTCTTGGAGTACTTTCTTCTCTCGTGATATTACTTCGTGGTGCTACTTCCCACGGTGAATGCCCCCGAGGTGGAGAAACTTGTTAATTCTTTTCTATCTTGAGAAGTCTTTCAACCACAAGGTACACATTTTATTTTGTACCAAGTTGTAAACCCTGGTGAGCAGTTTATTTTCCCTTCCATACCTAGATTAGTTTGGAGTTGTTAGATGCTCTGAAGTATTTATGGTTTAGGTATTTGCGTTTGTGGATGAGTCTGTTTCAAAGTTTAACCTTGAAGTAATTGTTGGAAAGATTGGAAGAACAACATTATCTAAAAAAGTATTCTAGAAAGCAGGGGAGCTGGAGCCTAAGGAGATGAAATGGTGGGAAAAGTCACAAGAACTGGATTGACTTCTTTTGTACGAGGAGGTGAGGTTTCTCTTATGAAAGCGAGGGCATGAATCATTGCTTTCACGAAAACACTAGCCTTGCGCTGAGCGCTTACCTGGGCAGACTTAGATGCTACAAACGATGGATCGGATGCGGTGGTGCAATGCTTAGGAAACGATAGATTTTTGTGGAAATTTGCAGGAATTATAAGTCATTTCTCTCAAACTATGCAATTGTTCCAATAACTGAACGAGAGAGCGGGGATGTGGAAGGAGAATATTCTTTCAATGCGGTGACACGGGTCTATGGTGCAGTGGAGTGAGGTGGATCTCCAAAGTCAACACTTAAACATCCAAGTTAGTGAGGTTAGAGAGATTCAACTTGCAAGGGTGAATATGAAAAGTACATGTTATGGTAGGTGACAAAGTTTATATATGTGATACACGAGTAAAATCATTTATGTTTGATTTGGCGTGAGTTGTGGGGATACATCTAATCAAATCTGACAGTGACAGATGAATTTGTAGCTCTGATCAAGTGTGGGGCTTTCAGGATGGGTTCCATCTATTTGATCACATGCTTTCGTGATGGTACTTTGGATTGGACCTTCTTAATTTAGTCGATTTTTTATGTTTTTGGCTGACTCTGAACTAACTTTCTAACTAACTAATTATATATATATATATATATATATATATATATATATATATATATATATATATATATATTCAATTAAATCTTTAAGGAATATATAATTTTAGGGATGCTCTAAGGTGTTGTATCTAATGAAGAAGCATAATCTAGTGACTTTACGAATCACAATCAGTATAATAAGAAAATATCATATAAAGTTGAACATGAAAGGTCACATCGCATAAGAACCTAATTTTGAAAGAGTAGAGTCAACAGTTGATTGAGGCATACATCTAAAAAGGGCATTGTCTATAAGGTAAAATGATGCACTTATTTAAAGCTTAAGTAATACAACAAGTCAACAATATTAAGGATAAACCGACATATATAAATCAAAATTCAATTAATGGAACAGTTTAAGGGAAGAGAATATAAGAAAAACTGAGAAAAAAAGAAGTGAACCTACTATTGTTCTAACAGATTCCTTTTAGTAAGATTAATTTGATGAAATATTCATTTTTAAGCAAAAACAAATTGCTCTATTAAGAAAAACCGACACAATTTTAAAATTATATAATGATATAAATATGTGAGATTGATTATTACTTTTTTTTTAGTTTTTATTTTCTAAATATTATTTTTATTTAAAATTATTAAAGAAAAGATACAAATAGTTTTTATTTTCTAAATATTGTGTTTATTTAAAATTATTAAAGAGATGTAACTAGTTACCTGACGATGTAACCGGTTACATCACTGAACCATTGCCTATTTTTGTTAAATTTTTATCTATGTAATCAGTTACTTCATGATGTAACCGGTTACGTCACTGAAATAGAGCCAAAAACATGCAATTTTTCTGTTACGGAAATCCTACTCTTAGGTTCAAAATTCCAGCTTGTAACCCAAAACGAAATCAGTTCAATCACAGAACTTTTAACACATGTTATACACTACATTCCTTAACAATTTACCACATCAATTTCATCATTCGTATTCAATTATAAAGGTCAATCCAAGGACAATCTACACCGAAACCTAACATTCAACAATCTCCACATACATCTAAACCCCATATCAATTATAATGTTGTCGCCACCCCCCCCCCCCCCCCCCCGGCGACAACACCTCCTTTATATATTTTTTTTTCAAATTTTTTTATATAAAAATTTTTTTTCCTATTATTTTTTACTATTTTGTGCATTATATTTATTGACTTTAATTTGTTAGTTAGAAAAATAATATAAATAAAAAAACAAGTAATTTATATTAAAATTAAAAAAAAGTACAATTACATTAATCATAATAATAAAATTTCTAATGACCTAGCGTGGACCCTGGTACGATTCGCACGCATGATGTCTAATAACTCGTGAGGAAGGCTCACGAGTTGGTAATGCTCCCCTATTCCTACGACGTCCCCCTCTATTTGGTTCCTCTTGTGTTTGAGTCGACGGCCCCTCAATGCACTCCGGGTCTACAAAATCTGTGAGCCGTCCTTGACCTCTAGAATTCCCGCTATAGGAAAGGCGAGTGCCCGCGACGCCTTCAAAGCTTTGTCTTGGTGGGACGAAATTTCTCCTGGTGGGTGCGGCCTCGAAGTTTGATCTTTGGTAGTTGGTGGTGGAATCGGGTTGGTTAAAATACATTGGTTGTGGGGGTGTGTTGAAGTTCAATGGTTAGTTGGGGTATTGTGATGTTAGTTGGTCGAATGGTGGTTGTTGGTTTATTGGTTGTTGTTGGTAATTTGGTGGTTGTTGTTGTTGTTGTTGGAAACTTGGTGGTTGTTGTTGGTAATTTGGTGGTTGTTGTTGTTGTTGGAAACTTGGTGGTGGTTGTTGTTGTTGGAAATTTTGTTGTTGTTGTTGTTGAAAAATTTGGTGGTGGTTGTTGTTGTTGGAAATTTTGTTGTTGTTGTTGGAAAATTTGTGGTTGTTGTTGTTGGAAATACGGTTGTTGTGCTCGCGGGTTTGCCAAATAGAAAGAGTCAGACACAAACATTTCAGGATTTCTGACCGTTCTGTACCAGTCGACATATTCAGCCGTTGGTTTCATTTCGGTCGGCGCCATAGGAAAATATAGTTAGATAATGGAAAGTTTTAGTGGTATTACATCTTGGGGTCGAAGTCGATCCAAGAGTTGGAGGTAAAAAATTATTTTGTTTACATGTGTTTTGGTGTAATCCAACCCAGTTGCATTAAACCTAAACACATCAAAAAATAGAAATCAATATAGTTACAATTAATAATAGAATAAATACACTAAATGAAATAAGATCATTAAATTACCTTGACGCGTAAGGGAAGATGTATATGCCACGACAACAATATTGTGTTTCAATCCCAGATCGTTGATGCGACTGTGGCCAATTTCAAGCCTATCGCATGCCTTGCTCCCATGTCATTGCAGCATGTTCACATACTCACTTTGATGCATTATCATTGGTATCAAAAATTTACAAGGCATCAACGTTGCTCAACGTATACGACAATTACTTTCCGGTGGTAGCGATGGATGCATATTGGCCTGTGTACGAGGAGGAAACAGTTTGGCACAATGATTTAATGCGCCAGAATAAAAGCGGTCGACCAAACAGCAAGTGTATTAGAACCGAAATGGACGCCACTGAAAAAATGCAGAGGAAGTGTAGTATATGTCGTGAGGTAGAACATAATAAGAACAAGTGTCCCAATCGTGGATCTAGTTCCACAACATAGTTTTTAGCTTCAATGCTATTTGTAATTTATTTAACAATGCAATGGACCTTTTTTTCCATTAGTCAGATGAGTTACAACACACATAACAAATAACATAAACTAGGACTAGAAATAAAATTTTAACTAAAAGCAACAATTGAAAAGACAACACAATGACTAAAACAACAACACAACAAACAATTAAAATCTACGAAATTATAACGATTAAAACAATTGTCATCTGTTCCATCCATTATTTGTTTAGTATCAAGGTCGGTTTTCACATCAACCCACCAACGTATCGTCTCTCCGCTCATAAGCGACACCCTTGTTCTAAGCCTCTGCATCCTTTTGATTTCTTCTCCGGGACTATACTCCCCTTCTAACTGTGACATCAGAGTCCGCTTCAGGTTGTTGAAGTCGCGGATGTTCCAAAACGTAACCGACATAGGGAATTTGACCAGAGAATAAATAACATGCCTATAACATCTTTTGTATTCCGGTGCCGGCACAGGACGGCTGAATGATGTTCGGAGCCATGACTCCGGCATTATCGAGACATGAACAATAATGTGCAGTGAAAATGAGAAAATTGGTGGAGAAAATAATGAATCTTGATGGAGGAATGGGCTGCTATTTATATGCAAAAAATGCATACAATTTAGTGTTGTCGCCACTCAAGGAGGCGACCGGGGCCACGCATGCAGGTAAAAAAAATTATATAAAAAAATCTGGAAAAAAAAATATAAAGGAGGTGTTGTCGCCATGGAGGTGGACAAGATCCATTTTTTACACATCTTCGCCAGGCCTATTGGCGACATCATTGAAAGGTAAGTGTTGTCGCCATTCCCCTAGCAACAACCTGTATATTTAGCAAAAAAAAAAAAAAAAAAAAAAAGACTATTTGAGTAATTAATTTAAAATGTTAGTTATTTAAAAAAAGTAATCGTAAAATGAAGCACATCTATAAAGCTTAAATAATACATCAATATAAGGGTAAACCGACATATATAAAAAATAGTATATCAAAACTTAAATAATGAAGTATGTGAGGGAAAACTATAGGAAAAAAATTATGAATCCGAGCAAAAAGATTAATTAAGAAGCTAATTAAGGTAATGGAACATTATTGAGGTTTGACAATGTGAATGAGAAGATAAGTGAACCAACCGACTATTATTTTAACGAATTCCTTTTACTCATGTTAATTTGATGGAATGCTTATTTTCAAGCAAAATAACAATTGCTTTTATTGAAAAAAATCTGTTTGTAAATGATATCAAAAAATTAGAGATGTCAATTGGTACTCAAGGATGCCGACTTTCGTGTAGGAATTATCCCGTTTAGTATCTTAAAGATAGAGTTTTCTCTTAATAGAAGAGATGGAGAATAAAATTTATTTGAAAGTAATTTTTATGATAATCAATAAAATTTATTTGAAAGCAATTTAGAGATGATCAGATGAACACATTCTTCTTCGTCTTATCTTAATTAACCTAAGACTTTCAAATATTATTTTTTATTTATTAATTTTTTGGGTCTTGCTAATGAGAGTCCTCAGGACACTCTTTAAACATACAAAATAAAGAAAATATTTTTTTATAAAAGTCATGATTTCAATTTTTAATGCATTGAATGCACGTATTTTTATAAAAATTCACCACTTTAATCACTTAAAAAGTACTCCAAAGCCACTGTTTAGCATTTTCCTAGTTTTTTGTATTAAGGAAATGAAAAATAATAGAAGAAAGAGTTTTAAATTTTTATTTTTTTACTGTTAATTTAATTAAGAATAATAAATTTATTATATTTATTAAAAATTCTTAAAAATTCGTAAAATCTCTAAAACCTACATAAATGAGTATGGGAAACAAAACTTTTCTATAACGGAAATTAAAAATAAAAATAAATAAATAAATTTGAGGATGGAATCAGGATCAGGGTGGCAAACGGTCTCGACCTATTTGGTGGTATGTCTGTTTTGTTTGTATTTTTTTTTTTGGGTGGACAAAGATTTTAGGTTCACAACTTCTAATATGTCTGTAGCGTTTCACGTCGTTTTTAGCAGATTTTTGCGGGTATGGACATTCACATAAAATTTTATTTTTTCGGTTTAAAAGATGCAAAGTCAAAGGAAATTCT
Organism: Vicia villosa; assembly: GCF_029867415.1. Classification (NCBI taxonomy): domain Eukaryota; kingdom Viridiplantae; phylum Streptophyta; class Magnoliopsida; order Fabales; family Fabaceae; genus Vicia; species Vicia villosa. Next base: position 9,121,813 of record NC_081185.1, read on the forward strand.
CCGTTCCGTCTTCACTTTTTTGCGAGACGAATTAAAGTTTTAGGCACGTACCCTTAATTATGTCTGCGCTGCACCAGTCCGTTTTTTTTTTCAAACTTTTGTAAGACGGACCTATAATTAGGGGTGGCAAAACGGGTCCGGCCCGCGGGGAAAGTCTGTCTTGCCAGCATTTTTTCGCGGGGCGGGACTAGGTTTTAGGTCTGCTCCCTTTAATGTGCCCGTCCTGCGCCGCCTTGTTTTTTTGCGAGCTTTTACGGATATGAACTTTTTCATACAATTTTACTATTTTTAGGTCTAAAAGACTCAATGCCTGCGGGTTTCTCCGCCCCGCCCTCACTTTTTTGCGGGACGGAACAAAATTTTAGACCGCACTCTTAAATATGACCGTCCTTTGCGGAGCGGGCCTAATCGAGACGGACATGCCCATTTGCCACTCCTACCTATAATGTCTCTTTGCCACCGCAATGCATTTAGACCCGCCCCATTTACATCACTGGACAAATCATTTAATGAGATAAAAGAAATATTATGGGAGATGTCCTGCATTTGTAAAAAAAAAAAACTATTGAATACAAAAATAAACCCTAAACGTACACATAACATGTACTATTTTCGAAATATTAGAAGGTATATAAATTGGAATGAACATAAAAAAAAAGGACACAAGAATAAAAATAAAAAATAGATAGAAAAGGACATGTGTGCCCTCAAGTAAATGTGTTTATGAGATGATGCCATGCATCCATTAGTGGGAATCTCAAGAGAAGTCATTTCTGTCTCTTTGCCTCTTCTTCTTTGCCTTTTAAACACTCACTTCCTATCTACCTTTCTTTCATCACTCATCACTCTAAAACTAAACACTACTTACTTCCTTCCATCATCATGCTTACTCACTTCTCCACCCACTTTCATCTTCCCTCTTCTTCTTCTTCTAATTCCCATTTCTCTTTTTCTTCTTCTCTCTTCTTTCTTCAACCTTTCTCCAAATCCTCTTTAGGTATGTTTTTTTTCATCATATAATGGTGAATCATAAACATAGATATAGATGTTTCTTTGTGTCTTTTATGATCACAAACCATATAGAAATTTTTATCTATTAGTTTTTAACTTGTGTATCTCATTTTCATATTGTATGTTAGTTTCTTATATAGGGACATTACATGTTAATTAATTATACAATAATTAATATAATATAATTATTATTTTGTGTTACTTAATTTCAACCTTAATTTATTTTCATCACCCTTTAGATATTTATATATACATGATTTCTTGTTTATACAAAATAGTTAGAGAAACAAAATCAACTTAAGTTTGTTAAGAATTTATCATGTGTTTGATTCTGCGGTAAAAATTTTACATTTAGTTGAAAATTTCGATAAATATTTTATGTTTATGTGAAAATATTATTTTATTAGTTTCGAAAAACTACAGTCAGACGTGAGTTTGGAGGGTGAAACGTGAAACAAAACACAATGTTAATGATTTTAATTTGTTGATATAATTATTATTATTTTACATTGTCAGTGATTTTGGTTCTATAAATTTGTCAATATAATTATTATTGTTTTTTACTAAATATCTAACCTTAGTTTAAGAGCTTAATTTAAATAATAAGTATTTGATCTTGGTACTATAACTTTTCAGCTTTTAAGATTTCATTGTCATAAGCATGTCACAGTTGGAAGATGTGAACTTGTCTCTTGTTTTATCCTTAACCCAAATAGAAAACAAAATAAAAAGAAACCAAAAAAATTATTATTATTTTTTATATTTTATATTTTTAATATTTTTTTATTCTTTTATATATAGGTGCTTCTGTGTCGTTTGTGGCTAAAGACAAACAAGAGAAAAGATGGAGAGCTATATCCAAATCAAGAACTCAGGGTATATATGTAGTTGAGATTCTTTTAAAACTAGTACCTTTTAAATTAAAATATTATTTGAAATTAATAATTTAATATTATTTTCTACTTTGTAGAATATGAAGAAGTATTACAAACTAATGTAGCAACATTAAAGTTGAGTGAAATTAATGTGGAAGATGTCCTAGTCATAGATGATGAAGAGGAACAAGATATTAGGGTACTTTTAACTTTTATGATTAAATAATATTTATTTAATATTTGTATTTCTTTTTTTCCTTTGTTTAATATTAATTTTTTTTGTTAATAACAAGGTGGGATTAGTGAACAAAATAAGATCTATATTGTGTTCATTGGAAGATGGAGAGTTAACTGTGTCTGCTTATGATACTGCTTGGGTTGCTCTTGTTGAAGATGCTAATGCTATTGGCACCCCACAATTTCCTTCTAGTCTAAAATGGATTGTAAAAAATCAACTTCAAGATGGTTCATGGGGTGATAGTCGATTATTTTCGGCTCACGATCGAATCATTAACACATTGGCTTGTGTTATCGCATTACGATCATGGAATATGCATCCAGAAAAATGCAACAAAGGTAGAATATATTAGTCTTGTTATTAGATTTTTAAACCATAGTCGCAGTCACGGAGACATACAATTCATTTATTGATAAAATAAATTGTGTCTGTGTGATTGTGTAATTTTATAATCGTTAATCGACTTTTGTCATATATAGGAATGACATTCTTTAGAGAGAATCTTGGAAAGCTTGAGAATGAGAATGAGGAGCATATGCCAATTGGGTTTGAAGTTGCTTTCCCTTCACTTCTTGAAAGAGCAAGAGGATTAAACATTGATGTGCCAAATGATTCTCCAATATTGAAAAATATATTTGCAAAGAGAGATGAAAAACTCACAAGGTACCTTAGTTGTGGTCATAATTATGTTTCCACTATGCCCATATCTATCTTCATAATTTGTTTTCAAAGTAACCTTATCTTTTAGTCTTGGAAATCAAATTCAAGTATACAATATATTATTACATCAAATTTAGGGTATGTTAGAATTTTTAATATAAAATTATATATTTTTTCAAATTAGTATAATTTTATCATGGCTGTCTTAAGTTTTATCGACTACAATTCAACTATAACAAAAAAACTAAAATTTTTATTTAGTCACAGTTTAATCATGAAAAATTTCAGACCCTATACGATAATTTATCTTACACACATTTAAAAGTGGTCTTGAAATTTTTTGTATTATACAATAATTGCTATGTGTGTGGACCTAATTGATGTGCTATGGTGTTGGAATAGAATACCAAAAGAGATAATGCATAAAGTGCCAACAACATTGTTGCATAGCTTGGAGGGTATGTCTGGCTTGGATTGGAAACAGCTTCTAAAATTGCAATCACAAGATGGATCATTCTTGTTTTCTCCATCTTCCACAGCTTTTGCATTAATGCAAACTAAAGATGGAAATTGCCTCAAATACTTGAATAATGTTGTCAAAAAGTTCAATGGAGGAGGTATCTTAATTGTCTACTATTTGCCTAACTCTTTGCTTTTTCTACCTTTCAATAATGACTATAAAACATCGATACTAATTCAGACATGTCAACATTGATACTAATTCAGACATGTCGACACTGATATTAATTTTTTTAAAATAGAATAAATTGAAAATAATTACAAATGTCAATGTCGTATTTGATACAAACATACACATTTTTTCTTAACGATTTGTTTTTGAGTTTGACACACAAATTTCAACTATATTCCAGTTCCAAATGTGTATCCGGTGGATTTATTTGAACATATTTGGGTGGTTGATCGTCTTGAACGTCTTGGAATATCTCGATTTTTTCACCATGAGATCAAAGAATGTATGAATTATGTTTCAAGGTAATTTAACTAATACTAATTACCCTTTAATTAATATTTTTGGTTTTATATAAACAATTTTAATTTATAAATGCGTAAATGAAATTTCAGATATTGGACTGAAAAGGGAATTTGTTGGGCAAGAAATTCAAATGTTCAAGATATTGATGACACTGCAATGGCTTTCAGACTTCTTAGATTACATGGTCACCAAGTTTCAGCCGGTAAGTATTTATTTTTTACGAACACCAAACACGTCACCAACACTAAAACGCTGACACGTTTTTACTCAAAAGGTGTCGGTCGGAAAAAAAGGTTTGATATCGAGATTGTGCAATTTTAGTAATGAATTTTGATTTTTGATTTTTTTTTTTTTTGATAGATGTGTTTAAGCACTTTGAGAGGAATGGTGAATTCTTCTGCTTTGCTGGTCAATGCACACAAGCTGTGACAGGAATGTATAATCTATATAGAGCCACTCAAGTGCTTTTTCCAGGAGAGAAAGTTCTTGAACATGCCAAACACTTCTCTGCCAAGTTTTTGAAGGAAAAGAGAGAAGCAAATGAACTCATAGATAAATGGATCATAATGAAGAATCTACCTGAAGAGGTGAGTAATTGATTTCTCACTTTCACATTAATATAAAAATGCACTAGTTCTATTAGATTTAGAAGTTAGATTTAGAAAAAATTTGACAAAAGTTAGGTATAAGTTAGTTAGAAAAGTTGTTACCTTGGTTAATTTTAAAAAATTTAAAAAACTTATAACTAGCTCTAACAAATATCTAAAATTCAACAAACTTATAACTAGCTCTTGGAATTTTACATAATTAATTTGTATTAATAAAGTTCAAGAATGACTGTGAAAACATGTAAGACGGACTTTTCAATAAAGTCTAAAATTGTTTACGATTAAATTATGGTTAAATAGGGTTTTAAAAGTATTAGCATTGTTAATTTGTAGTTTAATAGAACATCTATTTATTTTGTCGTAGTTAAGTCGTTGCTAATATACATAGAGTCTCTAAAAACCTAAAAAACAATTATAATTAGGGGTGGCAAATGCCAAAAAAAAAGGGGAGGGTGGACATTATGTAAGATACGAGTTTAAAATCTTGATTTGATCCCTACAAAATAAAACGGAGCACGGAAGACGGCAGATCCGCAGACACTAGACATTTTTAACTTAAAAATTACAAAACTGTAAGTCAATATCCACGCACGCAAAATCTCAAAAAAAAATGAGACAGATATATTAAAAAATACTAAAAATACGACTCTATATCTTTATTCTATTCCGCAAAAAGATAATGATATAAGGAGAATCCTCGTAGACCGGACTTGTTTTACCATCCTCGAATACATTCAATGAATTTACATAGTCCTAATTACATACCAGCTCATATTGAGGAACACCCACATGTCAAAATAAGCAATGAGAAAAGTGACATTGCACACACCTCAAGGATGAAGGATACAAACAAAGATAAATACAAATATTCCTAAGGTTTGAATTGTTTCTTATGTTAGTGACAAAGAATTGGAATTTTTATAGGACCACTTTCATGTACATAATTAGGAACTTATGAATGTGTCTCTCTTTTTATACATTGTGAATATCAAGTTAATTATTATTGATTTTTTAAATTTTGTAAATTATTTTCCATATTTTTATAATTTTTAAATAGATCTACAAAATTATAAAAAAAAATCCAAATTAATTTATAAAATTTACAAACTAATCCATTTAAATTTGTAAAAATAAATATTAGTTTATAATTTTTAATTTTAAAATTTGACCTAAAATTTATAAAATGATCTAAAAAAATTACATTTTAATATTCTATCCGAATAAAAGAATTAAAAAAAATTAATTACAATTGAATCATTTAAATTGTTTAAAATTTTAGATATTCTAAAAATTTTCAACCGTTAAACTTTTATAACTAAAGTCCAAACTCACCGTCGCATTGCAATGATATGCTTTGAATTTGGAACAAAAATACATACAAAGTCTTAGTTACATACCAACACATATGGACCAACACTCATAGGACAAAGTGACATTACACAAACCTCAAATCTCAAAGATCAGAGATAGGACCACTTTGTTTGTACTAAGTACTTATGCATGAATGTATTTGTTTTTGTTGTATAGGTGGGTTATGCATTGGACATGCCATGGTATGCAAATTTAGGTCGAATAGAGACTAGATTTTACATTGATCAATATGGTGCTGAAAGTGATGTTTGGATTGGGAAAACTCTTTACAGGTAATTTTTATTATAATGAATTAATCTCTATTATTTTTATATTTATTTTTAATTTAAATTAATTTTTTTAAAGGATGGCGTATGTGAACAACAACAATTATCTCGAGCTGGCTAAATTAGACTACAACAATTGTCAAGCGCAACATTTGACCGAGTGGAGTATGATTCAGAAGTAAGAGTCTTAGAATTTGGATCGTGTCTGATTCACTATATGTGCTTCTATTGACCTAACATTTGTTGTTGTAACAATCACTTATTTTTTTCAGATGGTACTTAGAATCTAGATTGGGAGAATTTGGATTGAGCAAAAGGGATCTTCTATTGGCCTATTTTTTGGCCGCGGGAAGCATATTTGAGCCTGAAAGATCTCATGAGAGACTTGCATGGGCAAAAACTACAGCTTTGCTTGAGACAATTAAATCTTATGTTAGGGATGAAGATTCGAGGAAAGATTTTGTGAAAGAATTCAATGATTACATCGACAGACGGGACTATTCTATGAGCTGGTAAGTGTCTAATGTCGGACACGAACGACTCAGACATATATACGTTTAATCATGTTCGATTAATTCATCTTTGTTTACAGATAACATATTCGCTAGGCTACTCAACTATTTTTTAGACTAATGTGAAAATGAAAATTAACATTTTTTTTTATGTGTATGAATGTAGGAGGTTGAAGAAGAACAAAACAGAACATGAACTTGTTGAGACTCTTTTTGCAACCATAGATGAAATATCATGGGATGTAAGATTGTCTTATGGTCATGAAATTGGATATGATATGCATCAATGTGTGAGTTTTCCAATCCTCAATCTTCTCTCCTTAACTAACATTAATTATTTAATAAAATAAATAATGTGAAATAATAAATTTACTAATATATCAATTTAATATTATATATTAACTAAGACCGGGTGGAGGATATATTCTTCATCCCTATCTCGAAATATATCTAAAGGAATTTCGTTTCTCATTCCGGTTTCATTCGATGAGAAAAATTCTTTATTTTTAGTGTCTCTATGAAACGGTCTTTGCAAAAATCTTTATTAATAAATACAAATGGACATCTCTAACTTTAATACATGTTGGGTCAATATGCTATTAATTTAATATAAATTGTACTCATTGCTAACATTTATATTCTTAACAAGATTTTATTTTTCCTGTTAACCTACAGAGTGACCAACTGAAAAAGAAAATCATGGCTAAGAAAAAGAGAATCAAACATGAATAGATAAACCAAATCACCAAAGTAATGGTTGAAATTTGTATAGCATTTTGACTTTTTTTCTTTCATGATATTGTAGTGGAAAAAGTGGCTTTCAAGTTGGCAAAGTGAAGGAGACAAATGTGAGGGAGAAGCAGAACTTTTGATACAAATAATAAATCTATGTGCTGTCCATAGGATTTCTGAGGAACAAATATGCAATCCACAATATAAGCATCTTCTTCAACTCACTAACACTATATGCCATCAACTTAGTTGCTATCAAAAGGAAAAGGTTAGTGACAACTCAAACTTTTTCTAAAATTCAAAATTCTCCAACTTGCATACAATCATAAATCTAGAATATATATGATGATGATTTTAAAAAAGTCACATTGCGGTCCCGTAAAAGTTTTTGCAATTTCGGTCGACACAGATATCGTGATATTGATTGCAGCTATCGCAATGTCAATTAACTACAACTTGTTTTTAATATAAAATGATAAATAAGAGTACTGATACCAATACCATTTTCCTGGTCGCTATTTTTTTAAAAACCCTAGATATGATTTTTAATTTGGATAAGTTTCCACAATTGTGATTTAACCATGATATTGAGATTTTCAAAATACTCATAATTGAAATCTTGTGAATAGTATACATAACTCATATCACTTATATAGGATAAGGTGCATAGGTTTTAAGCACTACTTTAGGCACTACATAATTTAAATTCCAAATTCATCATAGGCTTGTGCCTCATTAATTATGGAATGAAATATGATATACTAAAATGTACTCAAATATTTAACATATATATTTAAGATTTTAAGAAATGCCTATTGTTGTAAAAACGGCCGCGATAAAATAACATCAAAAAGTGTCATTGATATTGATACTCTTATTTACCATTTTTATGATAAAAATTTCAATTAATTCACACCACGACAACCCTAATCAGTATCGTAATGTATATTCTATCTGAAGTCGCGAAATTTTTTATGTGATCACAATGCGACCAGAGTCGTTAAAATCTTGCATATATTTATTATTTAAGTAATGGTATATCTTAGTACAAAATAAACTATAGGGTATATTGTTTTTTGATTGGTTTAATTTGCTTGATTTCTTATTTGAATTTTCTTTGAATGAAAACTACTAGGAACTAAAAAGCAGCAGCATCCAAGAAGACATCACCACCTCAGAAGTAGAGTCCAAAATGCAAGAGCTTGTACAAATGGTGTTTCAAAAATCTCCAAATGACATTGATTTTAATGTCAAGAATACTTTCTTCACAATTGCAAAGTCTTTTTACTATGCAGCTTTCATTGATTCAAGGACCATCAACTTTCATATTGCCAAAGTTCTCTTTGAAAAAGTTGTTTAATCAAATGTATTGATTTGTATAGGTATTAGTTCATTCTCATTCATGTGCATATGTATATTTTCCTTTAATGTAATATTGAAAAGAAAAAAAAAAGGAAAATATTTGTTATTGTGATTCAATGTATATATGGTTGTTTTCTAATAAATTTCTTCTAAAATTTTCTTTTTTTGGTTTGTTATTTTACTCAAATTTCCCCCTATGATTTTAAATTGGATTTTGACGACAACAAGGGCTTTGAGGGTAAGCTTGTTGTCTTCTTCAAACTCTTTTTATATAAATATATTTTAAACTATTTGAAACATTTTTTTTTTATTTTTTATACAGTGGTCTTCTTCCTTCCGTACCGACTAATCCACCCGAGAGCATTACTGCTCCACGTAGCCTCCGAAAGGAGCAAACTCTTGAGACCCAAGCACCCTTCCACTAGACTAACCCTCTTGGATTAACTATTTGAAACATTTAATTCTATAAAATTGCAATCTTAATATCATTAAGTTAAATTTGTGTTTAATGTCTTTTGTATGCTGACGAATGTATTCTAAGTTTTAAATTTTTAGGAACCCTAACTTTTGAAACTTTGAAACTTGATCTAATTTAACTTTCAATTATATAATTATTTAGGCATATTGAATTATTAATTTGTGATATAGGGAATAATGCTCATGAAAACCTCTTTTGATTGCAAACTTGCCTAAGATATTAAGGGGGTGTAATTTAAAAGAGATGGTTATTCTCAAGAGGAGTAATTTTGGGGAATATACACAATTATCAAATAAGATGAAATAAAGAATTCAAAAAGGCCTGATCAAATCTGATAAATTTAATCTATTTTATATTTTTAATTGTCAACTAAACTTTTAAGAAAACCCTCTAAATTAACTTAATTTATAGTATGATAGTACTATTATGTTGAAATAGATCATTTCATGTGGATACGAACTTAACCATCACAAGGCATAACATTTTCCTTAACTCCATGAACCGATTCATCTTCAATGCTTTGGTAATGGTGTTTTCAAGTTGAATTGAAGTTATGCAATATTCTAATTCTAGCTTCTCCTTGAATTGAAGTCGTTTCTGAAAATCCAAGAAAAGAAACAATTGACTTATCTTAATTTGTCTTCTTGAGTTCTATAATAACGATGTTTAGCGGATTATTTTACTTATATTAGTAAAAAAAAACCTAAGCAATTCAACAGTTGGATATCCACCAAAAATGGGTTGGCCCATGAGTCAAGCTAAGTCCAAAGTTTAAAACAACTTTGTTTATCAATATTTAGATGACGTAAGTTTTCATTTAAAAAGTTAATTGAATAATAAATATAACAACTTAAAAAATATTCTATCCAGAAAAATTAATAGTATAGTCTTAATTTTTAATGGAGATACAACTTAAAAAGTTACTTTGTTTTTTAATGGAGATGTTTACTCCTTCGCAGTAAGTTTTGCTTAATATTTAATTTTATTTGGTTTAAGATATTAAAAATGACTAAGCTAATACTTTTCTTTCTTATTTCAACCAAATAGGCTCTTTATTTTTGAGATTTTATTCTGCATCCTCTTTTGTTTTTGACTTATCACCCCTTGTATTGTTATAATGTCTTTGTTATTTTTGTTAAAGATTTATTAAAACTTGAGACACATAAAGCAGTTTTGACAGGACTCGGGACAAGAGAGAATAGAAAGAAACCATCATTTCCAAGATAATTGTCAAAGAAATAAATGCAAAAACTACAAAGGAATCAAGAAAATGGAAGGTTGTGCTTAACCACATTTATTTTGAATTAAAGAATGTCTCATTATTTCCATAAATAAAAGCTGGGGGAGAGATAAATATGTGAAGATTTTATCTATTCTCAAAACCCTTTACCACTACTCGAGGTGTTGTTTGAGATATTATTTTTTATTTAATATTGAATGAAGTCAAAATCAACAATATACCTACCAAAACCCAGGTTAATGTTCTCAGAAACGGAATTATCATAAGGTTTTTATCATGAGATATTTCTGACTAAGACAACTTTTAATTATGCATGTTAATACATTATTATCAATTTTCCAACCAACACCCTAATATTACCCACTGAAATCAGTGAAAAATTAGAAACGCGCGTTTGAAAATTTTCGCGCCAAACAAATGCGTTTACAAAAGAGCTCTATCTATTTAGGTTCAGGAATTAAAATCATCAATTGACAGTTTTTATCAATAATTAAATTAATCAAATCAATTATCAACATTAATGAACGATTAAGTCTGGGTTGAAATGAAAGAATTAGGGTTAGGGTTTTAAATTTGGGAATCAATGAAGACGAAATAGAGAGTGAAGAGGAACATACAAAATGAGAACGTTTTCGTTTTGAAAATCCAAGAAAACAAACAGTTGACTTTTCTTAAACCCCTTTCCTAATTTGTCTTCTTCAGTTTGCTTCAGATTTTCTATTCACTTTATTTTAATCTTTTTTATAACTATTAATTATAAAATGATTACTTTATTTTCCATCCTAAAGTACAAACCAATGTTAATAAAAAGAATAACTTTAATTGAGTTAGGAAGAGCTCTGCCAATTCAGGTTCAGGAATTAAAACTATCGATTGAGACAGAAAATATTTCAGTTTTCACCAATAATTAAATTAATCATATCAATTATGAACCTTAATGAATGATTAACTCTTAATTGTATAAATTAGGGTTAGGGTTATGAATTTGGAAATAAATAAAGACGAAATAGAGAGTGAAATGAAACCTACAAAATGAAAACGTTGTTGTTTCTGAAAAATCCAAGAAAAGAAACAATTGACTTATCTTTATTTGTCTTCTTGAGTTCTATAATAACGATGTTTAGCGGATTATTTTACTTATATTAATAAAAAAACCTAAGCAATTCAATAGTTGGATATCCACCAAAAAAGGGTTGGCCCATGAGTCAAGCTAAGTCCAAAGTTTTAAACTACTTTGTTTTTCAATATTTAGGTGACGTAAGTTTTCATTTAAAAAGTTAATTGAATGATAAATATAACAACTTAAAAAATACTATCCAGAAAAATTAATAGTATAGTCTTAATTTTTAATGGAGATACAACTTAAATAGTTACTTTATTTATTAATGGAGATGTTTACTCCTTCGCAGTAAGTTTTGCATAATATTTAATTTTATTTGATTTAAGGTATTAAAAATGACTAAGCTAATACTTTTCTTTCTTATTTCAACCAAATAGGCTCTTTATTTTTGAGATTTTATTCTGCATCCTCTTTTTTTTTTACTTATCACCCCTCGTATTGTTATAATGTCTTCGTTATTTTTGTTAAAGATTTATTAAAAAAACTAGTAAAAGACTCGTGCATTCGCAGGGGTCACGTAAAATCATGTTTGTACGAAATAAGAGAAAAAATGTTTAAAAATAAATTGTCATATAAATATTAATTTAATTTATCAAATTGTAATAGTCAAGATCTGAGCATTATTTAAACATGTAAAGATCTCTTTGTGTTAGATTTGAGCATCATTCCATCCATGTGACGATCTCTTTTTGTTAAATCGGAACATTTTCTCTCCAACATGTGAAGATCTCTTTGTGTTAGATCCAAACAGTAAAATTCAACTTAAGGCAAAGATCGCTTGGTGTTAGATCCAAGTGCTCCAAACATTCAACAATATGAAGATCTCTTGGTACTAGATCAATGTATTCATCGCCATTTAAAGACAGAGATCTCTTTGTGTTAGATCCTGAAGGTTGAGAAAAACACAAGAAATGGGGGTTTGAATTGGGTTTACAAAAAAATCTTTTAGAGAAACTATTCACCAAATCAAATGAGATAGACAAGATGAGAAAGAGAAATTACACTTTCGATTTATACAAGTTCACCTTAGAAAAGGATAATCTTGTCCTCTCGCCAAGGTAAGTTCTCCTTAGAAAATGACTTAATCCACTAATCTTGAAAGATTACATACAACCTCTAAGAGTCTAGAAAGACACCTTAGCTCTCTCAAATATTCAGACTAACAACCTAGTCACTTGAGGAAAACAAATCTCAACATATTATAATAGAAAGTATTTAAAAATAATACTTCTAGATAATCAAATGAAACTAAGTTTAAGAACAAATGTTAACATAAATAATGAGAACTTGAGCAACAGCTCTTGTGTTCTAGAGATTTTCCTAGAAATAAATTTCTCACAATGAATCGTTTAAAACAATCTAATCTCTCTAATTTCTTTTTATTTCTTTCACGTTGAAGTTGTATGCTATAATTTGAATAGTGTTTATGCAACTTCACAATAGTTCAGTAACTTGAGCAACTAACAATGAATGAACAATTTTTCGTCAATGGTGAGTTCCTATATATATTGTCCCATAAAGTAGATCGTTGATAAGAACAATATGTTGCTTTCCTTGTCAGTTGAAATAACGACTCAAATGTGATCGTGGGAGACAAAGAGCACAAAAATTTGGGTTCGTACATACACCCTTGCAATAGTGGATAAAGTAATGTACTATTGTACCATTTAGCTTCTAGTGCAAGTTTCTGATATTTCCTTCTTAAAGATATACTTCTGATATGAAGTAGTGAGAGCATAGAAGAGATCAAGTAACGTGAAATTTTTGAAACAATAAAGTCTTCAGAGTTATAACCTTGTCTTCAGAGTATAACGCAATAACTTATCTGAACGACACATCCTGATTTCTAAGCTGGAAGCAAAACCTTATTTGAGCTTCGGAATCTTGACTTCTGGTATTGAAGTGTATATTATCTTAGAAATACTTGATAATCCTTTTCTAATAAAATTCAACATTCTTCAGAACTGCCGATGTTACTTCAAAAATGGATGAATAGTTCTTTTGAGGTGTGTTAGTGCTGATTATGATGATCTTTTAGATAGCAATCCATAATCAATCAAAATAATTTATCTCCACACCCAATAAACTATTAGAGTACAAAATTGTTACCGATAAAATAGATGTATTGTTATCATCAAAACTAAAGATTGAGTGCGGAACCAAATCTTGTTCTAACAATCTCCCCTTTTTTGATGATGACAAAACCATGTATTTTGATAAACAATTTTACAAGGTAATATCAAAAAACATATTAGAGTTCAATAGAGAAAACTCCTCTTGAGATGTACAAGCTCCCCCTGAGTCAGATAAGGGATATCATAGCCTTGTTGAACTTATTATAGTCAGATTTTAGTATAAACATTCTCTTATCAGAACTTCAGAACATAGAACATCAGACCGCGTTGTTTCTCAGAACTTGAATTTATCAGAATATCAGTTCATCAGATCTTGTAATATCAGAGCATATTTTATCAGATCTTATCTCATTAGATAATTTTTTAACATCATAAACTCTTCAGAGCTTTACTTATCAGATATATCTCAAGAACAAATTTCTTTATTTGATCTTTTTTAGGAGTTCTATCATTCATTAGACTTATCGTGTTCCTAAAACTCAATTAAAATCTCTTTGCACATTTAATGTTAGCAAATGTAAGCAGTGAGTTTTTTTTATAGAATTAGATATGAATCAAACTCATCATTATTTTTCTCCCCATTTTTGTCATAATCAAAAAGTTTAAGATTCTTAGTTGATTTTTAATGATTAAGCACAAATATCTAAGGAATAGTAAAACGAACATAAATTTCATTGATTTAGGAAAGATAGTACAAATAAGACGCAAAAAAAATTGATGATAAAAAACAACAAGATAATTTCAAGATTCATAGACTTCACAACTGACATACTCAAAAACATCTTCAAAACCAACTAATCGAATGAAACTGACTATTCATGTCTTGTAGAAGAGTTCAAACAAAAGTCTCCCAAAAGGAATGAAGGATTTATGTCTATTTCTAGAGACAATAACATATTCCTTCAGATAGTTGAAGATATTTTGGGCCAGGTCAATATTGACATCGGCAAGTAGAAAATAAATGAACAGTCTGTCATCATGGGTCAGGATGTTCAAATTATCTCCTCTCGGACGAAAGTTTGTTAGAAGGAGGCGGAATCAGATTTTTGCAAAGGTGAAATTCTGGTATGACAGACTCAAGATGTCAATCACGATGTCAAGACATCTGAATTGTTATCATCTTACCTAAGGCAGGACATAATGATCCCCAATTTTTTATTACCCCTCAGAAGAAGGAGTCCATGAGTACCGGGACCATGTTAGTTCAGTCCACATAACCAGATTGTAAACTTCATTGGTTGTGTAATAGGACAAGCTGTTAAACCTGATCCTGATGTTATACACGATGTTATAACATTCAAGACTAAACAAATAATACATTGCAGAAGATAAATAGCACAGTGAATTGTTAACCCAATTCGGTCTAACTACCTACTCAAGGGGCTACCAAGCTAGGAATAAGTCCACTATAATAGAATCAATTCATAGACCCTCAGCAAACCTCCAGTATGCGATCTAATCACTTAAAACTACCCGTGATATACTTTACCTAAGACACTCATAGGTATGAGGCCCCCCTCAATTCCCTTAATCAATCATATCTTGTGATCTTCTTAACAATAGAAATGAAGACACTCTTCAAGACACAATACTTGATCTAGCTTTACAGCTTTCAATCAAGAACATAATACCCAACTCTTACCTACAGGTTTTGAATGAGAACAATAACTTCTCTTACCTACATGGCAGCCATCCCACAACCTGGGTGGTCTACCTATACAAACCCTAATAACTACATCTTTTCTATACACGGTTTGCTTACCAAAAATAGGTTACAAAGGTTTCTTTTTATAACCTATCCCCAATTGGACTTGGGCTTACAAATCGCATCACTACTAGCTGTTACAAATCAGCAGATATCTTCTGCTAAAAGAAAGGTCTTCAATCACAAGTTTCCTAATTTATCTCCTAAATTAGAAATTGTTGAATCTTCAATATTCTGATTTGATTCTCCAATATTCTGACTTGATTCTTTTGACCTTTAAATATGCGCCACATAGGATTACATAATATTCCAAAGAATATTCCATATTTATTGAGTATCAAACTGAATCTTCATATTCCAGTTCTGCAGGCGCGATGTCCGGAGTTGATGTCATGACATTTCATATAACATCTTGCTTGTACCTGTTTTGTTCTTTTATATTTGCAGGACTTATACATGCTATTAAATTTTGATGCTATTATATTTTAACCAAACATAGATGCCAATCAGCCAATAAAAACATCAACAATCTCCCCCTTTGGCATATTTTGGCTAAAACTATACATACATTAAAATGCAGCAAAACATAACTTCAACTTTCAAGACAACAAAGAAGAACAGATCTTTTACATTCTCAGAATTGGGCTCTTCTGTTCTTCAAGGCTCTTCGGCCTGCAAATGTTTCTTTTGACAGTAGCAGAATTAGAAACTCTCCCCCTTTTTATCCATAATATGACAAAGATATAACCGATGTCATAATATGAAGTGGAACATCTTCATGCAACACTAGTGTACATGAGGAAGACGATGGGATAAGGCCTTTGTCTCTGAGGACCAATGGTGGCATAAGAGAATTCTTACTCAGTCTTCAACTGGAAATCAAATCCTAGCTTAAGGCCTAAGAGAGAAGGGGAGAAAGCTAGGGCATAAATGGGGAGAACTCCATTGTAAAAGATGAAGTTTTTTCTAAGAATCACCAGGTAAGAATGGGGTTCTTACTCTATAAGGGTTGGCATAATGATGGGTATGGTAGAGATTAGGCTTCATAATGATAAATCCATGTTTGTGTAAGAATTGCAATGTTGATGATGTGGATGAATGTTGAAATTGATGAATGGTTTTTTGAGAATTTGATGAATTGTTAGAGGTTAATATGAGTGGGAGATGTTGTGATTTATGTATAGTCTTTAATCTTTCAATTCCATAGTTTTGGGAATGTTAGGGTTTATGCTATATTCATGAGATTGTGCTATTTAACAGGTTTTTGCATAACTTATTGATAATAGATGTTAAATGATGGGTGTATGTGCTATTAATTGTTGAAAGAAAGTGATTTGGAATGGTTGAATAACCTTTTCGCAGAACTGAGTTTTCTGCAATTTTTATGCATAATCGCGTGTCCTCTAAGCGAGCTCGAGCCCGCTAAGCGAAGCCTGGGAACAAATTTTGAAAATCGCGAGTCCTCTAAGCATGATTGGTTCGCTAAGCGAGCCTGTGAAAATGGCCCGCTTCTGTTTTTAGTTTCAGTTAGCGTGCTTGAGGTCCGCTGAGTGAACCTTGCTGTGCAGAATCTTATGAAACTTCTATATGATATATCTTTTGATTCGTAACTCCTTTTTATGCGCCGTTTGGAACGTTAGAAAGATAAAATAAATTCATATCTTATAAAAATGGGTTGAGAACCCTTAAAAAATTATTTAATATAACTTATACTTCTTGTATGTATTTGATCGGTATGAATTGATAATGATGTTGTATACTACATGAAATTAGTTGTACGTATTGGATCTGTATGAGCTGATCATGATGTCTTGTGATGAATTGACAATAATATGCTTTTATTAAGAAGTTGAATTAAGTGTGTCATGTCGTGACTTGTGTACTATGATGTTTGTTGTTAATATGATGAATTTGTTGTTGTTGTTATAGACCTTATGGTCAATGTTGATAAGTAGTATGTTGAATTTGTTGTTGTTGTTGTAGATCCTATGGTCAATGTTGATAGTTTGTATTGTGTTGATAAGTATGAAGTTGAATATTTGTTGTATGTTGGCATATTCTAATGATGTGATTAAGAAGTTGTGAATTACTATAATAGTAATGATGTTGTTGTTGCCACTAAATATTGTCATATGAGTTGGAGGATATTCCTCGTTGATATTTAGTCAATGTTGTTGCGAGTTATGAATGTTGTATTTTGTGGATGTTGCATCATTGAGTCGCATCTATTGCATTATTAAGTTGGCCTGGATTGGCAATTTTTTTAAGTTGGAGCTAATGCTCACCACGTTGGCCTAGATTGGCAATTTCTAAGTTAGGAGTTCTGCTCCGTTTTTAAGTTGGGAGTTCTGCTCCAAATGGTACCACATGCATATTCATAGTATTGAGTCGCATATTAAGTCACATTTTTTAGTTTTTGTGATAATGAAATAGTTTTCATACTGTGTTGATGATATCGTTGTGAAGTCAAAATCGTTATGTTTCTTTGTTAATGGTTTTGTTGTGGTAAAAGATGTATTATGTTGATAAGTTGTGAAGTTGTAGTAATTGTTGTATGAAGTGGTGAAATTATGTATGATCTATATCTCCTATATTTTTTTATCATGCATTCTTTTATATTATAAGATATCTCACCCGTTCTACTGATATTTCCCCTACCATTAAAAATGGGCAGGTATACAAGAATAGCTATGGAGGTTCGAAGTAATTTTATGAAGTCTTTATGTTGCTCTATGATAATTCAAGAGGGTCTGACTCTGATACGTAGCTCTCGGGGGATAATTGTTATTACTTAAGTTTTTGTATTCTAAAGTGAAATTTATTTTAGTTGAAGAAAAATATTAAGTGGGATTTTGTTAAGTACTTTGTCGTTTAAAAGATGTTTTTAAGTTGATTTTAAATTATAAGTCGAAGTTAGATCCAATTGAATAAATTTGTGTTTCTGAATGCTATGTATCAATGTTAAATGAAATTCAGGTTGCTTGTTGTTATAAGTTGAATGTGACATCTCATTGTATGTTGAAAATTTATAAAATACTCTGATTTTGCTTATAATTACCGAGTAGAATTGGGGTGTTACATTAATCAATACCTTCTTGTTAACTATAACCTGGTGCGCCTTGTTTCTGACCACTTCACCTTTCTCATTTAATTTTTTTTATGAATACCCACTTGGTTCTAATAACATGAGTTCCTTTGGGTTTAGGTACCGAATCCCAAACATCATTTATAGAAAATTGGTTTAGCTTTTCTTGCATAGCCAGGATCCATTCATTGTTTTGAAGTGCTTCTTCACAAGATGTTGGTTCTATCAGAGACACCAGTCCTAGAAGAGTTTCTTCAAATAGTTTAAAAGTGGATCTTGTTCTGACAGGTTTAACTTTATCTCCCAAAATCAAGTCTTCAGAAATGGTTTGCCTCTACCTTTGACTTTTCTGGACTGGAGGAAATTCAGATACTTCTGATGAATCATCCTCTTATCAGAATATTTATCTTCAGAGTGCTTAACCTTTTCTCTAGGTCCTGCAAGTGTCATTTCTAGATCTGCAAATTTTTCAAACAACTTCGACTTTTTTGAGTCAAGCTTATCATCAAATTTAACGTGAATTGATTCTTCCAAAATAAGTGTTTCTATATTGTATACTATGTAGCCCTTAGAGTGTTCTAACTACCCCCACATAATACACTTTTGTGCTTTAGAATCAAATTTGTTCACATATTCTTTAGAGATTAGAATAAAACATGTGCATCCAAAAGGATGGAAATAAGAAATGTTAGGTTTTATTCCCTTGCACAATTCATAAGGAGTCTTTTCTAGAACAGGTCTAATAGAGATTCTATTTTGAACATAACATGATGCATTCACAGCCTCTGCCCAAAAGTGCTTAGCCCCATTAGTTTCATTGATCATGGTTCTGGCCATTTCTTGTAAAGTCCTATTTTTCCTTTATACAACACCATTTTACTATAGAGTTCTAGGACAGGAGAAATCATGGGATATGCCATCAGAATCAAATAGATCCTAAAACTGTTTTTTTAACTCGCCACCATGATCACTTCTGACTCTAACAATCTTAGAATCAAAATCATTTTGCATTTTATAACAGAAACTAGTAAATGTAGAATGTGACTCATCTTTGTACCTTAGAAATATTACCCATGTCCAATGACTATAGTCATCAACTATGACAAGTCCATACTTCTTCCCATTGACTGATGCAATTTTAACTGGTCCAAACAAGTCAATGTGTAGAAGCCCCAAAGGTCTGGAGGTAGAAACAACATTTTTATATTTGAAAGTTATTTTAGAAAACTTGCCTTTCTGACTACTTCACAAGGATAATCTTAAGTAAACTTCAGCTTAGGTAGGCCTCTGACTTGTTAGAACAAGATTTAGTTCTGCACTTTATCTCTAGGTTTTGATGATAACAACACATATATTTTATATGTAAACAATTTTATTTCTAATGTTTTCTTGAGTGTGCAAATCAGAAGGTCTGTATGATTTATGAATGTTGTCTAAAGAATCATCATAAATGATGTCATCAAAAAGTCTATTTGCTTCACTTTTGAAGAAACATCAGTAGTTCTATGAAATGCTGAATGTTAATCAGAATTGGATCTCTTGTGTACTTCACAACAAGTTGCTGCTTCAAATGTTTCAAGTGTCTCAAGAAGAAATATGTCAACAAGAACTTGTTGATTCATATCAGAAACAAAGTCTACATCAGATACAAGTTGTTGGTTCTAAGATCAGGTGTCAAGATATGTTCGTCAGAACAGCTGTTAATCGTTATTCTAAAGACATAGTCATGATTAGATGATATAATCCATATATTATTTTACTCAAATGCACCTATAATTACCATGTCCCTACCTCAAGGACCCTCATCCCCACTAAAATCTAATAAATCGAATAAATCAAATAACAATCACAGATAATGATTATAATCAATGACATCCCAATTTTAGGTATTATATGAGAAAATATCAGTATATCAGTTAAGTCCTAAAACATCAAACGATAAACCCTAACAACTGAAACCTAATAATTTAACACTTGAATAATCTATCTCAACCACTAACAACTGAAATCCTAAACATTTAACACTTGAATGCATAAAACCCTAAAATCTAAAATAAATAACATTTGAAAATGATAAAGCCTTAAAATCTAACAGTTGCAATACAAAAACATAAAGTTAATTATTAATTATTTCCAACAATTGTGTCACCAATGGCATCTTCACTTTTATTCAATGATTTTGCATTCGATTTTGAATTCAATTTCTCCTTCAATTCCACATTCATACCTTGTGTCCTTCGAAATCACAAATGCTTTTTCTACTAGGGTTTTGTTTTCCAAGTCATCCGATCTTGATTTCCCTTTGTATTTATGTTTTATTCAAAAATATTATCCACATTAATGCCAGGTGTATGTCAAATGGCCCCTTATTTTGACTTTGACTAACATGCCTAACAAAAAGGACTAACGTGGGGTTGTTTGAAGACATAAGGGATCAAATTGGTCTTTTAAAATTTAAGGGATAAAAATGGACCCTAAGATAAAGATAAGAAACTAAAAAGGATATTTATCATTGATTATGTTCTATTCAAAATGCATTTATTTAAATACAAGTATATTGATAGTAACAATGGTGTACAAACTGATGAGTTAGGATTCACATGGGTTAAATTAGGCAGGGCAACTTATATGATCGAAAAGTTCATCATCATCCCAATAAAAAATAAGTATTTTATGTCACAGACCCTTCTAAAAAAATTGTAAATTATTCTCCAAGAAAAATACATTCCTCATAGTGATAAAAACCAAGATTTAACATTTGATATTTTTGAGACCCCTTCTTTCACAACACATGTTCCTACTTCATATGAAGGAGTTGATACAGATGATGTGCATGCTATTCGTTATGATCATACGGAAGGCATATGCGAAAATTAACAAGTAAATATTTTTTATTGTTTATTCATAGTTTATGGTTTTGTAATTTATGTTTAAAAACAAATATTTCACTATGGTTGGTTCTTTCAACTGTGGGTTAAGTAGCGCGCTATCCAGTTTAAAAGACATAAAAAATGTCATTGTTGGCTATCGAATCCATGACCTTTCCACTTTTCCTACGGTTAGATATTCCATTTGTGGTGAAAATTTGCGCGTTATCCAGATTATTATTGAGAATCAAGTGCGAGGAAGAAGTCTCACATTGGTCAGAAAATGGAAGAATGAACACTTTATAAGTGAGAGAACCCACACACCTATCACCTTAAGGTTTTAGGTGGACAAGTGGTGTGTCTCTCACAAATTTTGTCCCAAGTGTAATATGCTTCCTCCTTGACCCCCTCGAGTTTCCTCCAACAGTGGTATCATGAGCCTTTGGTTTGAGAAAGGGACTGACTTACTTGTAGTTGAAGAAAGTCGATGGATACAAGTGAACATGGAAGATAGAGCTTTCACATGAGGGGGGAGCATTGTATAGACTCGCACTTGAGGGGGAGTGTTGAGAATCAAGTGTGAGGAAAAAGTCTCACATTGGTTAGAAAATGGAAGAATGAATACTATAAGTGAGAGAACCCACACACCTATAACCTTATAGGTTTAGGTGGACAAGTAGTGTGTCTCTCACAAAGTGTGTCCCAAGTGTAATATGCTTCCTCCTTGACCCCCTCGAGTTGCCTCCAACAATTATCACCATGGCCAATAACCCATGGTGGTAAGTAGCTCACTTACTATCACACCCTTCGTTATCCCAGACTATCACCTGTGGTTAAATCTCTATTCCAACCATTGTGAAAGATACTTTTTGTAGTAGTGAATAAATGGTTTAATTGCAAAAATCTTCCGGTGAATTTGGTTTACTCACACGTCTACAGATGAAGGAGGGAATATGTTAGGGCAGACAAGCCTTGAAAAACTTGAGTCTGACCTACGATAAATTTTTAAGAACCTGAGTCTAGGTTATGGTCTATTATAGGTATTTTTTGCCTTGACCTGGTCTTTTTAAAAGTTTGGTCTGACATATAAATCTATTTAAATGTTTGTTTAACATTAGTGTTTTTTAATAGTCCATCTTACCTTTTTTTTTAAATAGACAACGCAATCTTTGATATAGAATTTAGTCTATTTTCTAATAGATATACATATATAATCCGACATATATAATTGTATAAGTTTTTTTAATAACTTAAATTTGACCTATTTAATTAAATAAGTTCTTAAAATCTTAAGAGTAGTCTTTTTATTAAATACGTCAAATCAAATCAAATTAAATAAAACACATCATATGTTTTCATAGATCAGTCTGACTTATTCTCATCCTTATTTACATATTAGATAAAAGGAAACTCGCTAATGACGATCATTAGTATCTTAATAATACTGATTTCTTCTTAAAATGTTAATAATTTCTTCTTTCTCAATTCTCTATATTCAATATGCCTAATCTCAATTAAAATTAGTAAAAATAAAATAAAATAAAATTCTTTACTAATTTACTAATTACTAAATTTGGCACTACATAATTTGAGACAGATTTAACATATTTTATTTTTAACTTTTATCACTAATTTTTTAATTTAAAAAAAAAAAAAGAAGATAATAATAGAAAATTTCAATATAATTACTAGAATAGTCATAAAACATGATGTAAAGTTACAAAGTAAAAGGAGAAATATTAGCATCATTATCCAAATTGAGATTCAGATTAGAAAAAAAAACAGATTATGATTATGATGAAATCTTACAAAATACAGCATGTCATATAGTTTTGCTAACATGGAAGTTTCTTCTTTCCTTCTATAGATACATCTAAATCTCATGCAATAATACCTAACATTAATCACAACCAAACAACAAAATAATACACCATTCTCTACCTGATCTTCTTATCAAAAACACCTTTCTGAATAAATTAATCTAGCCATTAATTATTAGCTTTATTTTTTCATTTTTTTTCCATTCTTCATTGTTCATTCATCAAAGTTCTTGTGTTTTTTTGCAGCATTTGGATCTGACGTTATTTTCTGTCGGAACCACATGCGTAATTTCTTCCTCTCCCTCGTCGTCATTATTTAGAAGAGGGAGAGATAGAAACCTTAATCCTATCATAACTTTTCAGGTATGTTTTTTTTTCATGTGTTCTTGTCTTCTTGAACACTTTTTTTTTTGTTGTTTGTGAATTTTGCATTATCTTGATTTATGTGTTTCAATAAATAATATTTCTAACAACTTTTTTTGATTTTTTAATTATTATTATTATTATTATTATTATTATTATGTAATGTTTATTTTATCAATAAAAATGCAACCAAGACAAGAACATCAAAGTTTTCCATTTTTAATGTTACTTGACAAATGCATTGAACAGAAACATAATTATGTCTTTTCCTTTTTCAAGATTGTTAATGTGTCATTCTCTTTTCTATTCTTTACATGCTTTTGGCTTATTTCATGTCTCACTTTTGGATTTTTTTGCTTTATTTTTCTAAGACACATGCACACAACAATTGATGTAGTTTCCTTGAAACAACCTCAAAAATTCCCTCTATTATTTATTACATACATAAGCACTTATTATTTTATAGAAATAGCTTTATCCATAAGTGTTTATCCTAATGCTTAATTAAACTATAAGTTTTAGAGCGTATGAATTGACTTATTTGAGATTATCTACCGATATAAATATTTGTAAGAATGTTTAACGGCGCTCGTTTTTGAAAACGACTTATAAATTTTCACAAATGATTCAGTTTATGAAAACGACTTATAAAATAATTTGACTTTATTTTATCTTTTTGTTATAGTTTACATGCTTTTGGCTTATTTCATGTCTCACTTTTGGATTTTTTGCTTTTTTCTGCTTCTTTTTTTTCTAAGACACATTCATACAACAATTGATGTAGGTTCCTTGAAACAACCTCAAAATTTTCCTCAATTTTTTACTACATATATAAGCACTTATCATTTGTTATAGAAATAGCTTTATACATAAGTGCTTGCTTATCCTAACACTTGATTAAACTATAAGTTTCTGAGCGTATGACTTGACTTATTTGAGATTATCTACCGATATAAATATTTGTAAGAATGTTTGATATAAATATTTGTAAGAATGTTTAACAGCGCTCATTTTTAAAAACAACTTATGACATGTTTATAATTTGTTATCTGCTTATTTTCATAAATGATTCATATAGCTTATGAAAACGACTTATAAAACAATTTGACTTTATTTTATCTTTTGTTATAGAAATATTTTATATATAAGCACTTTTCATAAGAGCTTAATTATCTTTGATTATGCTTGTGCAGATTCTGATACAATCTTTGATACAATGGGTGGTTGTGTGTCAGTCCCTTCAAAAGCAATGAAAGCACCAAAGAAGCTTCACAGAAGAATAATAAGACGCCGTCGTCGAAAGATTTCGAATTCGGTTACTAATGAAATCAAGAAGATGCATAGCAATGCAGGACTAAAAGTAACAGATTATTCAGTCAGTGAATTTGTTCATATGGATTTCGAAAACGGCGCAACGACAAAATGTAGAAGATCTGAAGTTTCTAATTCTGCATACCATCTTACTCAACTTGAATGGCATCGTAGTCAATATGATGCTGATGCAAACTGTATAATTGATTTTTTTTGCTTAATCACTTTTTGAGTTTTCACTTGAGAAACTCATAATGACATTGTTTTTTCTTTGCTTGTTTTTGTAGTAGTCTGCCAAGAAGAAAATTACTTCGATTCCGTGAGTATTCTAGACTCTGATTCCGACGACGAGTTCAATAGTGTTTATGGAGGTAATAAATTTATACATAAGTACTTATACGATAAGCGCTTAATTCAATATTAGTATTATCATTTTTGCATCATTCTGATTGTTGTTTCTTCGTTGAAGATGGTTTTGCATTGGTCGGAGGCTCGGTTGGAAGCTTACCGTGTAGCCAAGTCCTTCAATACGAAGAAAGATCGACGTGTGTTCGAGAACATAATTGTCAATATGAAGAGTATCATGAAAGTTATGTTAAGGTTGATGGAGGGAATAACGCGGATAAGTTAATGAGTACGCGAAGTTGTGGACTTTCGCGGTTAGGAAAGAATCAAGAAAGCTTTAAGGGTGTAAAAGAAGTTAAAATCGAAGAGAATGGTCAAGAGAACGCGAAGAGGTTAAGCTTGCATCGGTTAGCGCCGACCGCTAGTTTTAATAATCGCCCGGGGAAAAAGTTATCGACGATTTTTAAGCTTTCGTTCAAGAGAAAATCGTGTGATGCCGAAGAAGTGCCCGAACTTGGTAAGTGTTTGAATCCGTTAAATATTCATTCCTTTGCATAGGATAATGCAAGCACTTATTATTCTGATTAAGCTTTTTGATTGTGTGTATATGTAAAGGTCAATCAAAAAGATGTTTGATTCGTCCACGAGCGGGACTTATAATTCCGTGTCAGAACGGAGAGAAAATGTCTACCGGATGTTGGTCCGAAATTCCACCTTCGACGTTTCAACTCCGAGGAGAAAACTTTTTCAAGTAAGTTGGTTTGATATCGCATTAGACTTTGTAATTTCTATTATTTTTATCGAAAAAAATAGACAGATAGGCTGCCAGACAGACAGACGGAAAGACACGTTAGCTAGTGTCTGTCCGGACGATAATGGAAACATAATTACGTAATCGTTCACTTTTTTTTCAGAGACAAAAAAAAGACACCTGCGCCGAATCATAGTCCATACATTCCAATTGGTGTTGATCTATTTGTTTGTCCGAAAAAGATACATCATATTGCTAAACACATTGAGCTTCCAAATGTGAAAACCAATGGAATAATCCCTCAACTTCTTATTGTAAATATTCAGGTAATTCATTTTCTGATGAGTAGAAATCGAATTCGGTATTATGATATTTTCGATTCTCATCTTTATGCTTTGTGGCAGTTGCCTACATATCCGGCCGCAATGTTCCTAGGCGATAGCGACGGTGAAGGGCTGAGTCTTGTACTCTATTTTAAGGTTTCCGAGACTCTTGATGAACACATTTCTACCCAATTTCAAGAAAACATAAAGGTACATCAATTCAAAGATACGCGTGATGTGACATGTATCGCGATTCAACTTTTCTTTAGATTTGTAAACAAAAGATCGGCTTATAATTTAGTTATGTCACTCGTTTTATGATACAGAAACTCATTGATGATGAGATGGAGAAGGTAAAAGGTTTTGCAAAAGATTCTAATGTGCCTTTTAGAGAAAGGCTTAAGATTATGGTAGGACTTGCAAACCCGGAAGATATGCACTTGAGTTCGACCGAAAAGAAGCTTGTTCAAGCTTATAATGGAAAACCTGTACTCTCAAGACCACAACATGAATTTTACAAGGTAAATAAAGCTCACAAATTCCGCTTTTGTGCTATATTAAGCGGAATTTTTGAGCATATATCTATTGTTCTACGATAACGCTATTTCGTACAAAATGTTATCTGCAGATATAACAGTATTATAGTATTGTTGTATAACGGAATTATAACAAGATGTTATCTTCTGTTACTTGTGATTCAAGTTATTGTTTTCAAATAGAAATTTATGACTGTTTTTCGAGATTTACTTTTTTATGTAAACCTTAAAGATAAATAAATGATTTTGTTTAATTTTGTTCTTAATAGGGTCCTAACTACTTGGAGATTGATCTCGATATTCACCGATTTAGCTTCATATCAAGAAAAGGACTTGATGCGTTTCGAGATCGTCTAAAAGAAGGCATACTTGATCTTGGCCTAACCATTCAGGTACTTGTTTTGAATGAAGTGAATGTTCTAGTTAGGTTTCCCTTTGAAACTACATATCAAGCAAAATGAGGGAATACGCAAATTACGACTCGAATTTATAAGAATCAATCAAAAATTATAATTAAACTCATGATGGATTTTGAAGGCGTAAACGTCAGACTACCGCACATAGCCCAAAATTTTTTACTATTAAACTGTGACTAAATAAGACCCTCAAAAAATATTGTCAATGTTATAACGTAATTTATTAGAATTTATATTTGTTTTGTCATATCCAGAATCTTCAAAAGCTAGAGACGACTCTGATAAATACTATTATTTTTTTTATACCAGGCACAGAAACAAGAAGAGCTTCCAGAGAAAGTACTATGTTGTGTTAGATTGAACAAAGTTGATCTTGGTGACAATGACCAAATACCAAAGCTAGTGACCCTTGATGGTGAATGTTAAGAATTTTCATGAAATGTGAAGAAAAGCATTCAACAATATATAAACTAATATATGTAATATATTAACTTTACTTACTTTATTAGCTGAGAAAAAAAAAAAAGGGAGTTTAGTTCAAATATAACAGAGAGACATCTGATTGCAAGAGTGCACATCCGAACTGCCCCAATTTCTTTATTTTTAATGAGCAAAATTCAAACTATTAAATTACTAGAAAAAAAAATGAGAGCTTTTTATTGGATATGCAAATTCCTGTATTTATGTATTTATATTCAAAAATGTACATTCAAAAGAAAAAAAAGAAGTTAAGAGGATGATTAACATGTATTGCTCAAAAATGACATGAAAGGTCAAGTATTTTTTTATTATTTAATTTAATTGTAAACATTTGAAAATGTTGTATTATTGAAATTAATGACAAATGGTGTTAATAGATGTAGATTTTTTTTCCTTTTGTTGATACAATGACTAAAGTTTCATTCACTTGTTTTGATAAATAATTTATTTAAATGCTTATTGCATAATTGCTTATCATATAAATGTTTTTATATAAAGAATTTTTATAACAAATGTAAATAACATCAAACCAATTTAATATAATACAATAACTATTTTTATAAACTATTCTGAAGAGTTAATAAAAATAATTTATAAAGTATGAATATATAAGTAAAACTATTTTTTTTATAATTACATTTCACAATTTGATAATTGTTCATATAAAGTAGAATTCAAATCTCTTTATTCATTGAAAAATTATTTATTTTTTAACTAATTACTCCCTCTGTCCCAAATTATAAGAGAAACTCTCTTTTTTTATTCATTGAATAATTAATGTATCTAGTCCATATATAGACCAGATACATTAATTATTCAATGAATCTAAAAAGTGAATTTCTCTTATAATTTGGGACGGAGGGAGTATTTATTAATAATTATAACATAACATATTTTATCCAGATCGAAATATTTCAAAATTGATTTGGAAATTAATAAGATGACAATGTTCAATAGTGTCTCGTCTTTGAGGGTTCCCTCCAGTTAGGAGGAGTAATGGGGTGATACCTTCAAAACACTGCGACGTTTAAGTTAGTGAATAAGGAGTAATGATTTTAGGTTTTCAAGAGTGTGTACCCTGATTTGATGTATATGGTTCTTTATATAAGGGTCATATTAGGGTCTCTAAAGGCCTCATCCTTTAACTTTAATCCTTGCTTTCTTGGCTGAAAAATATCAATATATAATTCATTTTGTTATTTAACCGTCCTACACATAGGTTTCTTGCTTGGAACAGGCGATTTTTAGAGTTGGTCAATGAATGTTCCACATGTCTTAGAACCTTTTGCCCGACACATGACATCTAAATAGATATTTTTCCTTCAAATGTCATCCTCCTAACATGACTCTTGTAATAAATATCTTTATCTTTTGAGACTTATGACTATTTTGGGTTCCTTCACATTAAGCCAGGTTTAGGGTTTAAACTAGGTAGGACCGATTTTGATTTTAACCTACAAATCCACACGCTAATAGCTCGACTTTATTCATGCCTCGGCCCAAGTATGAACAATTTCACCCTAATGGTGGTTTGAGATATTTAACGGAGAACTTGAGATGAAAGATTTTAGTGAAGATAAGAGTATTCTTTTGAATAGATATCATGAGAAACTAGAAAAGAGGTGAATTGTTCTTATCTTAATCTAGTTACTTGAAGAAAGTGGTGAAGCGATTTAATGTTTGATTCTATAATCGTCAACACTAGATTACGTCATCGTATTATGCTCTTAGTCATGTAATGTCCTCATAATAAAGATGAGAAGAATAAGATGGAGAAATAGGTGTGAAAATTGTGTATACATATTGAAGAAGAATTAGGAAGTCATTATCTACCTATTTCTATATATTGATGATATCTTGATGACAAGTTTTGAAACAAAAGACATTGATAAGCTCGATGAGATATAGAATGGAGAATTTGAGATGGAAGATCTTGGTGAAGCTAAGAGGATTCTATGAATAGATATCATGAGAAACTAGAAAAGATATGAATTGTTCTTACCTCGATCTAATTACTAGAACAAAGTGGTGAAATGATTTAATGTTTGATGCTACAATCGTCGACACTAATTTGAGTCATCATACTATGCTTTCAGTTATGCAATATCCTCATAACGAACATGAGAATAAGGAGATGAAGATTACTCCTCATGCAAGTGGGGTTGGAAGTTTTATGTACGGGATGATTTGTAGTAGATCGAACATAGCATATATTGTTATAGTATAGTAAGTCACTTTATGGAAAATCTAAGTCACGTGTATTGGGAAGATTTTAAGGGGGTGTTGATATATTAGAATGGATTTTTAAAGGGTGATTAGAAGTACACAATACAACCTCAAAGAAAAGACATTTTGGAGGGATATGTAAATGCAGAATATGTTGGCAATGTGGATGCAAAGAAATTCTTGTTGGTTTTATGGTTATATTATTCGGAGCCACTATTAGTCGGAATGAAAATCAACAAGTCATTATTGTGTTATTTAAAACTCGAGTAAAGAAATTTCCTTAGTTAAGAGGGTCAAAGAAACTAATCAGCTAAGAGGTATGATTGAAGAGATAGGAATTTCTCAAAAGTGTGGAAAGAAACATTGTGATAATTTAAGTACAACCCATTTGACTCATCATAAAGTGTATCATGAAATGACAAACACATTTAAATTAATATCAATTTAAAGGTAAGGTGGAGATTTATTGTATGTCTTAAAATCTCTACGAAAATTGAAGGGAAGTTGTTTTTTGAGTTTTGCTAAAAACACTTTGATTAAATGTGAGACGCATTGATAAAAAAACTGAGGGAATTTCTCAATGCCTCTTATACTTCTCTAGTGTATCGTGTTACATTAATGTCTCCAGGTTTCGAAGATGCATCTTCGGACGCACCAAACTTATATTGATGAGTCTTTTATTTTAGATATGTATATTCGTAAACCTTCCGGAGATGTATTTTTGGAGTGTTATAGAAGCAGAAAAACATAATCAAAAAACAACATGTTGACAAAATAAAATTACCATTGATATCATAAAATCAGCAACACATAAGGGATTTTAACATAGATCAAATATTACATTTCAATATTTAGGTGGACGTTGCAACATCTTGATAATATCATCGACCGATCTCGAACAGTCGTGTCCATATTGATTAAAACTTTTGATTCTAAACAGAAAAAGTTCTCCACATAACCCTTAAATCAACTGCCTTCTTCAGCTCATAGTTGCTGAACTCAATCTTTCCTTCTTTGTCAACGAATGGCAAGTGTTACTCGATCTTCAAAATTTTGTGATTGTCGCCATATGATAAGAGCTCATGCAGTGTGTATTGCATATCTTCAAGAGGCGTGTACTCAGTGATCTTAAGTTCTCTTGAGGGATATCACACCGTTAAAGTGAACATTTCCGACAGATCAAATGATGTTCATTTTGGTGTAATGTGTATTGGTATGAAACAAAATGACAAGTGCCCTATATTTATAATAGTTGTAGACTAATATGGACCTCACAAATTCTATCTTGTACTAAGGCACGTTTTGGAGATGCATCTTCGGTACCATCCTTTATTTCAGAAATGTATTTCCAAAACCTTCCCTGGCAGAATATAACATAACAAAAGCAGAGCATGTAATCAATGCAGTTTTTTTACAAACTTCAAAATGTATATAATATACATCATAACACATTAATACAATGATACTTACAATAAAGTGATAAATCAATACTAAAGTGAATCGAAAGACTTTCTATAAGACGACCCATTTCAGGGAAGCTCATCCATTTATCCTCTGGTGCAGGTTCACTAATGCAAGGAACAAGAGAGTGATAATTTTTTCAAAATTTCCTTTATTAACGTATAGCCGTGGGTATGATTCTTTATTGCCCCTCAACTCTTGGATAAGATTATGGCGAACATGTGTGTGATCCTCTTCTCCTTTATTAAGCAAAGCAGAAACAGCCCAAAACCGAATTTATCGTCACCCTTGACATTGACGATACGTTCAATGTATTTGTGCATAAAAATCGACATCTCCTCAATGAATGGAATTTTTATGGAGGCAGTGAAGGAGGTGGTTTAGTAATGCGAGTTCCTTTGAAAACACTTTTCTGAGATTTCAGAGTTGCTGAATCAGGAAAAAATTTGTCAACATGATCAAAACATGAAGGACTCTGCATCATTGAATTGTCACTTGGTGTATGTTTGACCTTCTTAGGTGCTCCTTTTGTTTTTATCGGCTGAGAGGGTGGTTTCAAGTCTGTGGTCTCCGGATATGCAACCTTCCTGAATTACTTTTCGATGTGGAGTTTCATATTGTCATTAGCTTTCAAAAATATTTTTGGTATCACTTTCCATTCGGTCAAGATAGAGATATTCGATTTACCATCTTTCATGACACCATTCATCATCAAAACTAAGCTTTTTCCTATGAGTGCAAATTTTGTCCATTTGTATCGGACTATCAAGTCTCACCTTCTTAGATATAACACAAGCACATGGGAGACCATAGATTTTCACAAGTGTACAACCACACTCTGAGCTATCAGAACCTAGATTATCAGCTCTTTTGGCTTCCTGAAAAATATAATTCAGATTTGATCGATATATGTTATCGACTAATAGAGAATATAGACTGTTATCTTTGAACCTGTGTTCCAACACTGTGATGGTACAATCAAATGATGTTTGTATCTCATTATGCTGGTTTTGTATCATTTTGGTTCACAGAATCCCAATCTCTACACAAATCACCCTTACTATTTCGCAACCAATTCTTTAAAGTAGCATGGGAAGATTCAACTAGGTTTGTTATTGTGTTACCAAGCTGTCTAACTTGATCGGTCCAAGCACATACAATTTTCTCCTTAACCTAGTCCAAAATTGTACTTTCAACATATTTCAGTGAATTTGGATATTTCTTACAAACCTTTTTGAATTGTATAAAAGCATCTCCATATAACTCTTTTGTTGAAGAATTTATTATAACATTCCATACATCCATTATAACATCTCCCTACCGCGTGTTTAACCTGACTTCTCATATTCTTTGTTATGTGATACCTACAAATTAATGCATAAAAATAGGAAATACCTTTGCAACTGAATTCATCAAAGCAGTATCGCATTCGGTAACAATTACTTTCGGCATTTCTTCTTAATTCTTAAGCATTGTCTGACACACTTCTAAAGCCCAAGTAAAACTCTCCTCTTATTTGCACTCTAGAAATGCAAACTTGATAGAATACGTCTTCACAGTGGAGGTAACACCAACAATTTCCAATAATGACAAATTGTACTTGTTGGTCTTATACGTTGAATCAATTATGAGCACAGTGGGAAACGTGTTGAACAACTATGGAATCAGGATGGGTCCAAAATATAGCTCTAATAGTTACTCCATCCTCGCAGGTTTGGTACCTAGATACGTAATTGTTATCATCTAGAAGTTTTAAGAGGTGTTGTATTTCATTTCTATTCCCCCTTCATTGCTAATTTAGTTTGATAGCGCCTATTGTACACTTGCCTGATATTTGCGATATTTTCGGGTCTTTTATGCTTCAAAATTGCAATTATGTTTTTCGGTTGTACCGAATTCAATGTCATGTCAGAAACACATTCATTCTCTTTTGGAAAGAGGCGACATGCAATTGGATGACCAGCTAACTTTTCATACAAATCATGGTTATGTAAACCACATGTCACATTAAATCTCTATTTGTTTTTTGCCAACCGATAACCACACAACTTAAATGGACACTCACATTTTCTTGAACCGATTTCTTCTCGTTTGAAGTTCCGAAGAAGAGGTCTATATTTTTCACTTCTTTTGCATGTCAATGTCACAAATGCCATACTTATATCTGAACCATTATCAAACCTTCTGATTACAACACCAAACCCCAGTTTGGATGCCTCTGTGCGAGTCCATTGAAGCATTTGATCACGAAATTCAAACTCATGTTCATTTCTAAAATGGTTGCCAACATCTACCTCCTTCACAACTACAAGTGAAGCATCCAGAGACATAATAGGTTTGTGGAAAACATTGGGATGCATCATATCTAATGAAAACAAAAACATAAAATACTAAGAAACATATAAAACAGAAAACATATTGCTGGAAAATCAAAACAGACAGTTTCCATAAATGCATCTTCGAATGAGTTCATAGAGAATTCGGAGATACACTTGCAGAGATAGCGTAACTTTTTTCAGCATCAAAACATGATTAATGTGAGTAATGAGGGTTGAATAAATGAACTTTACCTTAAATTCCAACTTCTTTTGCTCCTTTTGATTTGATGAATCACAAGAATGAAGTTTTTGAGTGAAAAGCTTGATTGAGAATTGAAGGGTTTTTGGGGAGGGTTTATGGGAAAAAAGAGAAATGAGGTATGATCATGTAGGTGACTTTTTTTAGCAATAACACATTTAATTTTTTTCGGAGATGTATTTCCGGAATAATCTAACATACAAAGGTGACATATTTCTAAAATTCCCGCTTTAAATGTTCGGATATACATCTACGTATAACTCCCTAAAATAGGCAATAGACAATTTATCTGATACTATTTTACGGAGATGTATCTCCATAATAACATTAAGTTTAACTGTAAGGTGAATCCATTTTTGTTCGTTGGCGTGTGATACAAAATATGCGTCTAAAAATATGTCTGAAAATATATTTCCGAAAACTAAAGGATATTTTTCAGTTTTGCATAAAGTTTTTTTCCACCTCTTAGAATGGATTAAGAAATTCCCAAATTTGAGGATCTAGGTTAAAGTGAAAAGTGTTTGTAACAACTATTGTCTTGAAATCAGTGTCATAATACTTTGAATGGTTTTGGATCAAAGAACTGTTCACTACTCTAGAGTGAATCATTTTGGATCAATTTGTGTAAACAATTTATGTGTGTTAATTTTTTGTTTTATCTAACTTCTTTCTGTTGGCTAATTAAGTATATTAAGATTTTCCAAGAACACTCTAAGATATACAATACTACTTTCAGATTTCTCACTTTTTAACATATATACACAACAAAGAACTAAGAACATAAAGAAAAATAAATATATAAATAAAGACATTTTTATGTACTAAACTAAACACAATATCTATCATAAAAAAATTAAAACATTTCTTTAATCATTTCATCTTCAATGTTGGCACTGTTATGTATATCATCCTATATATTTCACTGTTGCTCCTATGTATGAACACTTTTGTTGTAATGAACAAATGGAGAGAGATAGTGCCAAAGCTTTCAAAAGAGCTCAAGTCAGAAGTTAATACAGTTAGAATCTCGTCGATAGTAGAGTCCATCGTTCGCGACAATGTTTAAGTCAAGCAAAGCACCCTTTGTCGATGCGATTATAACATATCTATTCATTTGTCTGTAAAAAAACATATTGAATTGAACATTACACAAAAGTCTTGTATTGTATGTAACATAACATAACTTGTTACACAAGAAAAGTTTCCTTACCTCTTCCCAACCTTGATTTTCGAAGAGATTGTCGCCACTTGTTATTTTCGTCCCAATTTAACTCGCCGTTTTTATCTGTTTGAGTCGTAGTTGGTACTGATAGCTCCACAGGCTCACCATAGTTTGTATGGTCCTGTAAAAGAAATTAGCGGAAAAATTATGAATCTCGAATCTCGATCAATATCATTTGCAAA
This sequence comes from Vicia villosa, assembly GCF_029867415.1. Lineage (NCBI taxonomy): Eukaryota > Viridiplantae > Streptophyta > Magnoliopsida > Fabales > Fabaceae > Vicia > Vicia villosa. The sequence goes on from NC_081185.1 coordinate 9,157,085, forward strand.
TATATATTTATTTAAGGATTTCGAACTTACCTGTGCATTTGTATGAGCATTCGTTTTTTCTGCGAGATCGAAATCCATGTAATAGTTGGAACTGTATATATCAGCAACATCAAACGATTCAGATTGAACATTACGACCCTGCTGCTTTGATAGTGCATGCTTGGAAGCCTCGTCGCGATGGCTTGCGTTGTAAGTATGTTTCCTTTCTGAAACGTCTGTCCCGTTTTTCGTTAAGTCATATGTGCCTTTCGCGAAGGTTGGATCCATTGCGCTGATTTTGCTTCTTGAGCCGTCTGATAATATTGACGAAGCTTCTGGTTTTCTTCTTTTCACCCACGTAAAGCCGCTAGATCCTGAGACTTGTGTCGGTCCTGTGTACGCACTATAGCCGTTGTAACCATTCATCTTATCTGCAGTGTCTGATTTTGTATCATATAGATGTTTTTGTTGCTCTTTGTGTATAGCTCCTCCTTTTCCCTTTGTGTGATGCGGTTTATTGTCGCCGTCTTTACCAGAGTTTAGAGAAATATTATGCATTCCCTTCAAAAATAAGAAAGAGAAGTAAATAAAAAAAGTTACGATTCTATAACGTCGCTATAGTCTCTATTTGATATTAACAACACTTTTTACTAAATCGAAATTTCTTCAAACTTTGCTACGCATTGGCATATCGCTGTTATTTGACAATGCTAAGTAAAGAATACCTCTTTCCAAGCTGGTTTGCTGACATTGTGAGGATCCTGCACAACTTTATGTGCCCGTCTTTGCCTTCCAGACGTCACAGCATCTCGTTCTCGCACTTTAGCTCCATTCTTTTTCCTGAGGGTGAGGTAAAAACTTTAGCCACAAAAATTTGGAAAAAAAGTTCATAGTTTCATTAGAAAACCGAGGCTTGGTGCGTATATATAAATGATCGCTGACCCAATAACTGAAACCTGATAGCAAGTGGCTCAACGGATCTTGAACGAGACTCTGATACTATCTTAAGAATTGTGGTTGGGCCTAACAGAATCTTACAAAACCGGCTTGTAAGGTGAAAATTGCCCCAAACTTATCAAAACATATGTTCACGTCATATAATGTCTGATGTAGGACTCTTAACAACAACCTTAAGCTTCGTTCGATACGAACATAGTCTCAAAGCTGGATAAAATTCGAGTAAAAATAAAAACTATACCAACGACTATTTCCTATGAATGGAAAAGATCTTAATAATTTACCTTTGCTGGTCTTCCCTGTTTTTAGCATCCATCTCTTTGCTTGGTAGATATTTTGGCAGAAGTGATGGATTACAAGCATACGGCGCGGTGTTGAAATACTATAAAAGGAACAGCATGAAACATAAAATCAGAATCAACACCGCGCAGAGCATGCATAAAAAGTTAACTCATGCGAACACGAGGAAAAATGGAACTTCAATATCATATTTGAAATTGGGAGAAAACTATAATGCAGATGAAATTTACCTCGGACATAAGCGCGGAAGAGGCAGTACCGCGTTTGGATGGATCAATGGAGAGTAAGGTCTGAAGTAGGTTCACAGCATATAAAGGAATATAACCTTTACATCTCTCCGAAAGCGAGCTTTCGTAACTTGTCTGAGGCTTAAACATTGTTGCAAGCGGAAGCTTGCTCTTTTTCCAAAACTCTTCAGGCGGAGACCCGCAAAGCTTAAATATTTTGTGCAATTGTTCCACCTCAGTTCTCCCCTTAAGGACGGGCTTCCCTAGAAAAAGTTCGGCAAACACGCACCCTACGCTCCACAGATCGACTGTAACTCCATAGTTTGTCGATCCCATCAAAAGCTCGGGAGGACGATACCATAGAGTCACTACGCGGCTTGTTAACGGATGTTTGCTACTTTGACTAATGGTGTTTGCTAATCCAAAGTCTCCGATCTTTAGAATTCCTTCGTTGTTAACTAATATGTTTGATACTTTAATGTCTCGATGCATGATACCGCGTAGGTGACAATGCTCGATTCCACTCAATAGCTGTCTCATGTAACACTTAATCTGTTGAAGAAAATATGAAACAACAATTAACATAACGAATTTTTATACGAATTGTTAACGTAACTAATGAAAACCACGAAATTTTCACAAAGGAAATGTTGGCGAACCTGTGAGTCTGTGAACTTGATATCGGGGTTAGATATTAGGCCAGCGAGATCATGCTCCATGTATTCGAATACAAGGTATATACTATTTGATAATTGTGAAGTGACTATACCCTCTAATTTCATGATGTTAGGGTGGTCAAGTGTGCGGAGAATTATGATCTCCCGCGCCATGAACCTAATGCACTCCGGTTGAAGTGTGTCAAGCCGCACCTTCTTCAACGCAAACATCTTCCCTGTCTCGACTTCGCGAGCTTGGAAAACACTGCTATATGTACCTTGTCCAACCTACAGAAACATAAATAAACATCCAAAAATATTTAAGGATTGTATCAGAACCGAAAGGTTTTCTCTACCATAAACCCGGGTAGACACAATCATATTTTTAAATCGTGGTTCGCAACCACAGTAAGGCTGCATTTGTTCGCATTTTGCAACCACTCATCCAAAAAATGTCCTATAACAAAATTTAAGAATCCAGTGCCTTAATAAAGGTTCGAAACTGCAATCTGAGCCACAGCATAACAGCGCGTCTACATTTGACCATAACTCTCGTGGTTTCTCGGCCTTGGACTCGAGCTACAAACCATCTCATCCGAAATTTTTTTCTATAAATGAAAAAATAGGAATCTAGGGTTTTAAATAAATGTCTGCAACTGCTATCGTCGCGACATGACAATATTTTATGCTATCAAAACCACAATGCAAATGCAGCCCGATTGAGACTGCATATGATCGCTATTCTCTGCAATATCAACCATTGCGACGCAAATGCAACCCGAATAAGGCCTCATAAGATCGCGATTCTCTGCAATATCAATGACTGCGACGCAAATGCAACTCGAATGAGGCTGCATATGATTGAGTGCAAATGCAACCCGATTGAGGCTGCATATCAATGATCGCGACGCGAATGCAACTATTACAATGTTATATGTCAGAAAGAAGAACTACCTTATCTAATTTCTCAAAAGAATCAGTTTTGAGAGGGACCAAACCATGAATGGCTTCACCAGCAACAGAAGTAAGCCAAGAAGGCCAACCAGCAGCAACCTGTTCACCTTCAACAAACCTATGTGAGAAACCAATCCTCACATTCAAATCTCCCTTCTTCCTTTCTTCCTTTTTCTTCACCTCATCATGCTGCTGTTGCTGTTGTTGCTGTTGCTGCTGTTGCTGATGCTGTTGTTGTGTCACCAAAACACCAGAATGTCCTCTAGAAGAAGAAGAAGCCTCCACCACCATGCTCCTCCCAGAACCATTGCTCCTTTTTCGCGAACCCGTATAAACATAAGGTCCCACAGGAGAAACCGTGTTGGTTTCTCCTGCCAGACCTTTCTTGGAGTTCACACAACCCATTTAAGATATATTAAAAAAGAGAAAAACTCCGGTGACCCGGAATTTTTAGCCGGCTCGGAAGCGGGAGACCGCTTCCGAGACAAAATGATATGGTCAGAGAGGAAAAGGAAGAAGAGCCAGAATCAGAAACATGGTGAAAGGAGAGAAAAATGATTTGTTTTTGTGTTTGGTTTTTTTCTCTCTCTTCCAGAATGGAATGCAATCCAACTATTTTTTTGAAGAGTGAGTAGCGAGATCTACGGAGGGTTTGGGAGAATGGTTGGGAGGGAATTGTGGGACATGGTGATGTGTGCATTGGTGAGTTGTGTCTTTTGGTGATGGTGTGAGGGAAAGAGAAAGAGAAAGAGAAAGAGAAAGAAAAGGAGCGAAAAAGAGAAAGGTGTAATGTAATGTAACCGTTATGTTATTGTTTTTTCATTGGGTTGGTTGTTCGATAAAGAGATGTTATGTTGTGTTATATGTTATGTTGTGTTGTCCAATACTACATGGGTTGGATTTTGTTTTATTATATTCTTTTATTTAATTATGATAAAATGAAGTAATAAAAATAACTAAATTTATAATTGGATGATTAATTATATATTTCATTAATTGAAATCAACTTTGTATATGTTCAATGAATATTGGAAAGAGTCGGCTCGGCTCGGCTCGGCTCACGCGTGGATGGTGAGAGACACTTTATTTTAATTTGTATGTTAGAGTTTTGAGGAACTAGTGAGTGACATAGAGGAAGATTGATTCTTCCTCAAAACATGGAGGAGATGATTTTCTATTTGATTGATATTTTTATATTATTATTTTTTGGACACCTCACATATCTCATATGTCAAATGAGGCAGATCGTAAATTTTAGGGCCAACCCTATTGGGTACTTGCAATATGCCTCAGTTGCTTAGGTCGACTAACTCTACTTCAGACGCTTTAGGCGACCAACCTTGTTTCGGGCATTCTGAGCATCCAACACTACTTTGGGCGCTCGCCCAACAGTTTCATACTTAGTTTGGACTTTTTATAAAGGATATTCTCTTATAGATCCAATGAAATAATCCTCAATTCAAACTCAATATAAATGGATGTCAAAATGACTTATTTCGTAATAATGAGAACTCTAATAAGTCATCACATAATATGTAGGTTATTGATCTAACCTGATCAGAGTGGATCGTCAAGGCGGCTGGATTTGGCTTGATGAACGAGATGGGGGGTACCTGCAAGGTTCTCCGATGCTAAAGTCAGAAGCTATCAAAGAGAATGAGGGTTTTTTAAGTAGAGAATGAACACCTGACCCTCTAGTGAAAGAGGGTATTTATGGCCCCCAGCGCTGGGCCAAGGTCTCCTAATTGGGCCAAATCCAACTGGAGGCCCACGTGCTAGGAGACTGCCAGAACAACCTCTGCTAGGGCTGAGTCAGCAGGTGACTCACGTTCTGGGTGAGCGCGGCGTAGGAATCGGAGGAGGTTGACCGGATCCTTCGCTGAAGCGTTACGTGGTCTTCGTGTTTGACTGATTCGTAACGGTAATCAAGGAAATGGGCCCAAACGTATTGGGCCTGCTCGGCTGGCAAGAAGAGTTGGGCCTGCTCGGCCCAGTCCGGAACAGTTATGGTCCCAAGATATCGGAAAAATTGTAGATTGCATTTTTATCCCCACTAAAGAGTGTCTAAGGAATAAAAAGTCATATTTGAAAAAAAATCATAAATCAACGAGTGTTTTCATCTCTCTCTCTCTCTCTCTCTCTCTCTCTCTCTCTCTCTCTCTCTCTCTCTCTCTCTCTCTCTCTCTCTCTCTCTCTCTCTCTCTCTCTCTCTCTCTCTCTCTCGGTGTGTGTGTGTGTATCTATTTCAGGAGTACTGTCGTCACTAATTATGTATCTTTTGCCTTAGATTTATTCAAGTATTCCAATAGTCTTTGATATATTAACAAACTCTATATAAATATAATGGATGTTGACTTTTATATATACATATAACGGATAGAGAGAGGTCAGGATCAAATGACATCATTGTGTCAAACATAGTAATATAATACCTCTGATAACTCTTTATTGTATATTTGTATAACAAAATCCACCGTTTGATTGAAAGTTATTATCATATAAATCATGTCTAAAAAATTAAACATCAATCAAAAATCATTTGATATGTCAATGAGATGAATAAAAACTAATGTCTTATAAAACTTCAACAAAATCATTAATTTTGGTCCTTCTCTTTAACATATCAAATGATTTTCAATTGATGTTAAATTTTATAGACATAATCTATATGATAATATATTTCAATCCAACGATGGATTTTGTTATATGAATATGCGATAAAGAGTTATCTGAAATGTCATGTTACTAAATTTGACACATTGGTGTCATTTGATTTGAATGAGATTTATAAGCCAACCTGACACTAATTTTGTAATATAATTTTGCAATACAATATTTTTATATAAATAATATTTTGATTTGTTTAACATTTTCGCACTATATAGAAGTCATTTTAGTGCTTCAATATAATGTATAATTTTGTTGAAAAATTGTATACATATGTTTGGTTCATATTTTGTTGTGGTAGAAAGTTTGGTCTAAAATACAAGAATTAAAAAAATATGGTATATATGAAAATTTGAAAAAAATTTATTTAAAAAAATAACAAAGGAAATCACTACGGTTGTATCAGCCAACTCTGGTGAAAAGTGGAGCGCCAAATATTTTATACGCATAGTATGGTTGGGAATCGAATTCATGACCTAGTGACATTTTATCATGGTTGATTGTCATAACAGTGGTGAAATGTTACATGCTACCTAGTTTCTCACCACAATAACTCGTTTGTGGTGGAAAGTAGCACACTTACTAGCACACCCTTTGTTACCATCGTTCATCACACGTGGTGAAATCATATTTTTTAACTCTGGTAAAATGTATTTTTTTTTTGTATTAATACTCTCATCAACATAAAACCAAACATGAAACACACCATTACCACAAATAGCCAAAATGAATCAAAACACCACAACACCAATAAGAAAGTTTAAAACAGGTTCCCGCATGGATGCTTCAACAACTGTTGACATTTCTGACTCGAATTAAACTGAAATTAAGATCTTTATACACAAATGCTTCAACCAAAACCTTTCACTCTGAAAGTAGTTTCATCTTTGACATAGAAGAATAAGATTTGGGCATGACGAATGACATATGACGCGTCATAACTAGACATAAATGGAAGAAGTTTTGAAGGCACTCTTCAAAATTCAACTAGAAGATTGTGAAATTTTTTTTTTAAATTAACAATACCAACTAAAAAGAAGAAAGAGTTAGTGGTTGGAAGAAAGGTTATGTAATATTCATAGGCCATGATAAATATGCATTTGACATAAGAGAAATTACAAACTCGTATCAATCATGATTTGCTGAAAAAGATGAGCATGATGTAACTGCAATAATGGAATCCCTCTACATATAAGGGAAGTCTTTGGCATCATTATTTGTTGAAGAAGATGAACCTGATGTAACTGCAATAATGGAATCCATCTACATATAAGGGGAGTCTTTGGCCCCGCCCAAAATAGTTTAAGACCTAGTTAGACATTTATATGAGCATTCTATGTTTAATATATTTGAGAGCATCATTGTACTTCACAATATTGATTTTGCTTCAATCTTTGCTTATTACTTAATGTGTATGATTCAAGGATATGATCAAGACACTTTTATTTTATTTTGAGAGAATAACCACTTTGAAAAAAATAAGATTACTTGTTAGTGAATGATTGATCATAGTAAAAAATATACTAACAAATGATTACCCTAGTGTCTTAGGATATAATTGGAATTAAGTTTAGGGGGTAATCCCTTTTGAACCATGTTGTTCTTTTTTAAACTTCAGTCTTACAACATATATAGAAAAATAATGATCGACGCCATATCTTAGAATAGAGTTTGAAGTAAGTTGGGGAGTGTCACTTGTGTGAAAGAGAAAAATTGAGTTAATTTTTTATAGAAATAAAAATAAAAAGATATATTTTAAAAGAATAGTTAATGAAATCGAATTCTAACACGTTATTTTATGTGTGAATATCTTTTATATTAAACTTAATTTGTATTTTATTGAAACCAAATATTTTTAACCATTATTTAGAATTATAAAAAATAAAAATAAAAATATAACTAAATTAAAAGGAAAACAGGACAAAGGGCATTTGGTCTAGTGGTATGATTCTCGCTTAGGGTGCGAGAGGTCCCGAGTTCAATTCTCGGAATGCCCCAATATTATCTTTTATTTTTATTTATTAGTTAATTTTATGTCCTCTGATTTTTACTTTTTTCTCAATAAATTTTCAACTTTTTACTAAAGCTAAAAATCTATATTAATAAATTTTCAACTTTTTACTAAGGCTAAAAATCTATATTAAAAGAAAAGAGAGGGGGGATATCAGCCAAAACCATCTAGAACATTAGCAAAAATGATTAAACAAAAGGAAGATCTCGCATATTCTTGATAACTTCTACTCTAACAGACACAAGGACTTCATTCAACCAAACACAATTGATAAAAAAATAAGCATAATAAAACCGATAATGAAGCCAATTTATCTGCGCAATAATTAACTTCTCTGTGTAAATGTGAGTAGTAACAAAAGAAGAGATGTTATCAGTTAAGTATACATATTTGAACCTTCTATTTATCAATGGTCGAGGAACTAAGCGATAATCTGTAATTTGCTAATGAAAATAATTTAGAGTTTATTTCACATCAAAGGTTTGTACATCCCTTGTCAAAAGCAAACTATAAATTCTGTGTATGAGAAAAAGTTTCCGAATTCAAATACAAACAAAAGTATTTTTGAAATTTCAAAAGCACTAAAAATGGTGAAGAAAATATTTTTTGAAATATAGTTCAATATTTCCTACCTAGAATTAGATTTCAACCATTGAGAGTTACAAGAGGTATGAATTAATAGTATACTCGTACGTATTTTTTTTTTGGTAACAAAAAGTAGCAGAACTGCAGCATGCGTGCGTGTTTGATTGTTAGCCGTGTGAAAGTTGGTGATGACTCCACTTAAACCAATGTCATAATTAGGAGTGTGAAAAAAAATTGGTTACCAATAATCAAATTAATATTCAAATTGCTCCATTTTTTAAAACCCAATCTATATACTAAAATTGGTTAATCAAATAAAATGATTTTATTATTGGGTATCCAAATTTCTTTTTCATCTAATTTTTAAGCTTTTATCAAAGTTGATTAATTGAGTGTTATAAGTTGGTTAATATAATTTGGTCATTAGTGTCCTGACATTAAAAACTAAGTTTTTCGTGATAAACCAACTTTGATTAATGTTATAAATAAAGTGATTATAAATTAGTTAATGAGTTCTCAAATATTTAAAAAAAAAAAGTTAAAGTTAATTAATGAAGTTTAAAAATTGATTAATTAGCTTTATAATTTAATGTCAGAACATGGTTGATGTTATGTATTTTTTTGGTTAATCAAACAATAAAAGTTGTTAATAAATTATAAGTAAAATAATTAGTTAATAATATACATTTTTGTAATTAATATAATTGTGAAGTTGATTAATAACACAACTTTATATTTATATTATAAAATAAATTGAAAATAAATACTTTTTTATTTTTTATAAAAAATAATTTTAAAAAAAGACAATGTCTACCGTATAAATACGATGTACAGTACATATGGTGTCAAAATTATGTATAAGGATGATGTCAAGATAGCACACATGTTTGTTTTTTATATTAGTCTTTAAAAAAGTAATTTATGATAAAAATAAGACAAATTATTTTTTAAAAAAAATTGTTGATTATAACCTCAAATAAATATAAATAAATAAATGATATGTGAGTAAGAATGACAATTGAACTCATCTTGAACTCATCTCCAATCTCCACCAAGTACCCACAGCAATTACCAATAACGAATTTGAAATAAATGAACTCATTCCGTAAATGAGCTAAGAAAAAAAATCAAAATTATAATTTAATTTAGTTGATTGTTGATGAATCAGTGGATTGTTTTCCAAATTCATCAATTTTATCACCTTAAAAAATTCCTTAAGCAAACATAGCTCATGAATCAACACTTCGTTACTAGAATAAGATTTCAACAATTCAATGTTCCAAAACAAATAAAACAGTGAAGCCTAAATCTCTGTTCCATGAAAAGTACAAATAGCTACACAAATAAATCCATACAAGATAAAAAATAACATTGTCAAAACAATTCATTCAACTTCTATAAAATACAACAAAGTTCAATAGAGTGATACCATCTTTTCAATTTTATTAGACAGTACCTACCAAGAGCATCATGGTTTATGAATTTATAATAATAATGTCCATAGATCAGTTGAAATGATCTTCATACATATGAACAATATCTTATACAAAAGCAATTCCACAATTTCAATAATATACAAAAAGGTGTTACATACAAAAGAAACTAGAATACATGAAACATACATTGGCCATTGCCGATTCTTACAACCAATTCATCTTCTACACAACTTCATTCTATCAGGTGTATTGTATTTCTGATTCCGGCGGCACCGCTGATTCTTGCACCGGACTTTTATACTATGATTTGCTCTTCTTTTAAGCGTAAATGTACAGGTCTCTGATCATTGTTTCCGAACTCCATATCTTTAAGCAGAGGGTGCTTCTCTGGCAACCTAGCCTGCGGCTTTGATGGCATTGAATTGCTATTAGCTGTATGGTGGCTGCTGTTTCTAGCGGCGGGGACGTCGTGATTATGTTTTCCCTCATATGTAGTTATCACAGCTTTTGGGTCCGTTGATGCTCTCTCAACGTGTTTGCGCACATTGCATCCTGCACTTGTGCACTTGTAATAACTCCTGTTCAGAAATTCAGCATTAGACTAATTCAAAAAACTTGAAAACAAAGTACATACAAATTGCCAAAGGTCTTGCGTGGATAAACAGTTAAATTAAATGCTTGTAGTATAAGCACTTAACATATAAGTGCTTGTCTATAAATTATTTTCATAAGCTATAAGTTGTTTGCATAAAATGAAAACAGCTATGAATTTGTCGTAAGTTGTTTCTTCAAACTTTCTCAAACAAGTCACAGCAATAGACAAACCACATTCGCAGGGATGTTACAGAATCGGAGAAAAAAATTTGAGTCCGGAAGCTATTGTTCTCCCACGTTGAAAATAAACTGACAAATATAATGTCATGAATAAATGGCACAAACATGCCTCAGACTGACCGGTGCTAAAAATCGGAAAAGTTGGCTGATGTGACCAGAATCAGCAGCAAAAGTTCAGAATTATATCGATGTACACGGGGGTACACAGAAGATTATCCTGGATAAGAATACTAATAGTGTGGAATAAAGAGGACTCTTTTTACTCTTGGAATTAAGAGAAAGAACTTTTCTTAACATGTCATTAATTCTCGTAATTATATTGACTTGTTAAGAAACATTCACATTCATACTTTGGACCTAATTATATTAAGGTTCAAAGTTCAAACAATTTGAATTTCAGAGAAATGAGAACCTAAGAAACGTTTAAAACGAAACAACTTTTTATGGCTTTTAAAAAGAAACATAGAAGAATGATTAAAGCAATCACCTTGGATGAGGATTTCCCTTCACCACTTTCTGACCATACTTTCTCCACCTGTAGCCATCATCTAAAAGATCAACTTCACTTCTTGTTTGCACAATGATTTTGGGTTCTGTGACAGTCTTCTGAGACGCAGGTGGTGCTTCAGGAACCACAGGCTCAATGCTCCTGAAAGACAGATTTGGCATATATCGTGAAGAATTATAAATAAGTATAACTGAGTTTGATTCGTCGAGTTTCCCGTTTGCAACAGAGTCCAACCCCATGTGAAACAAATAGGATGTCACTCTGCCAATCCACAGGTTAGTCCCAAAGCGTCTAAGCCATGGGGCATCTACCGGGGATCAAAAATTAAATAAGTGTAACTGAATGGTGAAGAATTAACATAAAAAAAACTTGCCTTCTCTTTGGATTTGGCTCAGAGTCGCCTCCCTCTTCCCTATTGTCTGCATCATCCACTTCCACAATTTCACTTGATCCCGGTAGTGGCCTAGAAGCCCCTTGATTGGAGATCAAATCACTTTCAGGCACCGAACAATCACGTACACTTTCACTAGTTTTGTTTGTATTTCCTAACCAACCTTGTGAGTTTGAGTTAGGTTGAACATTTGCATTTCCATTCCCGTCACTATTTTCTTTGACACGCCTATTTACCTGAGGCTTCTCATGATTATGCTGACCTTTATAGATAATTTCAGTTATGTGACCGTCAGGGGCACGCTCAACTTTTTTCTTGACGGGACAATTCAGATGCGTGCATTTGTAGTAGCTCCGCGGATACTCACTCCCCTTAACCTGCTTCTGTCCATACTTGCGCCAGTTGTAGCCATCATCTGCAGGTTTGTCAATCGGTAGGGAAGGTGGTTGATATTTCTTATCAGAATGTGTAACCTCCGACGTTTCCATTTGAGCATTTCTAGATTCTGGTACAGGTGCTGCTGCCAGTTGCTGCTCCGAAGCTTCATTACGAGTATAAGACGGCTGCTCTACCATTCGTTCAGTGGGAGGTTCTAATGAGACCAGCTGATATTCAGGTTGCATGTGCATATTATGAGATTGCGCTAGGACAGCTTGAGCTGTAACCTGAGCTAAAGCTTGTTGGTGTGACATCCCAAATGGGCTCTGTATACAATGAATTGAAGAGATAGTAAAAACTTCGCACGAGCATATGATAAGTATTAAAGCAATTGGAGAATGCTCAAAAGATATTTATGAAAGCTGAAGAATCAAGTCACTTAAAAACTCCATCTAGCATCTCAGACTACTTAACATGAGCATAATACCCAAGCACATACACCCTCCGGTCACCATTATAAGCAAATTTGACTTTTTTGGTTTATTTGACAATTGATGTATCTAGTCCATATATAATCCAGATACATCAATTGTTGGATGAACCAAAAAAATGAAATTTACTTATAATAGTGACCGAAGGGTGTAGTATTTCTAAATGCAAAACGGCGTCATGACTCATAAACAAGTAGAATGCTAAGGTATAATCTATCATTCTTAGAAGACAAGTAAATTCAGTCTTTGAGATTCTTAGTAAATAATGTAAACTCATAAAAGCTCTTCACTATGGAGTGTCTTGCAATTGCAAAAGATTGTATTCTAAACACAAATTTCAGCTACCACAAAACCACCTCATCAAAACTACCACACAAGAAAATCACTATAAAGCAACCAAAACATATTTCACTTCACCCTAAATCATATATACAAACAATCACACAAATTTTGTAAAAAATGAGATCCAAACACCAATGAAGCACAGACACCACCAGAAACACAACATAGACACTTGGACACGTCGACACTAGTAATTATTTCAAATAAATGAATAAATTAAACGTAAACACAAGTGTCAGTATCGGTTACAGACACCAACACATACACATACACATACACATACACCCAATTTTTCAGAGGTGACAGTGCTACAGAGCCAAAAACTCTAGCTTCATCAATCCCTTAAAAAACACCAAACTAAGAGAGGACTAGAGCATCAATCCCCTTATATACAACTATACTAAATCTAAAATACAACAATATAACAAAATTGAGATCAAATTTCAATAATTGAGTATCACAATTAACTTCATACAAAAACAAACCCAAATTCCACACTTTTCAAACTCCAATTTCCCATTCCAATCACAAAAAAAACTCAAATCTCACTTTTCCAAAACAATCCAAAAAACAAAATCACTTTCCAAAAATTGAACAATTAGGTCAATTACCTGTGGAGAAAAGAATCCAGGAGAGTTCAAAAACCCAGACGGACTCAAACCGGGAGGAATAGTAAAAACCGGCGACCGTGCAACAATCAAATTCATCGGCCGACTCTGTTTAAACCCGGTATTTCTCTGAGAACCGTCATCTTCTTTAACGAAGTAATTCTCCGCCGCGGCGGAGGAGTACGCGAGCGGGGACGCCATAGCTCCGGCGAGAAGCTGAGAGAAAGTGGCGGATTCAGTAGCGAAGAAGCTCGAAACAAGTGTCATCGGACCGGGACTCGCGGCGCCGGCGAAGAATGCTTCGACGGAGGGGCGAGGCGGGAGGGTGATGGTGGGACGTGTCGGCGGTGACGCCGTGTCGGTGTCGGAGGGATTGGCGGTGGACATGGTTTGCGGCGGTTGGTGGTTGGTGTGGAAATTAAAGAGAAAAAGAAAAATGAAGAAAATGATGAGATTTTTTAGTTTCGTGTGTGTTTGTGTAATCAGTGTATACATAAAGTCCACTTCTTAGCTTCTTTGTAATAATTGTCCAAATTATCTATAAATGAATAAATAAATAATATTTTTACACTTTAATGTATTATTTATTTAGAATTAATTTTATAAAATTTGAAATTATTGTGGAATGAAAATAAGAATAAAAATCAAATCTAATATACCTTTTTTACTCAATTAAAACTAAAATAGAAAACTAAAGTAGAAGTAAATTAAACCGAAAAAATAAAATACTCAATTTTTTTTTATAAATCAGATATTCTCTGCACGCAACTGTAAAGACTAATTTCTCAAGTTTTGTAGGATTATAATAGACGACTAACTCTTCTTAAAAAATTTAACACTCTTGTATGTCCAAGAATAAAATAAAATACTTTGTTTTTGTTGTCGTTATTGTTTTGACAATATTCCATTTTCATTTTCCAACTTTTATTACAGAGATTAGGGGTGGATAATCGGTCGGTTTAAATCGGTATCAAGCCTAAAACTTAAATCTGACGTAAACCGTGATTTTATTTTAATTATCTAATTTCGACCAAAAATTTTCAATTTTCTTCGAATTTAGTTAAATCAGTTAAACGAGTAAGTCGAGTGGGTTTTATCGTTTTAATATTTATTGAAATAAAATCATTAAAATTATTATTTTTTATAAAATTTCACATATCCATAACATATCCATTTTTTAATTATAAAAAATAAACAAAACTACAAACTTTAATTGTCAATAATATTATTGACATTATTTTAGTCATTATCACACTTTAAACTACAAACTAAATATCATTCAAAATTTGATAGTGCATATTTTATTATTATTCTGATAACACAACGTTATCATTAAACTATAAAAATATAATAACATGATAATTATAATATGGTGAATTTTATTTTTATAATATGTTAGCTTTAATAAAAATAAATAAAATAAATATTAATTAAATTCAATCAGATTCGATTTTTGACGAATCCAAAATAATCATCTGTGCCGACAACAATAATTGTAGTATCCAAATTAAACAACTAAATCAACCCAATATTTAATCTGACCCGATCGGAATTCGATTGCACAAAACAATCTACGGGTCGGTCAATTGAATCGGACGAATAAAATTTGTCCACCTATTAGAGATATTATTCATTCTTTTTATACTCAGATTTTGAAAAGACTTGACTCTTTTTTTCCATCAGTACAAGACTTTTTTCTGACATCAGTTTTTAGTTTTTATATTAACAATAATTAATAATTATTCATTTATAATATTTATATTTTTTATTTATAGATTTTAAATTTATTATATGATTATCTGAAAGTGTTTGTTTGTTTGTGCAAGTTGCATTGACCTTAACCAATTAGAAAAAGAGAGTACAGTTCAGAAAATGGCGTGAGCAGACCGGCATTTAAAGCTGGTAAATGGAGGACCGCTCAATCTTAAATCTCTAAATTCCATGAAATATCTTTCTTCTTTCAACTTGTCACTAAAATCTTTCTTCTTCTAGTAACATTTTTTTGTTTCTTTCTGAATCGGAATTGTTTCCTTGCACCAAGGTAGAGATTAGCTCCTTAAAGGAAATTAAATATCAATATATAATTTAAGTAAAAAATAGAATAATTAATGGAAATAGAAAACATTAAATAAAAAATATAATTTAAAATAAATATATTTTAATTAAAATTATTTACTATTTAAAATATAATTTAAAATAAATATATTTTTATTAAAAATATAGTAGTATTACTAGTAGAGGAGATAAGGTTTTAAATTGTCTTACATGAGTTGATGTATGTTCATGATTAAAAAATGAACAACCAGCTAATATTTAGTTTAGTAAAAAATAAATATACTTCTATGATTCTGTTTATAAAAAAATTATATATATATATATATATATATATATATATATATATATATACAAAAGAAAAAATTAAATTATACTTGAAAAGTTATATTATTAGTTACACTCGTTCAATAATTTTATATTAAATAATATTTTTTAAATTTACTGTTAGATTGAAATATAATCTAACGGTTAATTTTTAAAATTAACCGTTAGATTGAAATATATTATCATATAAATCATACTTAATATATATATATATATATATATATATATATATATATATATATATATATATATATATATATATATATATATATATATATATATATATATATATATATATATCCAAATTATTAAAATATAATGATAAAATTAGAGTTGAAAAAAAATAAAATGTGCGCAAAAATATATTTGTAACTCAAACTCTAATTCTATCGTTACATTTTAATTTGGATGTGAGAATATTTTGTTTTTACAGAATGTTCGAGATTGAATAAGCACATTTTGTATTCAATTTTTCTTTTGACAAATCTAATCACTATGAAAAATGAAACTACCAGTGTTTTAAAAACCAAATGAGACATCAAACCGGTGAGGATACTGGATCATTGGTTTATCGATCGAATCATTGGATCATTGGTCGAACTACATGACTAAACTGAATTAAAATAGATATAACTCGGTTGAATAGACCGGTCATTATAACAAAACTATATAGGTATAAAACATGTTGAATATGATGATTCAGTCTCTACAATATATAACTGACACTTAATTTTTTTAAAAATATCATATCCTAAATAAATTCACAAGTTCATAATTTAAATTCACATTATATATATATATATATATATATATATATATATATATATATATATATATATATATATATATATATATATATATATATATATATAATACAAAATTACAAAGTATATATTTGCAAATAAATTTAATCACAACATAATCTAATTGAATAAATTATAATAAAATAATTTCATTGTCTACTAAATTTAATTTCAAAGAAGAAAAAAGTATTTCAATGTTGATATCTTCTTCTTCAATATCAAAATCATCTGCAACAAAATCAACCGCATCCGAAACATCTTTATTTTTATTTTTATTTTCTATTTTTATTTTTTTATTTTAATTTGCTATTAAAATAATTAAAATGATGTTGTTTTAAGTTTTTAAAATTAAAAAATTAAAAATGCATTTAAACCATCGGTTCTGAAAAACCGTCGATTTTTTCGATTTGACCGATTCAGACCGATTTATTGACATATCCGATTCAGCATTCAAACCAAACCGATTTTCTGGTCAGTTCCCGGTTCAACCGGTCCGACGGCCAGTTCGGCCCGGCTTTTAGAACACTGGAAACTACTAGTTGATGTTAAATGACACCTTGCTCCATAGACTAAATAGTCACCAATGTAGAAACTCACCTAACTAAAGTATAGTACATGGTGTATGCCACTAGCTGAGATAACCCATATCCTTACTTAAATACCAAGTGGCATCAAGATTAAAACCGCATTAAAATTGAGTACATTAGTAGTACACGATATCTCTGCAGAATGATAACTCAAGCAATTGCTCAATCATTGGTTTTTATGTAATTGTACTTATTTTCTCACTTGAGCTTGACCACTATTGCAAGGAAAAATACTCGTGTTTGACTCTAATTAAGCAAGTTGTGAGAGTATAAAAAAAAGAAGTAAAAGGTTTGCATTATAATAAAATTTAAAATAAAATTAAAACAACAAAAAAATCATTCTTACACTTTTATTAACAAACAAGTTAAGTGTTAGATAAATTAAACTTTTTAATAACAAATGTAATTATGGTAGTTACTCCTTCGTTCCATTATATTGAGCATTCCATTTATAATAAAAAATTGGTCTAAAATAAATATTATTTTCAATAATGTGTATATTAATTCTTTTAATAACTTACCATCTAATTAAGATTATAATATGTATTATTTCCAATTTATTATTTTTTATATTATATTTATAATAATGATAAATACACATTAGTCCAAAGTTCACTCCATATACAAGATTTCATTTTGTTTCATGTTTTGTTGATTGAAGGTGTGTGAGAAGGAGCGAGGGGACTAATAATAAGCAAGTAAAATTTCTTATTTTTAAGATAAGTTTGCAGGTTAGTTTTCATCAACCAATTATAAATTTTATTATTGTAGAAACTCGGGAGGATATAAATATATTTGTGTATTCGATATTTTAATTTCTTACAAATAAATGCTCCTATTTATAATTATAATATAAATTACAATAATTAATATAAATTACAACAATTAGACAATCATAACATATCATATCATCCTCCTCAAATTAAAATAGATGGCGTTGTAAACAACTTGAGTTTGAAAACTAAAGTTCGGAAGTGACTAGGAGAATGAGGTTTTATGAAAAATTGTGTTGGTTGTTCAAGAGTGCTTATGGAGATAAGATGAAGTTCACCACGGAGAAGATGCTGACGAATGAAGTGACAATCAATTTCAATATATTTCGTACGCTCAGAGAAAACATCATTGTGGGCACTTTGAATGACACTACGATTATCAAAAAAAAGATATGTCAGAAAAGGTTGAGATATCTCTAAATCACCAAGAAGCCTAGGAAGCCATAATATCTCTATGATTATCACAAAAAAGATATGTCAGAAAAGGTTGAGATATCTCTAAATCACCAAGAAGCCTACAAAGCCATAATATCTCTGATGTTGTATCATCAAGAGGACGATATTCAACTTCAGTGGTAGAGCGGACAGTCAAAGTTTGTCTCTTGCTCCACCAAGAAATAAGGGAATCTCCAAGGAAAATACAAAAACATGTGGTTGACCAATGATCACTAGGATCACCGATCCAATCAGCATCAAAGTAGGCTATAAGAATCAATGAAGATGTAGTTAAGTAGTGTAAACCATAAAACATGATGCCTTGAATATATCGAATAATTCTGATGACAACATAACGAGTGGTACATGGAGAGACCATGAATTGACTAACCAAATAAACAATATATGATATATCTGGTTTGGTAACTATGAGGTAAATCAAGCTACATATGAGTTATCGATAAAGAGAGGCATCGTCAAGCAAAATACTATCTTGAGGAGTAAACCAAACATGGGTTCTAGAGGAGTATTTTCAATTTAACAATCAGTAAGACCTGCTCGAGAAACAAGTTCAGAAGCACACTTAGCTTGTGAGATTAATAATCCATCACTAGAAGATAAGACCTGAAGTCCCAAAAAATAACTTAATAGTCCAATATCCTTCATTTCAAAGTGCTCACACGGGAATTTCTTGAGCTCTTCAGTTCCAACAGAGTCATTGCTAGTGATAATCATATCATCAACATAAAGAAACAACACAACACTACCATTCAAGTAGATTCGTCCTTGTCTCACCATAAGTGTTCTTTTGGAAAGTTCCACACTTTTAAAGCTAATGATTAATTATGTTGATTTCATTGATAAAATAAGTCTCATTTACTAAAATAACTTTAGTAATAATAAATAGAGAAGTTGTTATATGAATTAAAATACAATAAATAAGAATAAATTAATAAAAATAAATAATAAATATCACATTAGTATTCTAAAGAGATAAATAATTTAAAACAAATAAAAATAAAAATTACCTATTATAAAATGAGGGAGTAATAAAAAAACATTTATTTTAACGGATAAAGAAATACAAATACGACAATTTTATAAGATGCAAAGAGTATTAAATAAAGTCGTAAATTGATTACATCATGGAATTGGAAATCAATTAGATCATTGGCATGTGGAGGAAATACATTAGCATTGTTGGCAACTATGGTACCCTAAAAACGTGGTTCCGACTTCCAAGCAAGCTGTCAAATTATTGGCACAATCATTGTCATATCAGACGTGAGATATTTAATTGGAGACAATAAAATTAAAATTTATGTTTTCTCCTAATTATAATTCTCTTATAACAAAATTATATTCTTTAATATTATAAATTTGGCTTAATTGCAACTTTGATCCCCCTATTTTGTCTTTTTCTCGATTTTAGTCCCCCATTTTTAAAATCACGATTTTGGTCCCTCTTTTGAGTTTTCTATTGAAAAAGAGATAGGAATAGGGACTAATTTTGCAGAAAAAAGCAAAATAGGGGGACGAAAACTGCATAGAAAACTTAAAAAGGGGACTAAAATAGTGATTTTTAAAATAGAGGGATCAAAACCAAAAAAAGACAAAATAGGGGGACTAAAGTTGCAATTAAGCCTATAAATTTTTATACAAGTTGTTGTTGTTATTATTATTATTATTATTATTATTATTATTATTATTATTATTATTATTATTATTATTATTATTATTATTATTATTAGATGTTTGCTTGTGTAGTGTAAGAATATATTTTAATTTGTTGATAGTTTACAAAATAGATTAAAAAATATATATACATATCTATTTTATAAATAATGATGAATAAATATTTTAATACAAATAATCTACTTCTTTATGAAAATTTATAATTTTATACATATAATTCAAGTTTTTCTAAATTTGGTCAAACTTTCTACACTTTTAAAGTTAATAGTTTTAAAAATAAAAAATTACATATAATTTTTAATTTACTTTTTTGTCAACTAAAAAAAAAGTCATGGCGTTGATATAAAAAAATACAAAATGATTATATATTTTATAAAAAAAATATCATTAATGTAATCGTTTGAAATAAATAAAATAAATAAATAAATATATTTATAACATAATTAAAAAATACAAACTATATATAAACAAAAATTCATATACTAATCAAATTTTAGAAATTAACTTATTATCTTACATAGGTAATTAATAAAATTCAAAATTAAGCTACAATAATTAGAAAAACTATGATAAACAAAATAAGAAAAGAATAATAAAAAAAATTAAAAGAAAGCATAAGTAATAGATAGAAATAAAAATAAATGAATGATAAAATAAATTAAAACTAATAAACATCAATAAAATTAAAGGAATTTCAAAATCAATACCAACAAAAAAAAAATCAAAAATTAATAAAAATCAATAAAATTAAAATAACATAACATATTATAATATTGACTAATAAAAAAATTAAAAAATAAATTTGTAACATTCATCTTGTGGTTAAAGCTTTTACTGACTTCGCTCTTGTTCTTTGGAGAATCAGATTTCGTTGGCTTTATTGTCATGCTTATTCTCAAAATATTGAGTTTATGGTATCTCATGTTTATCGGGAAGCCAATTTTTGTGCTGATTATCTTGCGAATATTGGGCATTCTTGTAAATCTTTTTGTTGGTTTGATTTTGTTCCCCCTGGCTTATTTAAGGATTATATTTTAGACAGGGAAGGTATCCTTGGCTTAGGCTCTACTCATAAGGGGTCTTGGCACTACGCCGTACAAGGGCTTTCACAGCGCTTTTTTTGGCCTTTAACAGCGCTTTAAAGCGCTGCCAAAGCCAGCGCTGGCGTAGGCTACGAAAGCGCTTTTAAAAGCGCTCTGGTAGACCCCCCCTTTAAGAGCGCTTTCCTGGAAAAAGCGCTCTTGTAGGACCCCCTATAAGAGCGCTTTCCTGGAAAAAGCGCTCTGGTAGACCCCCCTTTAAGAGCGCTTCTTAGTAAAAGCGCTGGCAAATGTCTTACGTACAACGACTTCCAATATGGAAGTTCAAAGAAAATTGACTTCTTCTTCCACCCACCCTTGACAATTGAATGTGCAAAAGGCTTGCCAAACTGAGTGCTCACATCTTTCACCTTTTCAAAAATTTGATCACCTGACAAAAAAGGCGGGGCTGTACGATGTTCGGCCTCTCCATTGAATGCTTTTCTCCACCCACGGTAGTGATGATTAGAATTTAAGAATCTACGATGGCCGAGAAAGACATTCTTCTGACAAAGCGCCAATCGTGTCGTATCGGTTTCATCTTCACAAACAGGACACGCCTTTTGACCCTTGTTGCTGTACCCGGATAGATTTCCGTATGCTGGAAAATCATTAATTGTTCCAAACAACATCGCCCTCAAGTTGAAACTTTCTTTCCTATACCCATCGTAAACCTCCACACCTCTCTCCCACAAAAACTTTAAATCTTCGATTAAGGGTGCCAAGTATACGTCTATGTCATTCCCTGGTTGTTTAGGCCCAGAAATTAGCATAGATAACATCATGTACTTACGCTTCATACATAGCCACGGAGGTAAGTTATAAATCATAAGAATCACAGGCCATGTGCTATGCGAGATACTTTGAATACCATGCGGGTTCATTCCATCAGTAGACAATGACAACCGAAGGTTTCTTGCTTCTTTTCCAAATTCAGGATATTCAGTATCAACTTTACTCCATTGTGGTGAGTCTGCCGGATGTCGCAACTTTCCATCAATAATTCTTTCATCTGCATGCCAAGTCAAGTGTCTTGAATCGGTCTCACTACGATACATGCGTCTAAATCTCGGAATTATAGGAAAATACCATAAGACTTTAGCAGGAGACAACTTTTTCTTATATCGAGGGGCACCACATTTAGGACACTCATTCAACGCTGCATACTCGTTTCGAAACAAAACGCAATCGTTTGGACATGCGTGTATCTTATCATAGCTCATTCCAATAGAAGACAACATCTTTTTGGCTTCATACGTTCGATTGGGAAGAACATTATCCTCTGGTAGCATATCTTTCATAAGGGCTAATAACTCTGTGAAACTTTTATCCGACCATCCATTGTCCGCCTTTAAGTTGTACAACTTTAACACCGCAGACAATCTTGTGAATTTTGAACAACCATCATACAACGGTTTCTCTGCATCGCTTACCAACCTCTCAAACATTTTGGGACAATCCGCTAGATCTTCTTCCAGCGCTTCTGCAATCTCTTCGACTCGATCACAATCGTATGTGTCTGTGCAATCGTCGTTTGAAGCATACTTCCTATTACACCTCGACCCAGCATTCCCGGTACTTTTCTCACCATGCATTGTCCAACATGTATAACTTCTATCAATTCCAAACCGTAGTAAATGAGATCCCAACTGATTCCCGTCAACCTTACCCCCGGCATAACAGCAACCCAAGCAAGGACACAGCATTCGAAGCGGGTCTTTGGAGTTCGCAACCGCAAACTCAACAAATTCCCATACCCCTTTCTCGTACTCTTTCGACAATCGGTTTGAATTCATCCATGTCTTATCCATGTCTTAATTAAGCTAAACAACAACGGTCAAACTTCCACTCTTCACAAGTAACCCCTATGGCGAATTCAATTCACAAAGTTAGTAAGTACCTCCTATATTAACTCTCTAAACACATAAAACTAATGTGTTTCTGTCAAAACGCAAAGTATAAACGGAATGAATCCGAAGCAATAAAACGTAACATATATAATCACACAATTTCAGACAAATTCATCATAATACCAGTAATTTGAGAAAGAAATTTACCTCGGATGTTACCGAACTCAAGAAAACGCCAAACGTCGAACTAGGCTGGGAAACGATCAAACTTTCACTATACACAAGTTACCCCTATAGCAAATTCACAAAGTTAGTAACCACCAAGACAAAATCGATTGAACAAAGGAAATCAACAATAGTTTGATGTGTGTACATACTCCTAAATATGTAGTACCAGAGTCAATGATACGAGCTCCAAAGAGATCCAAAGTTATCAATCCAGTCAGACCTATACAAGAAATTCAATTCAATGTATGATTATAATAAGAATGGGTGAATAGCTCATGATGCAGTTAATTAAATACACCACTACTAACACTACTAACACAAGACACACGATGCAGTTAATTAAATACACCACTACTAACACGAAGCTATAAAACTTTTTGCTCAAAAGCAAACCTTATGAATCATCCTTGTCTATATACATTAACTCACTCTTGTTTCATTCTTTACCTTCTCTCTTCCTCATTAATTCAACTCTCATAAGGTATATATTATTACTATTATTATATATTATTTATTATTTAATTTCTCTATGTGCTGTCATTCTCATACTTTACAGTACTTGGCATCCTTGAACAAGCCAATTTATTGTACAATATATATATACCATCACTCTCAATCTCATACACACACAACATATATATCATAGAGTTATTATATATAAATAAAAGTATATAATATATATTTTAAAGTAGAAACCAGAGACAAAGATTTGAAGATGGCACAAAGATTTGGTTAACTCAATTCTAATAGAAAAGTCTCATTCTAATACATTAATAAGCTACACTTGTGATACTATTGTTTGATGAAATGCCAAAATTTTGTGATACTCATGGTGCAAGTTTAGCCGTACTATGTTACTATTGTTTGATGAAATGCCAAAATTTTGTGATAAACAGTGGCAAGTCTATTTTGTATTCAGTAACTTCAGAATTTTATCAACACTACAGCCAAAAAACCATGGATTTTTGAATCATGAAAAGCGGAAGTAAATCAACTTAGAATTTAAAAATACCTACTAAGGATTGTGGCATTTCATCAATTATCAACTCAAATCATTTCTTTCAGGCATTTCATCAAACAAGTTGCAGGCAGAAGTTCAATCTTTGATACCAAATAAAATTTTCACTGAAAATTAAACCTAAAACTCACCGGCGGTGGATAAAACGAGTGACGGAGGAGAAGCCGACGGAGGGACGCCGACGGTGGTTGCCGATGGTGGTGGACGGAAGGGTTTCGCGTGCAGTGAGGGTTTGTGGATGAAGAACAGTGGTGGACGGAAGGGTTCTGCAGAAAACGAAAGAGAGAAATGAGAAACAGTAACGCGTGTTTTGGTTTTTAATTTTTAGTAATAAAGGCTACTAAAGCGCTTCTGAAAAGCGCTCTCATAGCCTGGTCTATACCAGCGCTTTTGACAAAAAGCGCTCTCATTAAACACCCCTACCAGAGCGCTTTTGAAAAGCGCTTTCGTTCCCCCCACGTTCCCCCCACCTACCAGAGCGCTTTTGTAAAGCGCTTTCGTACCCCCCCTACCAGAGCGCTTTTGAAAAGCGCTCTCATAACCCCCCCCCCCCCTACCAGAGCGCTTCTTAAAAGCGCTTTCATACCCCCCCACTATTAGAGCGCTTTTTTAGCGTGTTTTTTAATTTTGTCTTTAGCGAAGCCTATGCCAGCGCTTTTCCTAAAAGCGCTTTCGTAGGGGTGCTGCTAAAAGCCAAATTTGGCGTAGTGTGGTTTGATCCCCTTGTGTATTTTGTAATTCTTCTTTTTGATTTATTGATATTTTCAGTTTAAAAAAAAAAATTCTAATTCTCAATCTTACATAATCTTACAAAAATAACATGTTTCCTTGTATTTCAGAGATATATGTACCTACAAACAAAACATGTCAAAGAATTAGAAAATAAAGATACAATTGAAAGAACACTCTTTTATAATAATAAAATTACATTATAACTTTTTCAACTTACCTAAAAAAACAAAAATAATCTTTATAAAGCATTGTATGAAGTAGTTGTTAGTGGGTTTGTGAAATGAAGTAGTGGGATGATTAAAAGACATTGCATTGTGATAGATAGAAGGTGGATAGTGGATACAATATAAAGTCCTTATTTTTCATGTGTGGGCAGTTTCTTTCTATTTGCCTTTATCGACTATGATAGTTTATTTTATTTTAATTAATTAATTATTTATTTATTTTATATAAATTTAGAAAATTTTCGAATTAGGAAATTGAACAGTGGATTTTAAAAATTTAACGTGGGTTAATGTTATTCTTTTACAATTTTAATGTCGGTTTTAATTAATTAATTTTATTTTTTTAGGAAATTGTTAAAATTAGGAAGTGGGTAGTGGAATATTC
Source organism: Vicia villosa (assembly GCF_029867415.1). NCBI lineage: Eukaryota > Viridiplantae > Streptophyta > Magnoliopsida > Fabales > Fabaceae > Vicia > Vicia villosa. The sequence continues at coordinate 9,182,597 of NC_081185.1, forward strand.
TGGTTAATAGTTAGTGGGTAAATAAATTTTATTGTTATTAATTTTAACTGAAATTTATTATTATTATTATTATTATTATTATTATTATTAATTTTTTAAAAATAAATTTAGGAAATTATAAAATTAGGAAGCGGATAGTAGGTTATTTTGGTTAATAGTTAGTGGGTAAATGAATTTTATTATTATTTTGTTTAATAGTGTTGGGTAAAAGAATTACATAATAGAGAAAGCCCTACTGGTCCAGCTGAGTTGTTTGGAAGCGTTGAAGGGAGCGACAACTATGGATGTTGCGTTAACGGAAAAAGAAAAGATGACCATGGTAGAGAAAGCTCACAATGCAATTATGTTAAGCCTCGTGATACGGTTCTTCAACAAATATCAGAGGAGACGACGACATAAGGGTTATGGGTGAAACTTGAAAAATTGTACATGACCAAATCGTTGGTAAATCGACTCTACTTGAAGCAAGCATTGTATTCATTCAAGATGATTAAAGATAAAGTGTTGTCTGAGCAGTTATATATGTTCAACAAGCTGACTCTTGATCTTGAAAATGTTGATGTGAAGATCGATGATGAAGATCAAGCGATGTTATTGTTGTGCGTTTTGCCTAGGTCACATGTTCACTTCAAAGAAACTTTTTTGTATGGAAGAGAGTCCCTGACCTTTGAAGAAGTTTAATCAGCCTTGTATTCTAAGGACTTGAATGAACGAAAGGAGCAGAAACATTCGATGGTTGGTGAAGCTTTGGCCGTTAAGGGAAAATTCTTGTGAAAGGATGGTAAGTTCGACAAGAAGAAAGGTAAAATTCAGCAGAAGTCTTACAGTGGCGAAGCATTTGGTATTCGATGCTATCATTGTAAGAAGGAGGGTCACACAAGAAAGGTATGCCCTGAACGCCTGAAAGATCTTTGAGGTAAGGATAATGGCAACACAACCATTATTCAAGATGATTTTGAATCATTTTGATGTTCTTGTGGTTTCAAGCAGTGACTCGAGTAAGGAGTGAATTATGGATTCAGGTTGCACTTGGCACATGACTCCAAACAAAGACTTGTCTGAGGAATTATGTAATCAAGATGGTGGATTTGTATTGTAGGGAAACAACAAAGCTTGCAAGATTGCAGGTGTTGGATCTGTGAGATTTAAGCTCCATGATGAGTCAATAAGGTTGTTGTCTGAAGTTAGGTGTGTTCCTGATTTGAAGAGAAATTTGATTTCTCTTGGTGAATTCGACAAGAAGGGATATGTTTTCCAAGGAGAGAAAAGTATCCTAAGAGTCATGAAGGGATTGAAGGAAGTCTTGAGAGATGTGAAGAAACAAGACCCGTATACCCTTGAGGCTAAAGTTGTAAGTGGTTCGACAAATGTTGCATCCACGAAACCTTTGTCGAAGACTGAGATTTGGCACATGAGATTGGGCCATATCAATGAAAGGGGTCTGGTCAAATTAGGGAAACAAAATCTGCTTGGTGGAGACAAAGTCGAAAAGCTGAAGTTTTATAAACCATGTGTACTTGGAAAATCTTGCAGAATAAAGTTCAACAAAGGCAAACAAAGAACATATGGATCCCTTGATTACATCCATGCTGATCTTAGGGGGCCTGTAAGGTGTCCATCACATTCATGAGTGGGGTATTTTCTATCCGTAGTAGATGATTATTCTAGAAAATTATGAGTATTCATCCAGAAGACTAAGGATGAAACTTTTGAGAATTTCAAAAGTTGGAAGACTTTGGTCGAAAATCAGACTGGTAGAAAGGTCAAGAGGTTCAAAAGCGATAATGGCCTTGAATTTGCAATGAGGCGTTCGACAGTTTTTGTGCTGCCTCAGGTTTTGCAAGGCATAGAACTACTGCAGGTACTCCACAACAAAATGGTTTGGCTGAAAGGTTTAATCGAACTATTTTGGAGAAAGTTAGATGTATGTTGACTAGTGCTGGGTTAAATAAGGTGTTTTGGGTTGAGGCTATTTCGATAGTAACATATCTGATAAACAGATGTCCTTCAACTGCGTTAGATATGAAGACATCTGAAGAAGGTCAGGACATTCACCAGATCTCAACAAACTGAGAGTATTTGGCTGTGTAGCCTATGCTCACATTAGACAACACAAGGTCGAACCTAGAGCTCTGAAACGCATGTTCATGGGATACCCTGAAGGATTCAAACCTTATAGGCTATGGTTCCTAGAGCCAGGTCATAGAAGGAGTATCGCTAGTCGATATGTAGTTTTCAATGAAGCTGAAATGACTTTTAAGAAAACTTATGATGTTGGTCTAAGTGAAGAAATATCTGACAAAAAGCTATAACATGTATAAATTCTTGTTTAGGTGGAGCACGTTGATGTTGAATTGCATATCCCAGATGAAGTCGAAGAAGAAGCAGAAGATGCTGAGGAAACTGAGGAAACTGTCGATGACTACCTATTGTCAAGAGATAGGTCGAAAAGAGTCATCAAGCCACTTCAGAGACTTGGGTATGCATATCTCATAGCTTAGGCCTTAATCTCTGCAAGTGAGATTCTAAACGAAGAACCTAGAGACTATAAGGAAGTTATGAAGAGTTGAAATAAGACTGGATGGATGAAGGCCATGAATGATGAGATGAAAACTCTTCCTGATAACCACACGTGGGAACTAATCAGGAAACCTGCTTGAGAGAGGTTAGTAAGCTGCAAATGGATTTTCAAAGTTAAGGAAGGAATCCAAGGAGTGGCGCCGAAAAGATATAAGGCAAGGTTGGTCGCAAGGGGTTTCACTCAGAAAGAATGTGTCGACTTCAATGATGTGTTTTCTCCTGTTGTGAAGCATATGTCCATTCGAATATTGCTTTCCATGGTGGCACAGTTAAATCTTGAACTGGAACATATGGATGTGAAGAATGCGTTCTTGTATGGTGATCTAAATGAAACGATTCTGATGAGGCAACTTGAAGAGTATGTCGAAAAGGGGAAGGAAGAATATGTGTGCAAGCTGAAGAGATCTTTATATGGACTGAAATAATCTCCTCGACAGTGTAATTGGAGATTCAACAAGTTCTGACACGCAAAAGTTTCATTAGAAGCCATTTCGACCACTGTGTTTACTTCTGATTTCGACCTGGTAATTCATTTGTTATTTTGTTGCTTTATGTGGATGACATTCTCATAGCAAGCAACAATGTCGAAGATGTAATGAGCATGAAGGCTGAACTTAATAAGAAGTTTGATATGAAGGATCTGGGAGCTGCATCGAGGATTCTTGTGATTGACATTCGAAAAGATAGAAAGTAGTCTAAGTTATGCTTATCTCAAGAGGCATACATACGAAAGATTCTCGAAAATTTTGGTATGTTGAATTCAAAGCCTACTGTGACTGTGACAAACCTTCGATTCAAGATGAGTATTGATCAGTGTCCCAATACTGATGTCGAAAGAGCTTATATGAATAGCATCCCATATGCTAATATAATAGGTTCTTTCATGTATGTTATGGTCTGTACTAGACCCGACATAGCATACACAGTAAGTCTTGTAAGTAGGTACACGGTGAATCCTAGAAAGGCTCACTGGAAAGCATTAAAGTGGATTCTAAGGTACATAAATGAGTCTCTAAACAGGGTCCTAATTCATGGTAGAGCCTTGGGTAAAGATAGTAAAGCAGTAATCAAAGGATATGTCAACTCTGATTATGTAGGTTGTATGGATTCCAGAAAATCTATTTTTGGATATGCTTTCACTATGTTTGGCACAACTATTAGTTGGAAAGCAACACTTCAGAAAATTAACACTATTGTAACACTCTTCTAAAACCCCGCGGAAAATTAACAATAATCAGATTAAAACATGAAAAGGGCATTACAACTCTAGCCAGATAAACAAAATTCATGTCATGCCATAAAGAGAAACGTTAAAACAAAATTATCCAGATAACATGTTAACACAGCGGAATATTCTTAACATCTGAATAATTAAACATCTAGAGTCAGAGACTCGTAATTCAACCATAAAGCACACAACCAAAAATAAGAGTTTATCAAGTAACTCTAAATAACGACCCCAGTGTTACACGACCAGAGCATGACACAGACCCAACCGACTCAAACGGATTACTCGACGAGCAACTCCTCACCAAGCACAAAAGCTATACCTCAATATGAAAAATAACAACAGTAAGGGTGAGTCTCATTCACATTTAACCAATGTTATAAGATATAAATAATAAAATATCAATCACATATTATTCACCCAATTACAGTTACGATCAGATTCACAACAACACAATTAGTCACAACAATACACAATCAATATGTATTATAACATTGGACAATCTTCCATTCATGTTATAATATCACAAGTAGCCTAATGCAATGCAATTATATGCATGTAGTACCAAACATGGGATAACCCATCTCACCGATCCACCACCATAAAGATTCGGCTACTTCTCTCACTAATTCCAGACAATGAGAATTAGCTACCGCTGTCCCACCACCATAAGGGATACAACCTACAACATGATTATGAAATGCATGCATCACATACAAAATGCTAATCATCAACATTAATCAACTGAAAGTCATAATCATCAACCAACATAACAATCAATTGCCACACACAGTTTATGCTATCCTCAACCATAACAATCATATATTTCCCATCAACAAATATATGCATATCAACCATCAGTAACAACCACAGTAATATAACATGTCAAACATTTACCATTGTACCTGTACGCATAAACCATCACAACCAAATAAAATCGAGTGTTTTAAAATAAAATCAAGTCACTACTCAAAACACCATTTTATTGAATAAAACATCTAATTAGCTTCGTCGTGCTCGAAACGGCACTAAAATCTGACTTACAGTTTGAAAGATATGGGTTTTAGAAAATAAAACAATTTTTCAAAAAGCATCAGTGGTAACCGGTTACTGAAACCAGGGTAACCGGTTACTAACTAACAAAAATAACCCTCACGCTATTTTTAATATGGTTAATCCAGTGTTTTAAAAACCGGACCGGTCATCGAACCGGTGAGGGTACTGGGTCACTGGTTTATCGGTCGAACCACTGGGTCACTGGTCGAACTGCACGACCAAACCGGATTAAACCGGATAACTCGGTTGAATAGACCTGTCATTATATAGGTATAAAACCGGTCGAACCGGATGATTCAGTTTCTAAAAAAATATAACTAGCTTTTAAATTTTTTAAAAATATCATATCATAAATTCACAATTTTATAACTTAAATTCAAATTTTAAACAAAGGTATCACACATAACAAAATAGTAAAAAATTACAAAGTCTAATTGCAAACAAAATCTAATTACGACATAATTTAATTGATTAGTTTATAACAAAATAACTCAAATGTGTACCAAATTTAATTCAAAATAGGATCCTACTAAAAAGAAAATCAAATAAAATTCGATATGTTTATGCTATTTAACAAAATTTATTAGCAAAGATAACAAATAGACAATAAAGTTTTTAATTTGTCACTAACGAAAAAAATTATGTGAGAATGTTATTTAAGTAATACACAATTAAATATATTAAAAAAAAAGTTTAAAAGAAAAGTTAAAAAAAAGAAGTTTAAAAAAAAATTTAAAAAAAATTAAAAATGCAATTAAATCGCCGGTTTTCCGGTTTTCCCGGTTTTTCCGGTTTTCCCGGTTTTCACCGGTTTTTACCGGTTCCCACCGGTTTAATGACATACCCGATCTGACTATTGAACCAGACCGGCCGGTCCGGTCCGGTTTTTAAAACACTGGGTTAATCGGTTACTGCCTTTTCGATAACTGATTACTGACTCAAAATATGCCATTTTTGCTGTTTTTACTATGAGTAATCGATTACCCACCCTATGGTAACCAATTACTTCGAGTCTGCAACCCAAAATCACCATTCTTACAACACCTGCATCACTTCCAATCCATACCAGAATGTACCATAACATACTACAACATCAAACAGCATCAACAAACACAATTTGGCATATTTATAGCACATTTCAAACACCCAATTACTACCATACACGATCAACACAAACAATTCAACAATTCTCCCAACCCTAACATCCTAAAACCTAAACATAACCCAATTGATACAAACAACATGTTCAATCTATCCTACTATCTATAACCCCATAATAGAAGTTAAACAGAAGAGTCCCCCTTTACCCGAAGATTGATTATTCGTTCTTCCTCTCTTCGCACTTTCTCGCTTCTCTACTCTTTCACGTTCAGACTTCTCTTCTCTTTTGGTTCTATTCTCACAAATCCTTCTCTTTTTCTATTTTATGAAAATAAGTTTATTATTAGCAATGGGCTTCACAATTGACACCCCCTTCTACTAAAAGCAACATTGGCCTAACTCTTATTTCCCATAATTCTCAATAATTCCAATTAAAACCAATATTTTCAATTACTTTATTCAAAAATTAATCAAAACCAACATCGATGTGAGGTTGCATTTCGTCAAAGGAGTAATCGAGCGTGGAAAAGTCCAAGTGTTGAAGGTTTCGACAAATTATAATGTTGCTGATATGATTACCAAGATATTATCGAGTTACAAGTTTTTCCACTGTATGCAGTTGATAAAGTTGCATGACAAAAGCTAGTTTGTTCTTTGATATTATAGTTTGTTCAAAGATGGAGATTTGTGAGATATTGGATCGAACTCTAGTGGATCGAAGGATAGCTTCTGGTTCGACATGATTTATGCATGATGTCGAAGTATGTTCACATGCTGATGTCAAAGACTTACATAACATAGTCGAAGAGTGTTCTAGTATGTGGGGGTCAAAATGCTAGGGTTGATAGTATTTCGAATTGGGCCTGTTTGTTATGTCCAATTATTTAATTTAGCTTGTATCCTAAGTTAGCTTATAATGAACACTTGTGAAAAAAGCCCATTAGTTTAATATGTTAGGTTTATTATAAATAGCATACTAGTCTCTCATCATTGCATACTGCAAATCCTAATTTAGGGTGAGAGGATTATTTGTTATTCTTGTAACATTTGTAATCTTAATTGAAAATGAAAGTAAACAGTATCAGTTATAACTAATCCTTGTTGTTCTTATTGCTTCCCATTGTGTTCCATATTATACTCGGTTTTTGGCATTGTTTTCACAACAACCACAAAACAATCTCTAAACCAAATCAAAACCCTCGATGCATTATTGGTTAAGATAAATGATATGGTTTTGAAGTGAATCAAAGGAAGTACATGATTTCGCCACGAATATACCAAGAAACCAATTCCAAGTTGGGAAAATGCTTTTTTCCTCCACCTCTTTCACATTTGTTTAAGAAATAAAGAATAATATCATTTTGCACAATCCAAATATATTAAACAACTAAATGCCAAATCATATCAAGACCACCTTTAAACTTAATCCTATCACCGAGAGAGAGAGAGAGAGAGAGAGAGAGAGAGAGAGAGAACTCAAAAAGAAGTATAAGATTTATACGAAAAATTACCAGGCACCCTGGCCACCCAAAAATCTTAAAACATACAGTCATAGCTAAGTCACAAGTCACGAGAAAATATATACCGACTCTAGGATATGTTAGGAAAAAAATAAACATAGCGAAAAAAGAGGAACACTATCACAACACAAGAACATAACATGGAAACTCCAAAACCGAAGAAAAAACCACGATCATTGTCAAATGACAACCCGAGAATAAAATTATGTGAAAATTGTTACAACATATAGATTACTCTCAACCACCCCAAGGTCCCAATAAACCCACACTCTCCAAAGAAAATATTATACTACCCCTCACAACACTCTAAAACAAGAGTATAAATGAAAATATAAAAAAGTCAAATGCAAACTTAAAGTGCTTTCGATTGGCACATCTTGTAAATAAAAACTGGAATCCTATATATATAGCCTTGTATTCCCTCTTCCATCACTAAACTAAGCAATATGGGACTTAGAAGAACTTTTAATCCTATATATAACCTTGGAATCCCTCTTCCTTCACAAAACCAAGCGATGTGAGACTTCTTCAACATGAATATTTTCAACCAACCCCAACAATCTCCACCTTGATAGAAACTTGAAACCAATATATATATATATATATATATATATCAATTTTGTTTGGAATTGGGGGCATACGAAGCCATAGCAAGGACAATTGGTGAACTGCCTAAACAAGCCCTTATGTTCTCTCTCCATCTCTCTATCTTTCTCATTTACTTTCAATAGCAAATTGTGGAATTCGGTAATTATGCAATCGATATGATTATATAGATTCTTTACCATTATAAAATTGTTATGTTGAGTCAATTACAATCCTTGTGATTGTAATTGGATTTCAAATCAACAAAACTTTAAGAAAATTCAAATCAAAATTGATTGCACAATAAGTGTTCGATAAATTGCTTCACTCATTTTTTATTTTATCATTTCATTGAAAATAGATTACTCGCGTATTTAAATTCAAATGTATTGTGTTAATTGTTGAAATATATTGATTTAGTTGCTTTTCATTATCATTGTAATTCTCTTTGATTTTGACATATATATGAGTTTTCCGATAACGATTTGGATTAAACGAATCGATCTGAGAGTTTTCTGCTGTCCATAGTTAAAACTTTTTTTCACCAAGAACTTTAATTGGGGATCTATTCACCCCTCTAAATAAGTTGCCTTCATCTAACAAGAACTTTATTGTCATAGTATTCAATGTGGAGTCCTGATATTCTAACCCACACTGCAAGTTGCTCAATTGCATCTTCTTCACTAGTAAATGTGACTAGGTAGTATTCTTGACCAAAATCAACTATGTTCAACACCCTTCTCTTTGCCCACATCTGTTGAAGTCTATTCTATATAGTCTTGTATCCTATTCTTCTTCCCAACATTTTGATTATCACTCCTTTTTTCTAGGGCTTAGCAATTCTCTTTTCCTCCACGTCAAATATTATAATTTCAAGACAATCATACTCTCCATATTTGTTTTCTATAATCCTTAAACCTTCCTCTATTCTTTTGACTTCCCAAATTCCTTCAGTAATTTGATCCTCCACCTCTTCCTTATCATCATAATTTTTTCCAGTCACCATATCCATATATGGGACCACATTTGTGTTCTTTATGTTATCAACTTCACTATACAAGTTGTTATTGTCCATTGACTGATTGATGGATAAGGGAATATGTATCTCCTCTCTATCTTTAATCTTTTTGGTGCATATATCTTTCAGAACGTCTTCTTCTGATAATGTCTTTTGATTTACATTGGCAAACCCTAACAATGATCGACTCATGAAACATTAGCAAAACAATTTATTTTTATTATAGATTCAATTAGTTTTAAGTGCTATGATGAACTACAAATTTTAATATAATAAAATTTAAAACTTAAAATCCTATACTTCAAATAGAATGCTCAATTCTAAAAGAATAATCGATTTTATTTAAAAGAATCAAACACATCAAAAGAATATAGTATTTTTTTATTTAATTTAATTCAATAGAATTAAACCTATTTTGATTTCACTCTAAAAGATAGAAAAATTTCAAAAAAATAACCAAGTAATTTCAAGCATCCCACTTTCTTCTCCTTTGTCTCCAAACCCATTCTCCCCATACCCAAACTCCCCAAAACCCTATTTCAAACCATTCCCAAATTCTATGAAAACCTATCTCTAACCAACAACACACACATGAGAACAATGCCAATAACATCAGGAGTTCGAGCCTTCACATGGTTCTCTCTTCGTAGATACCTAGAAGACAACATTACCAACCTCCACAAATGCACAAACCTCAGTTTCATCAAACAAATCCACGCACAGCTCATCAAATCCCATCTCCACCAAGACCTTTACATTGCCCCCAAACTCATTGCTTCTTATTCACTCAATAACCACATCTCTTCCGCTGTTAACGTCTTTAACCAAGTCCCTGACCCAAATGTGCATCTTTATAATAACCTTATCAGAGCATATTCTCTCACAGGCATTGAATCAAACAGTTCGCTTGCGTTTGATGTTTTCTTGAAGATGCAGTTGGATGGTGTTCTGGCGGATAATTTTACTTACCCTTTTCTTTTGAAAGGGTGTAGTGGTAGTTCTTGGTTGAGTTTGGTGAAAATGGTTCACGGGCATGTGGAAAAATTGGGTTTTTATGGGGATCTTTTTGTGCCTAATTCGTTGATTGATTGTTATTGTAGGTGTGGGGGTGTTGAGATGGCGGTGAAGCTGTTTGAGGGGATGGAGGAAAGGGATGTTGTGAGTTGGAATAGTATGGTTGGTGGGTTGGTTAAAAGTGGGGATTTTGAGGGTGCTTTGAAGATGTTTGATGAAATGCCGGAGAGAGATAGGGTTAGTTGGAATACGATGTTGGATGCGTTTGTGAAAGCGGGTGAAATGGAGAAGGCGTCTGAGCTGTTTGGAAGAATGGGTGAGAGGGATATTGTTTCTTGGTCGACGATGGTTTGTGGTTATAGTAAGAGCGGGGATATGGAAATGGCAAGGTTGTTGTTTGATAGGTGTCCTGTGAAGAATTTGGTGTTGTGGACGACGATAATATCTGGGTATGCTGAGAAGGAGCAGGTGAGGGAGGCGACGGAGTTGTATGATGAAATGGAGAAGATTGGATTGAGGCCGGATGATGGGTTTTTGATAAGTATTATGTCTGCGTGTGCTGAGTCTGGTATGCTTGGGTTGGGGAAGAAAATTCATGATTCGGTTCTGAGGTGTAGGTTTAGATGTAGTACTAAGGTTTTGAATTCCTTCATTGATATGTATGCAAAGTGTGGTTGTTTGGATGACGCATTTCGTGTCTTTAGTGGAATGAAGGAGACGAAAGATTTGGTGTCTTGGAATTCCATGATACATGGGTTTGGCATACATGGACACGGTGAAAAAGCAATTGAGCTTTTCTCTACGATGGTACACGAAGGTTTTGAGCCCGATAGATATACGTTCATTGGCCTTTTATGTGCTTGCACCCACGCAGGCCTTGTTAATGAAGGGCGTAGTTACTTTTATTCAATGGAAAGAGTATACGGGATTGTTCCCCAAATTGAGCATTACGGTTGCATGATTGACCTTCTCAGCCGAGGTGGACATCTAAAAGAAGCTTTTAGGCTTCTGCGCAGCATGCCTATGGAACCGAATGCCATTATATTGGGTACTCTTTTAGCCGCTTGTCGGATGCATAATGATATTGAACTCGCAAAAGCTCTATGTGAACATTTATTTAAATTGGTGCCATCAGATCCTGGGAATTTCTCGCTTCTGTCAAACATTTATGCCATGGCTGGTGATTGGATTAATGTTGGCAAAGTGAGGTTGCTGATGAAGATGGAAGGAGGTCAAAAGCCTTCCGGGGTTAGTTCCATTGAGGTAGAAGAACAAGTACACAAATTTACTGTACTTGATCAGTCACACCCTAAATCAGATGATATATATAATATGATTGATAGATTGGTACAAGACCTAAGGGAAGTTGGATATGTTCCTGGGATATCATAGATGAATATGATTTTGATTACATCACTATGCACAGCTGAAATCATACCTACAGTTCGAGAAATGAATACCATAATGTAGTTATGCTTATGCACAGTGCTGGTTTACTAAATGCCAAGAAATCGGTTTGGCAAAACAAATGTGGTATTCAGGGGCCTTGGTGGAATACCATAACCTATGTTACCAGTACAAGCATCCTGCAATTCTTGTAAAGTCAAAGAAAGGGGATATTTTGCAAAGGGAGAATTCTCAAAGATGATTCTTGTCTGTCACTTGTTCTAAAATGAAGCACTGCTGTAAATACGCATACTGGTGGATGTTGGCGACCAAACTCAGACATTTACTTGAGAATAAGGTTATTTCTACAACTACCTACTTGTCGGGGGAAGCCCCAACTGTGTTTTTGGTAAATTCTTATACATATGCAGTCGCAGAGAATAGTTAACAACTCATTTACTCACTCATGAATTGTCATTAACTTCTTGCATAAGCATAAAAGCACTTAGAAGTTGAGTTTTAATTATCATTATATTTCGCCCCATTCATTGATCTGCATTTTTTTCACTCTACATTCGACATGCATGTCTCTCTAATTTTCAATTCATGTGTTCTTGCATATTTTTGTTTTTCATTTTTGTGAATTTTTTTTCAAATAACCACTATTTTCAAAAAAAAAAATCAAAATAACCAGTTTCAAAAAATTTACCAAACTAACCATATTTCAAAAAATAATAATTTTATCACAGAGCAGGCGCCATTACTTTGTGTGACGCATGCATCTAAATTAACACAGGCGCCAACCACCTTGGCGCATGCTCCTACGCGTCGCCATCCTACATGGTGCATGCACTTAAACCTTAAGTGTAGTAGCCGTTCAGGACGGCTACTCTTGTTTTGGTTTTTATATATTTTTAAATAAATTAATACTAAATATAAATAAAAATAAAACTATTATAACATTCATTTGAAAACACTATTACAAGAAGTTTTGATAATTTTTTTACCAATGTCCTCATCCTCCACCGAAATGCCCCAAAAGCCCGTCGATAAAACAAATACGCCTAAAATTTTGCCTTCGCGGTCTTTGATTTTGATTTTGATCTTCCGGAAGTTTAAGTGCATGCGCCATGCAGGATGACGATACGTAGGAGCATGCGCCAGAGGGAGTAGCGTCTCTGTGTTAATTTAGGTGCATGTGCCACAGAGTGACACCTCCTCTGTGTGCCGATTTTTTTTATTTTTTTTTGAAATGTGGTTACTTTCATAAATGAAATATTTTAAAATTGTGGTTATTTTAGATTTTTTTTTTAAAATAGTGATTATTAAAAAACAAAAATCCATTTTTGTTCAATATATGAATAATGTCTAATATAAACTGTCTAAATTATAAACAATCAAATAAAAGGTCTTAAAAATATATATGAGTAATGTTTACTTTTTTTCAATGATCTAACTGTATTATCGAATGACAATTTTTTACTGTGTATATATTAATTAAATCATACAAAATAACTTTTTTTTTTGTTGCAAAACTATAGCACAAAGTTGCGTGTAGCACTATGTGTTAATTGTCTTATTTGCCATGTGTCAAAGCATATCCATTAGCCTATACTATTGTCAAACACAACCCAACTTTGGATAAAATGAAGATATAGTACAAAACACTTGTCTGTGGTGCATATTAAACCATATTTTCAATTTATTCAATATACATATTCCACCTAACTCACTCTCTCATCTAAACAAAAAAAAATAATTAGTCAAATAACATGGATGCTTGTTTCCTCTCCCAAACTTCCTTCACCAAAATCAGAGCTGGATCTCTAACTTTCTCCAAAAGATCTTCTCAACAATTCAATTCAAGAAAAGTTGGAATTCCATTTCATGTATCATGTAAGTTCTTCTCTTCTCTCTATCTCTCCTAGTTTCACTAAGATCAAAATTTTAACAGTAAAAAAATCAGATCATAGTCTGTAAGAAGTTGTAGTTAGATAGAGTTGCTATTACGGGTGGCAAAACGGGTCCGGCCCGTCGCGCCAGACATGCTTGTTTTGTCCTCTAATATGTCCACCTGATCTTTTTTGGGGCTTTAGTGGTACGGTTCTAAACGGGACGGATATGCCCATTTGCCACTCTATGTGGCCATGATGTCAATCATGATGTTTGATAATTGATAGTCTAAGAAATTGTATTGTAGTCAAATATACCATTCATTCTGATTTGTAGATGATATAAAATGTGTATACCAAAATTAATCTCATATTCTAATCTTGAAAGCTTGTGATCAAACATCAGGTTGCAACATGTCATCATCATCGTCGCCGTTAGATGATGACAAACCAACTGTTAATACCGATTGGCGAACTTTCCGAGCAAAATTGGTGGCCGGAGAACAATTACAAAACCCGGAGTTACTTTCACCGGTGACTAATCCAGACGCGGTTGCAGATCAACCATCACTAATCACAATTGGCGACAAATGGGCTCATATAATCCACGAGCCCGAAAGAGGTTGTTTGTTAATAGCAACAGAAAAGCTCGACGGGGTCCACATTTTCGAACGAACGGTGATCCTTCTTTTATCAAACGGCCCAATAGGCCCGTCCGGGATCATACTCAATAGACCGTCTTTGATGTCCATTAAAGAAACAAGATCAACAGCATTTGATGTAAAGGGTACATTTTCTAATAGTCCTTTGTATTTTGGAGGACCTTTAGAAGAAGGGTTGTTTTTGGTGAGTCCTAAAGATGATGGTGTGGTGAGAGTAAGTGGTGTTTTTGATGAAGTGATGAAGGGTTTGTATTATGGTACAAAGGAAAGTGTAGGGTGTGGTTCTGAAATGGTGAAGAGGAAGGTTGTTGAGGTTGGTGATTTTAGATTCTTTGATGGGTATTGTGGGTGGGAGAAAGAACAATTGAAAGATGAAATTAGGGCTGGTTATTGGACTGTGGCTGCTTGTAGTCCAAGTGTTGTTGATTTGGGGAATGTTGGAAGTGTTGGCCTTTGGGATGAAGTTCTTGGCCTTATGGGCAAAAGGAAGGTCAAGTGACAAGGTTTACTTTACTTAAATCATGTTTAAACTTAATATTTCGAAAATTTATGTTGTAGATATTGAACTTAGTGATGGTTTGAATATGAGAGTTAAATAACATATTGAACTTCATTTGGCTGAAATTTGAAGTACAAAATGTAAAACAAAATGCAAAATATTAATTAGAGTACATATTACAAACTCAACACCTGCTTCAATTTCTTCTGGGCGGTAACAAAATCATAAAATATATAGTGAAGCTACTCAAAATAACATGCAGAAAAAAATACATAAAAGGTTGTACATTAGCCACAAACTAAACTCACTATGATCTTACACTACCAAATAGATACAAAACATACAAAAAAGAAACCTCATTACTAATATAACATACTCTAATTTCACAGAATCTGTAGCACTCTCACCAATAAACATGATTCGAAGCACCAGCATTGGAAAAAATGCTAATGCAATTCCAACCATAGTCCAAACACGCCTGACGTCTAATTTAGAGCATTAGACGTGGAGTATATGATGTCCAAGAAACCTATTCCTTTTAAGAGTACATTACCTGTTAAAAGTTCAAAATTCAACAACAGAAGAAATCCAATAACAACCGCTTTAGCATTTATTATTTTATTCCTTCTACTGAAGTCAAATCCTAATTGAGTCTCATCAACCACCATTTTAACCTAAACAGTCGTAGAAAAGGAATCATATTTTTTAGAATGCAATTGCAATGAGTTCGAAAATAATTGATGGGAATGTTACTCTTGTTATGTTATCTCATCGACATTGACATCAAATGTTGTTATGCTTAGTTGCGCCTTCCCATTAAAGACAATTTAAGTAGAAGGATATAAATATATTTTCATTTGTTTTGACATGATATACAAAGAGATTCCTTAAAGCAGGTGTTAGAACTCTCAGAACATGATTGTTTGGAAACACCAATTTATAGGCTCTATTACAAATTTGACAACATTTCAAATCCAGAGCCAATTGTTAATTTAAATGCCGCTTCAATTTGTTCAGTAAATGCTCATAATTGATACAACAAGATGCTACCAGACCTCAAACATAATATTCACAACTCAGTTTGATAACTTTTACCTTGAAATTGCCGCAACAACATCAGGAAACTTCCCACTATAACTTGTATTAACATGTAAACTCTACATCCTAAAACTTATTTAGAATTTCAACTACACCTTTGGTTGCTTTTGACAGCATAGGCCCAACAAGAATAAAATCACATTTGTTTGGAAGTTCCCATACACCATGCGAATAATGTGTTTATTCATTATTTGCTCATAAGAGAGTTGGTTTTGTCAAAGTTTGTTCTACCATGGTACTGCAAACTAAAGTGATATAATGCATTAGTGAAACCAAATTTAAGTCACATTTGAGACATTAGAGCAAGCAAAGGTATTTTGAAACATCATTCGAAACAAAATAAATCGAATGCAATTTTGAATCTTTAGACATTCAAAATATAGTGCAAAGTAGTAGTAAGATTCATGCATGGTTGGAAAAAAGACCAAATACTAAAGTAGTTCGAATTTTGCAAAAGGAATCATCCTTTGAAATAACGACTGATTCAAAATTGATAATCTTTTAATATCAGAAGTCAATTGCAGTGCACCAGACTTGTCTACTATTGCCTCTGTTGTGTGCTTCTCAGATCCAAGTTTGAAACCTTGCAAAAACAAATTCAAAGGACTTCATGACGAAAAAGAAACAAAAACATCAGTATATATTTATAACTGAAAAGCTCATTTACATGGTTTTCTAACTAAACATCCTTATAATAATAATAAAACAGAAAAATGGTTGTGTCATGAAAATCGGTGTATGCGCTTCAAACACTCCAACAACAATTTTCAAACCTATAGCCACCTTTAAACTGCCAAAAATTTGTTAAAAATAGTTACATGTTTATCATGTTAGAATAATAATGCAAGTGTGAGTAAGTGGAGAAATATGTGGTAACTTAAACATTTATAAGTGAAAAACCCCACTCACGTATCACCTTAAAGTTTTAGGTGGATAAGTGACGTGTCTCTCACAAAGGTGAATACTCCTCAACTTGAAGTTCAAAGATTCAAACTATTGAGAGTTAGGGTTTCGGTCTTGCCATCTTGAAGTGGAACATAGCACTTTGGATCATCTCCTTCATTTTTCCCTCCTTTCCTCTCCATCCTCTCTTGAAGGAGAGGATCCAAGTCCGGAACATAGTGCTTTTTCTCTAACATTCTCTTATTTGTTAGTTTTTTTTTCTTTACTTCCTTCTTCCTCTCTTCTTCATAGTACTTAACAAAAAATATTTTAACATTTAAAAATTATTTTAAGTCTAAAAATTAGATTTAAATATTTTTTTATTATAGGTAATTCATTTTCATTCTTTTATTATGACTTTGTCTTTTACATGAAAGTGTTGTGATACTGAAAACCACACTCATCTTCTCCAACAAGTTGATTCAAAAAATGGAACAAAAATTCGATCTGATAATCCTGGGAGCTTCAGGTTTCACAGGCAAATACGTTCTCAAAGAAGCTCTCAAATTCCTCAACACTCAATCTCCTCTCACTTCCATCGCCATCGCCGGCCGAAACCCTACAAAACTCGCCAAAACCCTAATCTGGTCCTCCCACCCCAACCCACCGCCTCCCGTCCCAATTCTCCTCGCCGACACGTTCGACCCCTCCTCCCTCCGTTCCATCGCCTCCCGAACCCGCCTCATCCTCAACTGCATCGGTCCCTTTCGCCTCCACGGGGAGCCCGTGGTGTCTGCATGTGTGGATTCGGGTTGCGATTATCTAGATATTTGCGGTGAGCCGGAGTTTATGGAGAGAATGGAGAGTGATTATCATAATCGAGCTTATGAGACTGGCTCCTTGGTGGTTTCGGGTTGTGGTTTTGATTCGGTTCCGGCGGAGATTGGGTTGTTGTTTAATTTGGGGCAGTGGGTGGGGGAGGCGGTTCCGAATCGGGTTGTGGCGTATGTTGGGTTGGAGTCTAGGAAGAGGATTGTTGGGAATTTTGCTACTTATGAGTCTGCGGTTCTTGGTGTGGCGAATGCTAAGGATTTGCAGGCTTTTAGGAGGTCTATAACAAGAAGAAGACCTAGACCTCAGGTAAACTCAGCTTTGAACTTTGTTTGTTTGGGAGATTAAGCTGTTTTAATCTGTTTTCATATATGCTTACTTTAAACTGTTTCAATATGTGCTTTAGTTTAAACTGCTTTCATGTAAGGTATTAGTTATTTCCATATATGCTTAAACTGTCCTCGTATTATGTAGTATGGGTAAAGAATGTTTTCATATAAGGTATAACTTATAAGTTATTTCAATAAGCTATACTGTATAGAGCAGGTGGAAATGAGCATGTGAACATGTCAAAGTTGTTTTCATTAGTGCTCTCTCAGACAGGGCCGTCTTTGAAGATGTGCAAGATGAGCTGCAGAACCGTCTTTGAGGATCTGCAAGATGAGCTATAGTACAGGGCCTCAATTATTTCAGGATAAATTTGTGAGTAAATAGGGTCTCATAATAGATTTGTCATGGTTAAACCATAACTAAATAGGGTCTATTTATTTTGTCACGATTGAACCATAACTAACTAACACACATAGGGAAGTGATAGTTTTCAAGTCTAAATTGAAGTACTACTCTTTTCTTAATTTTACCTTCACCTTGATATATTGAATTATGCTTTCTTTTTTACAAATATATGATATGATAGAATTAAGATGTTTGTGTAATTAATTGAACAAATGTTTTCCTTGTATGATGATAACCGTACGATTTTTGCTTCTTCTACTTGTTTGTATAAGTGTTTGTTTGGGATTGGATTTGGCTCTATAGAATGAACAATTCACTCTAGAGGATAAATTAAATAATCTCGCCTATTGATAAGAAAATCAAGTGTTGATGTTATACCAAGGATGTCTTGGAATATTAACCATAAGTTTTTCCCAACAATTTTCATTACTTTACTCTCTAAAATGAAGTATTCATCTCTGATGAGGTAAATCTTTAGGGACTAGGAGACTGGATGGAGGTAATTAGGCAATAGAATTTATTGCACTCATAAGGGTCGAACAAAATTATTATTGCATTTGCAGAGTCTAGTTTCAATTGTTGTTATTCTGCATGCAATTGTTGGTTAATTACATAGTTTTCTTGTAGTAGAAATCAACTTGAAGAGTGTAATGGTTTTTACCAAGTTGGCAATTTAGAATTTTGTGGTTTGTGACAGAGTAGGTGTGTTGAAGTTTAATAAATTCTTAGATGGAGCAAGATGTATGTTCTTAAGTGTTGACATTCCAGTGTTGGCTACTGCCTCACTGATGGATACTGTACTGAGAAATTTAGTTCTGTTTGTATGTGCAGTACCTTAAAGAGCAAGATAAATTTTCCATTTGGCAGATGATTGTTTTTTTTTTGTTGTGTTTGCACATGTGCACATGCACTCACATAACATGCATGTTGAAATTGGTAGGTAAAACATTGAAGATAGGTGTTTGAGGAGAAAATGATTATGTTGTGAGCAGTGAGATAGGTGTTTGTGGCGTCCATGTTAGAGAATAAGAAAATGAATGTGAGTAGTGAGAAGTGAGATAGAACAAAGTATGTACTAGCTATTAGACTTGAACAATAGTAAGCCTAGTTCTCTAGGATCTATGAAGCACCCACATAGTGATAGGAAGATTCCTATCAAGACTATAAAATTAGGGTTTGCTAACTAAAAGGGGAAGAACACTAAAAGTAAATGAAATTAAAATAAAAGATAAATTTGATTTTTCATTGATTGATTCCAAATGTCTCTATGAGACTACATTGTATAAGACTCTTCATGGATAATAATAACATAAAAGCCCAAACACTACTAAAAGCCCAATTACATAACAATACAAATAAAAGTACTTACTAATATAAATTAGGCATTAATATAAATAACTAAATTATTTATCTAAATAATTTCTCTTCTCTATCATTACCAACCCCTTCAAAAACAACCTTGTCCTCAAGGTTGTAAGACTTTATTGCTGCAATAACTTTCCTGGATCCCACTGCTTGAACCAGAAAGACTTTGAAACTTGTACAAATTTCCAGCAAACAACCAATGTCTTGTATGTTTCCAAATTGTGACAGCAGCATGGATAATCAATGAAAGAAAACAAGCACCATATATATCCTGTTGCACTTTGATGCAATATTTGACAAATCTTTTTCCAAGCTCTTTCTTCCTCCCCCAAGCATACAAGTGATTCATGGATCACAAAGAAGTTATTAGTGTCAAACTCACTATCTAACAACAGTTTGATATAATTTGGTAGGAAATAACACTATCATGGCTACAGGAACTTCTCCATAGATAGATAAGTTGTTTCCAGCCCCTGTGTGCATAAATTGAAAGGAATTGTGAAATATCATCTTCTTGATTAGGCCATTCTAAAAATAAATAAACAAGTCTCCCTTGCTGCATATTGTCATTAGTGTTAACTCTAGCTATATGCAAGTCAACAGAATCTTCACAAGATGTAGGGAACACCAACCCAAATATGCTACAGTATGATGCCAAAATCATATGATTATCCAGCAATCTACTATGATGAATAGGATTAAGAATTTTCCAATATCTATGTTTCAATTCACCATGACCATTTGGTTGTATTATTGTTTTCTTAACCAAGCTCAAATCCTTATATCTGTTAATCAGTACTATGGACAGCAGCTCATTGAAAACCTTTTGATGAATGAAATTAGAGAAAAAATGACACTTTTGTCAAACCATTATGAGGGCAAACTGAAAATGACAACCAACTGGATTTAGATGCTTCAAGCACATTCAACTTCAACCCCTTTATCAATGAAAATATTATTGCATATTGATATGGAAGTCTTACCTCTTTTACTCTTTCTAAGTTCTGGATAAGCACATCCTCCCAAGTGATTGTTGTATGGGACAAATGAGAAAAATTATGTAGGAAAGCCCTAAACTCCTCGTCGTCCTTCTCCATGTAATCTTGAATGGGTTGTTTTGACCAACACGAAAGGGATGGCGGTGATGATTGAATGTTGAGCTGATCAGAAGGTTTGGATGGAACCACAAGGTCAGCGTCACCGTGAAAAAACGATTGATACCTAGTTCTTCTTAACCTCTTCAAAACAAGGGAATCAGACTGTGATCGGGGTTGGATTATTTTTGTTGAATCGTGGGATTTCACTGTCATCTTCAAGAAACTTAGATCTGGAGGTTTTGGTGGAATTGACAAGTTCGCATCATCCGAGATTTTGACAGGTTTGTGCGCTACTGAATCATCGAGAGCCTCAACTCGTGTCCATTCGTTGACATCAACAGAGGTCTTTGATTGGATCTCAATGAGCGGGACGAAGCCGTAATTGACGGCAAGGGGGTCGTCTTCAACTGAGAGATTTGATGCGGCGGCGGTGGCGGCGGCAAGTTCTTGTTTGCGGCAGAGCCATTCAACGACATCAACTTTCCTCCTTTCATCAACAGAACCATTAGAAACTACACAATGCTCTTCTGTAATAGCCACGCCTCGAGATTCACCTTTCAGGTGTTGTTCTGGGTTGTTCAGTTGGGTTAAATCCCTAATTTTTGTGTGGGATTTTTCTTTTTGAAATGGGAGAGTGAAATTTGGATTGTTGTTTTCCTTTTCGGGTTTGGAAGGTGATAAAGGGTTGGAAGAAAGGAATGGCAGTTTTCGGGAGGTGGAGAGATGGGTTAAGGATCGAATGGGTTTCTGAGAGATTTTTTTGGATCTTTTCTTGAAACAAGGGTTTGAGACTTGCAAATGCTTCTCAAAATCTCTTTTAAATGTGTGATAGGTTTTTGTTGGTTGCAGTGGTTGACGATGATTATTGTAGTAGAATGGATAATGAGATGATGAATATGAGTTAGATGGTGGTGGATATGAGGTAGGTGTATGAGGTGAATATCCATGAGTTAGATAAAATTTTGGTGATGAAGATCCATGAGTGTAGTAAGGTGTGAAGAGTTCCCATGGGAATGATGGAAATGAAGGTTGTGGTGTGGGATTAAATTGATGGTTGTAGCAAGAATATGCTATGGAAGAGGTTGAGTGCATAATGAAAGCACCAATTGATAGGAAGATTCCTATCAAGACTATAAAATTAGGGTTTGCTAACTAAAAGGGGAAGAACACTAAAAGTAAATGAAATTAAAATAAAAGATAAATTTGATTTTTCATTGATTGATTCCAAATGTCTCTATGAGACTACATTGTATAAGACTCTTCATGGATAATAATAACATAAAAGCCCAAACACTACTAAAAGCCCAATTACATAACAATACAAATAAAAGTACTTACTAATATAAATTAGGCATTAATATAAATAACTAAATTATTTATCTAAATAATTTCTCTTCTCTATCACATAGATACAAACTTGGACACCACACTCACTCAGACATGTCGACTATAGTAATAATTTTAGAAAATAGATATATTTAATGTAATCACATATGTTGATGTATTGTTGTTGGACATTGATACATGTCAGACATAAGACACACCTTCGGTCGAAGGAAGAAAGACATGGCAGGAGAGAATTAGGCAATGCAGTACAGTCATTGGGGGAGGAGTTGAGATTATTGTTTATACATTATAAAAGCTTAAGCATTTCTTTCTGCTTTTAATGTTAATCTTACAATCTGGTGCACCATCAATTGGTTGGTCCTGTCAGATAGGGACGTCGTTTGATTTTAAGCCTTGTTAATTGTTATTTGTCAATTTGTCCATTGATTTCAAATTTGTGTGGTGTTTCTATTGAACTTTTATTGCCTTTTATTCTTGTACTTTTTAATATTAATGATACTGTTTTATTTTTATCGATTTTTGTTTTCATGGTTGTAGATTCCTGGGCCTTCTCCTTCTAAAGGACAGACTATAGAACACCAGAAGAAAATTGGCCTTTGGGCAGTAGTACTTCCTTCAGCAGATGCTAGCGTTGTTCGAAGAACACTTTCAACCCTAACAGAAAACCCCAATGGTCTTCCCGGTTCGAATGAAAGTTCTGAGACTGTTCAAAAAAGAGAGGCCTTCTGGTCATCAGTGAAGCCAGCTCATTTTGGTGTGAAAATAGGCTCAAAGTCTTTGTTTGGCATTTTAAGAATCATCATGGTTGGAATTTGTATTGGCCTTTTTGGAAGCACTGGTTTTGGACGGTGGCTTCTTTTGAAATTTCCTTCTTTATTTAGCCTTGGTTGGTTCAGGAAGAATGGCCCTTCCGAAGAGGAAGTCGAAAGCGCATCTTTCAAGATGTGGTTTGTCGGACGCGGTTTTAGTAACGAGAGTATTGCTTCACAGGAAAACGCAAAACCTGACATGGAAATTGTAACAAGAGTAACAGGACCTGAAATTGGATATGTCACGACCCCAATAATTCTTGTTCAGTGTGCTCTCATTCTTCTCAGCCAGCGCAAAAACCTACCTAAAGGAGGCGTTTACCCTCCCGGAATCGTACTTGGTCATACCGATCTCCAACAGAAACTTCAACAAAATGGAATATCCTTTGATGTCATCTCAAAAAGCACTATTTCTTCTTGAACTTGTAACTTGTAAGTCTCTCTATCTTTACACTTAAATCAAGAGTGAAATGTACTGCTCACAGAACTGAGTTAGACAACCAAATAGAGAAAAACTTCATATCTGTTTCTTCTTTTAATTGGTTGATTTACTTGTTTGTGTTTGTGAAGATACTCATAATTAACCATCCTTTTTCAATCAAGGGAAACAGCGAAAAAATCGCACTTAAAGACAACAAAAAATCAATAACAATTTCAAGCTGAAAGCCTGAAACACTAGGAACACTCCAACAAAGGGTTGAAAAGATTATACGAAAACATGATACATGAAAAGAAATGAAAAACATAATGCATGAAAATAACTGAAAAACACAATACATGAAAACAAAGGAAAAATCAACTGTGAAAGAAAAAGAAATGGCCTTATTTTGGAATTATGCAATGGAACAAGTTCTCAATTGCAAGAGGTGCCACTTTCAAAACTAAGACACAAATTAGAGGAACACAAGAAAGTTCATACTCTAAAATTCAATGTGTGACTTTACATATGGATATTTTTCTATAATCAATTTGAGACTTTGTCCATTGCCACCTCCAACATCAACCAAAGTTGATACTCCTTCAAATCCTTTGCATATGTCAAGCACTCTTTTAAATTTTAATGTGAACATTGCATGTATCAGTCATTGATTTGTTGAATAGTTTGTTTATTTGTTGATCAATCTCTGGATCAAGTACCGCTTCCTTAAAATTCAACCTACATTACCAATATGTATATAAGTATATTTTTAAGTATCGGAAAATCGGTTATTAAAGTGTAAGGTGAGTTAGGACATGGGGCATTAAATTTGCGACAGTTAAACCGTAGTAAATTAGGGTTTTTATGTTTTGTCACGGTTGAATATGACTAAATTAGTTTTTTTTTCTGAATTCTCAAAAATTTAAGACGGCTCTAAAGCAAAATAGAAACGTTTACCACACCCCTAACAAAGCGCATGGCACATAAATGATGTGAAAGAGCCCAAATAACCACCATCATTTTCATCATCAACAAAGTATTTTCCAGAAGATGTGATTCCATAAACTCTCATAGTGCTACCATCGTCATTGGCGCGAGTGGAAACAGAAAGAAGATTGTAGCTAGCAAGCATGCGCAACATACTTTCGCGCCCATTTGGCAAGTCAGAGTGTTGAGCCGGTAACTTCGTAGCAATTTTGAAGGTTGACATGAATCCATCAATGCTTTCTTTAGCAATGATTTCAAAAAGGTTGAGTTCAATAGCAGCATTAAGAACTTCAGGAAACACCATACTGGCACCTAGAACCATGGCTAAGAGGGTGTCACTATCATCTATTTGTGGAGTGAGAGTTTTCTTTGGTTAATACACTTTGTGAATTGTAATGGAAGAATGATGGTTGTGTGTTTGCTTCCTTCAAATGCTGCTTTTTATAGACAGATTTTACACCATAAATAAAATTTAATATTCTTGCTTAATTCTGTCATTATTTTATTTTAAAAAAAAGTTATTGATTTAAATTATGTCATTATCTTGTTTGGTGGAGTTTTAGTATTAATCTTTAGATTAAATATGTTTTTAATGCTTATATGAAATATACAATTTGTACATTCCTACAATTTGTATTTTTAGAACGAGAGTTTGCTAAAATTGCTTCTAAGTGATTAAACTTTTTGATATATATATATATATATATATATATATATATATATATATATATATATATATATATATATATATATATATATATATATATATATATATATATATATATATATATATATATATATATATATATATATATATATATATATATATATATATATATATATAAAATCTATTTGCATGTCAATATCTCAACCTCCCATCATTCATAATAAAAAAAAGCTAGATGAGAACTTTGGCAAGTTTGCCAAGTGTAATCATTTTATAGAGTATTCTATTTTTGTTATTTTTATTACTAGTAACTAACCCGTGCGTACGCACGGGTTCTGGTCTGGTATGCGCATTTGCTAACATAATATATTTATTTTAAATAGAAAATTAAAAAAAATATTAAAATCAATAATAGATGTATTCCCGTATATGATTTTTGAATAATTTTTTTTATAATAAATACTATTTTTCGTATATAAAAATATTTAAATCAATAATAATTTTGTTTCTGTATATCATTTTTGGATCATAAATATCATCTTTCGTATATAAAAATATTTAGATCAATAAAAGATTTTTTTCTCGTCTACAAATATTATTTATGTTTATGTATCATTTACAAATATATCTGGATCAATAGAATATTTTCATATATAAAAATATTTATATTAATAATAGATTTTTTCCTGTATACAAACATTGTTGTTGTTTATGTAGCGTTTACAAAAGATATCTAGATCAATAGTAAATTTTTGTAGATAAATCTTTAGATGAATAATAAAAAAAATTTCGTATAACATTTTTAATAAAAAAAAATTGAATCATAAGTTTTTTATTTAATATTATTTTCCCCCTGTTTGGAAAATCATACATTATTTATAAGTATATTTACTTGTTTTTCTAAGTGATAATTATTGTAATAATGTATAGTATAAACTATACAAAATGATATTAACATTGTATCATAAAATTAAAATTTAGTTCAAATTATTATGTTTTAATGACTTTTTACATTATAGATACTATTATGTGATATAATATTTTTAATTCTAGGCGATATATATGAACAAATACCAAACGATAGTAAATTACTCTAAAATAGTTAAATAGATGTTTGGATCATAAATACTATTGTTCGTATATAAAAATACTTAGATATAGAAATATTATTTTTGTTTTAGGTATAGATTACAAAAATATTTAAATTAATAGTAAATTTTCGTATATAAAAATATTTAGATTAATAATATATTTTTTCCCGTATAACATTTTTAATCAAAAATATTTGAATAAAAATATTTAGATCAATAAATATTTACTCTAAAAATATACCATTTTTTCAATTTTTAGATCAATATTTATTCTAAAAATATTTAGATTAATATAAATATTTAAATAAAAAATATACAATAAAGTATTAAATTAAACATGGTCACTTCAATATTCAATAAAGTTTATATCGCTAATGCATTTTTAAATAGTACAAATTTAAAAAGTTATTTGTAAGTATCAAGTATTCTCAAAAATTTATTAGTAAGTATTTCACTCAATAGTATTTTTTGGATCATAAATACTATTGTTCGTATATAAAAATACTTAGGTATAGAAATATTATTTTTGTTTTAGGTATAGATTACAAAAATATTTAAATTAATAGTAAATTTTCGTATATAAAAATATTTAGATTAATAATATATTTTTTCCCGTATAACATTTTTAATCAAAAATATTTGAATAAAAATATTTAGATCAATAAATATTTACACTAAAAATATACCATTTTTTCCATTTTTAGATCAATATTTATTCTAAAAATATTTAGATTAATATAAATATTTAAATAAAAAATATGCAATAAAGTATTAAATTAAACATGGTCACTTCAATATTCAATAAGGTTTATATCGTTAATGCATTTTTAAATAGTACAAATTTAAAAAGTTATTTGTAAGTATCAAGTATTCTCAAAAATTTATTTGTAAGTATTTCACTCAACCTTACTAACAATAATTATCTGCTTATTCTTTTATTTTTCTGAAGTAGATGCAAAACCAAACTGTTTGAGAACTACTTTTACAGTTTTACCTTAATTTCTTAAATGCTACATCCTCAAAATTTGTCAAAAAAGTTATTTGCAAGACTAAATCAATATTATTCTTCTGTCCATAGAAGTCACAAGTGATTTGCAAAACCTTTTAAAATTATTAATTTCAAGAAACAAAAATATCATTGATCTAGCTCACTAACCATGCTACGGAAGTCCATCATTGATTGGGACTTGTTGTTATGAATTAGATAGCTACAAAATTTTGTATTACATCAAAGAAATAGGGTGAAAAAAATATTCCCCTTTTAATTTTATGTATTAATTAAACACCCATGTGAAGCCATCTCCAATTGAATGACCTTGTTTCCCATGATGATTAAAACAACTTGACTCTACACTGGAATTCTTCACTCCAGATACCAAGTCGAATTTCTGCTTGTGAAACATGAGGCTGTGAAACAAACTGCCATCATTCAGTAAAAGGTGAAGTATACAAAGGTTAGGAACATGAACAATAGATAGAGAAAAAACTTCACTGCAATAAATACAATTATACATTAGAAGTGTGTTTTCAAAATTCACCATAAAATATTTTTTCAATAAGTAAAAAATTCACCATAAAATATGTTATCAAGCCAAACACCAATGTATGAACAACAATGTATGAGATCTATATAAGTCCCTAAAATTTAGATTATACAATCATTTTTTTAAGTAAATAATTAAGCTGAAAAATTGGCCATGTAATAATTTTCAGTCTTGTGATGAGACATACCTGGGAGGTTATAAGTTTGCAGCTGATGCATTCTTTGCTTGCCAACATTCATTCGTCGAGGGACAGGTCTATTTGATACATGATCACCAGACATGTTTCCAGCAATAGCAGCTCCAGAGGAAACCGAAAATGTTATACACATTCAAAAGCATTAGGTGGAAATGTTTAGGCATATGCATGCTCGTGTCCAAGTATGCCAAGATAAACCTTTACTTACAAGAATCATGAGCAAGCAATTTAAAATGACTTAAACTTCAGTAGGAATCAAAACTTTCCAAATAGATGCTACTCAGTAATATATTCATAATAAATTAACAGCACAACAACTTATTCATAATAGAAAAATCTAAATCCTAAAATGATATTGTACAAAGAAGCATCAAACAAATCATAATACCCACTTGACAGAGACTTTTTTATGTCATTTAAAAAGAAACACTGAAATACCGATCAATATGTTGTACCTTCTTAGGGTTAAGCAAGTACTCATACAGGGCTTTCTCATCCCGTTCACAACCTTGTTCTTGTTAGCCGCAGAATAGAAGTATCAAGGAGTTGTCCCAGATTGTCTCCCAAACAAACCATTCAGATTGGGTCCTAAGGTTGCGAACAAATAAAGGAAACAATTTTATGTACCTTAATCACATACATTAAGTTAAGAAACCAATAAAAAGCTGGCTGGATTTACAAAACTAACAAAAAAAAAAAAGCTTATTCATTAAAAAGAGTGCACCAAAACAAAACTTCATGTTGTCATGTGTTGGTGCAACAAAAGCTGCCAAACCTCGTTAAAAATTGATAAATACACACTTGTCAAATCAATTTATGGATATATGACATCTTTAAAATACACATTTGTCCAAGAAAATATGGTTCATAAAGTTCCATATATGTTTAGGCTTCAACTATGAATAAAAGATAAGCTTCAACTAATCTTGAAATAACATAAACTTCATCGCCCTAGGTATATGAAAGGGAACTGATAAATCAAATATACAATAAAAGTAATATTATAAAAACAAGTAAGTATCATGAATTAGAGTTTAGGAAAGCATAACAGTGTTAACAATTGTATCTTGAATGACAATCTCTAAATGTAGAAATCCATTCAATTGTTTGTAAGCAAAGTTATAAAGCAATGTGAATAACAGATCCACCCCTCCTTTCCCTGGTGCATAACTGGCGATAGACTGATACAACAATACTCATAATCGTCTGGAAACAATCTCGCTGCTGCAGAAAATGGAGGTTTAGAATACCTTGTAATTGTTGGTCAGTGCTCTAGCAGAACAAAGAGACAATAAATCACAATTTAGTGCAGGTTAAACAGGTCCAAACAACTTGTTTACACCGTATATTCGAAGAGTGAATACGAAATGAATTTTAGAAGACTGTTCATTCATTTGAGTTTTTCCCAAAGATCTAAATAAGAATAAACAGAAAAACATAGTCAAATTTTCCATCCTAAACCAAAGTGAGTTAACTTTTTATCTTGAACTTTTTCAGAATATTCTTTCGCACAACAACTATCAAACATTCAGAACTATGTATAAAACCAAAAGAGCATAGTTTCCCTCCCTTAAACTAAACCACATATACAATTAAAGTAGATAACATACCTAGGCAATAACAAAAATATTGAGAACCAGAAGTGTTCTTAAAAGCTTCAATCAATTTTTCTCGTTCAAAAACTGGAAACATATGAGACATACTTGCTGCAAAATAAGAGCAAAAAAACTTAGATTCACATAATCAAGTTTTTTGAATCGCTATAGCCGTCGCAACACTTGAACCGAACGAAATCACAAAAGGTCTTTAAAACCTTGACAACTACACCTCAATAGCATTGCATCATAAAACATTCCAAGAAATCAAATAAAAACTAACTTTTCTACTCACCCCAACGTAGCTTCTAATTCCATAGTGAAGTCTACTTAGACTTTCTCCTTCACTTTTTTCTCTGTAAAAATTAAAGTTGTGATCAGTTTATGATAACTAAAAAATTTATGGTTAAGATAACAAAACATCTTCCTCTTCAATACAAAAATATACCAGATTCAAAAATTTATGGTTAAGATAACTCACAGGTTTCCCTTGAATAGAAAGAGATCGGTAAGAATCTGAACAATCCATATGAGGTTTTTAGTAATACATGCAAATCAATACAAAAATATACCAAAGTGAATCATAAGCTTGTTTAAAAGGATGTGGAACTTTGACATGGATGTCACAACCCTGTATGATAGACCAAAAAGCAAAGTTTCAAAGAGCAACCACATATGAAAAGAGCAAGGACATATGAACAAAGATGTTAGTTGATCAAACTTTCAAAGAGCAATGACATATGAAAAATAGCAACCACATTTGAACAAAGATGTTAGTTGAACAAATTTCAAAGTACAAATAAAGATGTTAATTTCAAATCAGTGTTGCTATAACAATGTTTCCATGAAAACACAAGTTTGTTTATACAATAAATCAAAGTATAAATACATTGGTATCACCATTTTATGTTATGTTAACAGGGAAATAAATGATATACCACCAACAACAAAAAGAACAGTTTCGTATAAAATGCAGGAAAAAATTAAAAGGACGAAGAGAAGAAAGAAATTTGACACCCAGTTTGACATGCGTAGATCTTCATCATTAAACCCAAAGTTTGACTAAGCCAAAAGTTTAGATGGACAAAAGCATTTTAACAAAAAAAATGCAGGAAGAAGAACAAAAACGATGAACAGGAGTAGTAAACAAAACACCCAAATAGACATGCTTACATCTTTATCAACGACAACCAACTCATCAAAATGTTCTTTGTTCTTGTTAACAACCGTCCATTTGCGATGGATACGAACAACCACTTCCCAAAGTTCCTTCGTATCATCAATGTTCTTCACCGGCTCAAACGGTCTAGCCATTATTGTGTCTACAAAACCAGAAAAACAATTTGAGAAAGTAAAAGGAAGAGATAGTGAAAAGAAAATTGTTCTTCGATTTAGGGTTTGTTCCGGACAGTAAAGAGAAGAGAAAAGGAAAGAAAGAGAAAAGGAAAGAAAGATTACAACCTGTAAACAGTGGTCATTGGGAAGACCATCACTGAACACCTGCTCTGCAGACACATTTTCTTCGGTTTTCGGTGTTGTGCAGACACCTTTTCTTCACAGTTTTCGGTTAAATGCAACTGATAAATGTAACAATAATATTAAATAATGGATGCAGCTCATGATATGGGCAAAAGAAATCAATTATGTAACTAATATCAACTAATTGCCTGACAAATGATTACTTTGGACCTAAATTACCCCCATAAGTGATATTTGTCACATAATTAAGGCAGGGTTATTGTGTCTTAACCATCACATTTTCCTTTCTTATATTATAGATAGGAAAGATTTCCATTTATATCAATCTTATTAAAATAATTATTAATTATTAATTATTAATTATTTGTTACTCCCTCCCTTCCTTTATAATTGACACTTTTGTGAAAAAAATTTGTTTTTTTTAAGTGTCACATTTCAAAGTTCAAGAAAATATTTTTGTTGTTTTGTCAAAATTACCCCTAATCGTTATGATAGAGAGAGATAAAAAGTTAAATAAAGTATTAAAAAGTTTAGGGTATTATTGGAAAAATAATAATCATTACTTAAAAAGTAACAATAATTATTGGTTGTCTTGGTATGTGGAAAAACTTAAAAAGTGACAATTATAAAGGAACGGAGGGAGTATTAAATTACTTTCTCTTAATTGTTGGGCTTTTATATTGAATATATTGCTGTGTTGGTTCAACTTCCCCAAGAAAATAATCATCACCCAAAAAGAAAATATGCACGCTTGGAAACCCGTGTTCTTGAAGACATCAATAATTGAATCCATCCCTTCCACTTCCAATCATCCTCGGGTCCTCCATAAATCAATGCTTTCTCTTTTCCAATTCTTGATTCATCAAATTTTTTATGTTTTCAAATGCATCAATGTACTGTTATAGTTTATAAATATTGGGAGCATCATAATTCATTCTCCAACAAAACCCTAACCATCGAAATTGTGACTGCGCTGTAAAAACCTCACCCTCCGCCGTTTTCTTCGATCAAATCACAACGACGCCTCATCCTTTTCGTTCTCATTCTCTCAAGCTCAAGAGCGGCGGCAACTCTCTTCATCTTCTCCGATCAAATCACACTGACGCCTGATAGAGAGTTCAATAGAATAATTTATTATTAATTTTATTAGTATTTTGATATATTAAAAGTTATTATATTTTCTAGAATATTCCTAATAGCTTTTGGGCTTTTAATAGCTTTTGGGCTTTAAGTTATTTATCCATTAAAATCATTATATATGTAGTGTTATTGACACATTTTAGAGAATGAATGAAAAATCAAATTTATCTTTTATTTTAATTTTATTTACTTTTAGTGTTCTTCCCCTTTTAGTTAGCAAACCCTAATTTTATAGTCTTGATAGGAATCTTCCTATCAATTAGTGCTTTCATTTTTGAACATCAAATCCTCCCATGGCATACCAATTTCACTCCACCATAAACACCACTCCTACCACACCCTCATTTCCATGGGAAATTTTTACACCTTATTATTCCAACACTCATGTTTCATCATCATCTCCAACTTTATATGTAAATCATAGATATTCACCACCTACACCTTATAACCCATATCCATCTCATTCACATATTTCCTCGACCTGCTACAACAATCTTTACGAACAACCAGTGATTTCTCCCATAGCAACATCACACACACACCCTAACTCCACCAACATTAATTTTCATACTTTTCAAAACCAATCAAACGACCCTCACACACCTACCCCTTACCAGTATCACATCCACCCTTCACCCACCCAAATTTTAGTCAATAATCCTTACCAGTATCACACCCACCCTTCACCCACTCCAATTCCACAACAAAATCAATCATTCACTCAACAACAAACTCAAACTTATTCAAATGATTTTCAAGAGCTTTTCCAAAAGTTGCATCTAGCTGAAGAAAAATATAAGGATGAAAAGAGAGCTATTGATGAAAAATATCAAACCTCTTTTCGATCTTTCAAGCAAAGATCTCAAACAATTTCACAAAGCTGCAGAGAAAATCAAAAAATTATTGTTGCCACTACACCAGAAAAATGGGTTGCTGAGGAAGAAACTGAGGTCACAGTTATTACTTCAGAAAAGAAATTGTTTCAGATGACATTTTTGGCGTCTTCTCCGACAACACTTCCGGTGTCTTATCCGACAACATTTATGACGTTGCAGGCTCCGACGACAACCCCGGTGTCTTCCCCGGCAACACTCTCGACTCCGGCCACAGTCCCGACGTCTCTGATATCTCCTATGTCACTTCTGACGACAACCCCCATGTCATCTCCAGCAAAATTATCATATTTGAAACAGCATCCGACGACATCTCCGACATTGTTACCAGAACCACCAGATCCGCCATCATTAAAAAAAACAAAAGATGAATCCTTGAAGTCTAAGGAGGTATCTTCTTTCCCTGACAACTCTTTAAACAATACACCTGTTATTGTTGAGGAAAACCCAGGAAAAAAATCACCAAAATTTTCGGTTCAGCCAAATATGTCTCCATCAGCAAAACAACCAAAAAAGAAAGGTTCATGTTTATTGTTGATTTCATTCTTTCCATTGCTTCTGAAACCATTGGAACAAATAGAAGCATCATATATGTGCAAAAAACAAACTCAGAAACTCAATATGTATGATGGAGAGACAGATTTTCCACCGGAGCCACCACCAACAATGATCTCTAATCAAACTATAGTACCGTTGCCACCCTTGAAACCACCATTAAAAACTCCTGACATAATCCTTAATCCATTCCTTGAGTTGTTACAAAAACCCCCCGATTTCAGTTTCGGAGCCACACGTACGCCATTTTTGAAATGGGTATATCTACACTCTCCGGCAACCATACCCTTATTGTCCAGACAGCTTCCGCCATTGAAACAGACAACCTCATTCGTATTGGAACCTTTGATAAAGTATGTAATGATGTGGGTTGAAAAGGAATGGATTTGGATCTATTGGAACGAGGGGTCACTTGAGACGGATAATATTGAGGAAGGTTGGGAAAATAGTTGGGAGAAGGTTTTTGATGAAGCTGTTGGAGATAAAATTGTGGATGCTAGAAAGAAAATTCACTCTAAGAAATTAGATGTGGGTAGTCATGCTAATTCAGTCTCTCACCAAACTACTGATCCGCTAGAATCACAGTGGCCGTTGGATGAGATTCAAAATACTACAAATAAAAATGGGTCATCCGATTACATCATATCTAGATGTCTAACCCCTCCATGTGACACGTCTTCAGTAGCCATTCTATCACCTGTTTTTTCTGAAAAACTACAGGGTTCCTTATCTTTTAATGGACCCAATATTTACATTGAAAAGGGACAAAACCATATCATCCAACTCATGGCTTACTACACACACAAAAGGAGGTACAACCTTTGGGTCACGTCACCATCACCTTCCCACTTTGTTTTCCAACAATTTTTCATTAAACTTTTCTTCTCTCATCACAAACCAAACAAAATCTCCACACAATCAAAATTGGACTCCTTTGAGTACCATCCAGCACATTTGGAATTAATGACTCTACCATTTTTCTTGAGATGTAAAAGAGGAAAAAAAAATTATATATAGTTATTTTAGAACCTTGAGGACAAGGTTCAAGTGAACCCGTCCGCAATGATATAGAGTTCAATAGAATAATTTATTATTAATTTTATTAGTATTTTGATATATTAAAAGTTATTATATTTTCTAGAATATTCCTAATAGCTTTTGGGCTTTTAATAGCTTTTGGGCTTTAAGTTATTTATCCATTAAAATCATTATATATGTAGTGTTATTGACACATTTTAGAGAATGAATGAAAAATCAAATTTATCTTTTATTTTAATTTTATTTACTTTTAGTGTTCTTCCCCTTTTAGTTAGCAAACCCTAATTTTATAGTCTTGATAGGAATCTTCCTATCAACGCCTCATCCTTTTCGTTCTCCTTCTCTCAAGCTCATGATCAACCTGT
Organism: Vicia villosa; assembly: GCF_029867415.1. NCBI lineage: Eukaryota > Viridiplantae > Streptophyta > Magnoliopsida > Fabales > Fabaceae > Vicia > Vicia villosa. The sequence goes on from NC_081185.1 coordinate 9,217,270, forward strand.
CAAATTGTCCTGTTTTCGACGGCAGGGGTTTTGCCGATGTCCATGCAATAAAGTTTTGTTCCTATTTACTGTGTCATTCAAAGTTTATTTGTCAATTATTGTTTGCTTGAAGAATATAGATGAAATGAGAACATAATCTAATGCGGAAGAATCAAAACCAGATAAAAGTCGATGATCAATTCCACTTTTGAATCTTGTCTTTGTGTGGCGTTTTGTGTTTTGCAAATGCAGTGGTCTTTGTTTATTGTTTAGGTTCTTGTGGTCTTTAGGAAGATTGTTGAAAAGATTTGATTTTTATTAAGAAATACTCAAATTGTAAGCTTAAGATCAGTGTTGTGAAAACCGGACCGGACCGGCCGGTCGAACCGGTTGGACCGGGAACCGGCCTGGTAACCGGCCAGGTTCACTACTTCGATCGCCCTCGTCTCAGAACCGGAGTGAACCGGTGTGAACCGGTACGAACCGGGAAAACCGGTGATTTTCGTAAACCGGTGGTCCAACTGCTTATTTTTTTTTTTACTTTTTTTATACTCAAAACGACGTCGTTTTGAGGTTTTTAAATTTTAAAAAAAATAATAAAATAAAATTGTTTTCTATTTGTTAACTTGTTTGTTTCATTCTTCAGCCAAAAATAAAATTCCAAAAGAAAAGAAACTAAAGTACCTCCGTCGCGGAACAAGAAGAAGTACAGCAACCCTGCGCTGCCGCACCTCCGTCTACACAACAACGCCGGTCGTTTCCTGTTCCGCCACCACACCTCCATCTGCAATCCCTCTGCACCATTGTATGTTTATTTATTTTTTATTCTGATATATGTTAAAAATTAGGGTTAGTGTTCAAATTGAAATTGAAATTATTGATTTTGTTGTTGTTGTCTAGAGTTTTATCTTCTATTGTATATCAATTCTTCGGCACTTGTTGTTGTTCCAATGATGAAGTTGGAATCTGTTGGTTTCTCCGAAAGCTAATTGGTGTGTGTAGGGGACACCACGTTTCTCCAACAACTATTTTATATTTTTAATTTACAGTCACAGATGAATGATTATAGTGTGTGTTTGGGAGTGTTTTGGTTGGTTTTGTCACTGAGTGTGAAATGTGAATATGAACTAGAACTTTCATAAATAAATATGAAAGTATAATGAAAATAAATATGAAAGTATAATGAAAACTAATTACACAGAATAAAAAAAAAAGATTATGCTAGCCAAGCTTCTTGTAGGATCACTATGGAGACATTCCGTATTCATGATTAAATTCTACACAGTGGACATTCTACACAGTGGACATTCATGTTTTAAATTCTACACAGTGGACATTTTGTATTGTCTTTGTAGAAATACAATTACACATTATGGTATTTTTCAAAATAAGGAGAAATATGAAAGGGGAACTTGTTTCAAAGTCTTTTTTTGTTTCTCGCCTACTGGTATTTTTTTTGTTACTTTATGATCCATTAACAAGGTATATATTTTTTTATATGGTAATTTTGAACTATTTAAGTGCTAATTATAATTTTTAAGTGCTAATTATAACTTTTTAGACATTGAATGATTCGGTTTAACCGGTTTTATATCTATATAGTTTGGTTATAATGACAGGTTTATTAAACCGAGTTATTCGGTTTAATCCGGTTTGGTCATGCGGTTCAACCAGTGACCCAGTGGTTCGACCGATGAACCAGTGACCCAGTACCCTCGCCGGTTCGATGACCGGTCCGGTTTTTAAAACATTGCTTAAGATTAGATATAAATTTTTTTCACTCTATTGAATATTTAAGTGACTGTCTTGGTTCTCAGAAGCGAATTTTGAATTTGTTTTCAATGTGATGTCCCTCACTTCAAACCTGAATTCACATGCTACATAAACATGTATTTTGTTTTTTGTTTATTTGTTAAAGGTATAGGCATAATTAACACTGCATTTTATAAGAGAAATTATATCATGACATCAATTTCATACACCTACACCTAATACACTGTTCATGTGTGTTTTTATTATTATTTTAAATTTTTAATATATATTCTTTTTTTTTAATTTTTAAAAAAATTTAAGTGATTTCATCATTATTACTTCCTTACAAGTTTTTCAAACCTCTAAATAATAAGTTCATAAAAATTCAAACAATTAAGACCATCATTACATTTATGGCCTGCTTCCTTAATATACTCATTAATTATTACCTATTTAATCTATTTTATTTCAATTAATAGTCAAATTTATTTCTATTTTGTTCTTTCCAATTCATATATTATTTTAGGACAATTTCAATTTTTCCTATTTTCGTTCATTATTGTTATTGAAGTTGGAATGATATATATGTTTTTCAACCCATTCCATTCTATTTTTATTAAATGTTTCTCTTTCTCTATTAATTGAATTAGAATTTAAATTCAGAATATCATTACTACTTTTTTTTTTTAAATTATGTAGTATTTTGCGTTGGTCATAGTTTCAAATTTAAATAAATAATAATTATTCAATAACTTAAAATTAAAAAAATTAACTATTATATTAGCTTTGAAAACCAAAACGTTCGCTAAATTTTGTCATACATATTTTTTAGAATCGTTAATTATTATGTGAAAATATAGGTTTTAAATAAAAAACATGACAATAAAAAATCAATTTTATAAAATAACCGAGGGAATAACATTTATACTAAAACTGAATATAGTATTTGTTTCAACAAAAAATACTAGACAATTAATACTTTTTTAAAACTTACATGATTTATTAATAAATTAGTTAAATTAAATTTTTTATGTATACTATTAATAACAATGACATTTTATCTATACAATAGTAATTTTACTATAAGTAAAATTTCTAAATTATAAGTGTTTTAAAGATATTTTCCTTACTTAGCAAATATTTAACCCGTGCCTCGCACGGGTCTAAGTACTAGTTACTAATATAAGGGATGTTGACAAAATTCATAAAAATTACATTTGGTATAAGAATTTTCTCCAATGAAGGACCACTTCCAAGCGATCAAAAACATTAACTGAACCACTGTTAAAAATGATCTCGTTCCTCAAACACCAAATTCTCAATGACACCGTCAACCAAACAATACATTCCTTATTAACTTTCACTCTCTTCTTCCTGCAACTTACATGTTAATTGAGTTTACTTTTCCAAGCTATCTCTTAAGAAACCAAAAGAATACCCGACCAAATCTCCATCTATTTTCAAACATACTGAGAAATAAAACAATTAAAGAAGAGATGTTCTGCCGATTCCTCCTCACCAGAACAAAACACGCACAGGACTATGGGATAAAGAAATACCTCTTCGGAAGAGAAGATTCCTCGTTGGCAACCTATTCAAAAAGCACCTCCAAGCAAACGCTTTAATCCTATAAGAAATAGATGATTTCCAAAGAGATCCAAGAGTCGTAGAGAGGCCTTCATCGATGTTGTTGCCCTCAAGAAAATTGGATAATATACCATAACTCGATTTGATAGTGTATCCCGACTGAATATATGGCTTCCAACACACCTTTTCAAGAACATCTAGCACCATAACAAACACAGATAACATAGAAAGCATAAAATGCAAGCTGGTATGTTCCGCCTGGCTGAACACCGAACCAATGCCCAAACCGCTCATTGCCAAACATTACCTCCTTCATTCTGCTGATACATATCTGGGAACAAAGCTATAAGGCTTACCTACCTTAACCAATTAACCTTCCAGAACAAGATAGAGTTGCTCCAACTTAACCGTCTCAGGCCGCCGCTGCTCCAACTTAACCAAATCATTTCACCAAGCAGATTTGGAATGAGTGGATCTAGAAGATAGACCAGAGAGAATTTGATAATTCAAATTAATGTATCTTGTCAACAATATATCTTTCCATAACGAACCTTTCCCTCTAAGAATCATCCATCTCCATTTAAAAAATAATGCATCGTTTTTAAACGATGTGTAATATCGTATGTTTAGATTAAATATATGAAAAACTTATCTATCGTTGCATTGTGGTTAATATTACTTAAAAAAATTCAATGTTTCAAAATAATTATATATATTTTAGAAACTTCGGTATATTTTTATATATTTATATAGAAAATGTATAAAAGTTATATTTATAAATTTTAAACTATGTAGTTTTAACGTATATTTTTATTAAATATGTAGAAAATTTACTAAGATCATATGGTGGCAAAACGGGCCCGAACCGCGGGGAAAGTCCATTTTTCCCGCACTTTTTTCGCGGGGCGCGATAAAGTTTTAGGTCCGCTTCATTTAATGTGCCCGCCTCGCCCGCCCTATTTTTTTGCGGGCTTTTGTGGGCATGAGTTTTTTCATACTCGCACTCTCAAGTAAGCCTGTCTCACCCTGCCCCATTTTTTCACGGGCTTTTGCGGGACGGGCTAAAACGGGGTGGGCATGCCCGTTTGCCACCCCTACTAACTATGGTTCACTTGTGCTAAATGTAAACTATTCCATATTTTTAAAATTATTTCACATATTTTTATAAAAATTTATGCATACTTTGTACATATTTACATCAAAAATTGTATCCAGAATTTTCAAACAATGTATTTTTACAAAATATTTAGTAAATATTTGGAAAAAATGTTTAGAAAATGTTGTGAATAAATCAAAAAGAAAAAAACATTTTTAATTAAAAATTATTAGAAAAAGAGAAAAAGACCCCCAACTACCTTTCTTCAGTTTGGTAACAAAAGAGAAAAAGACCCCCCGTAGTCGGGTTGATGTCTAGCCCCTCACAAACCATCTCAAATGCCCTTACATAGCCCTAAGTGTTCTGAAATAGTTGAGAAGGAGCGACATTGAGAACTCTCAGAATCTTTGTGGAAAAAGCATAAAGGGGAAAATGACTCCCATGTCCTTAATAAAGGGAGGATAAAAGTAGTGGTACGATGAAGAAGGGTTGGAGGAGACGGGCGAAGTCACCCTCTTCGATGGTAGACAAGTCTCTAGAATGGCCCAATATTTATCCCCTGAGGAAGAAAAATCCACTCCTGGTGGAAAGGCGTATATTTGTTCCTCAAAAGTATAAGTGGAAACAAAGTTGCCAGTGCCTTTGGAAACGACGGAGGAGGAAGGGATTTTGTTCCTGAGAAAATAGTTGAACAAAAAGAAGTCACCACAACCGCAGCGACCACCAAAAAGGAACTACTAATCTAGAAATCATATTCCTAGCACATAAGCCCCCTTTCTAAGAAATTAGAAAAAATGAAAAAGTTCGTATTTGCGAAAAGGTGGAAAAATTCGCATCGATGAAGAGAGGAAATAGTTAGAGAAAATTGCAGAAAATGAGGCAAAATGCGAAAGGAAAAACCTTTTATAATACAACTCTCAGAGTCCCCTTAGTTTTTTATGAAACTTTGCACATTACCTACACGTGCCATTAACATTTGAAGTTTCGAAGAATAGGCCATCGTTGATTACATTAAATGAAAGCAAACACACATGTAATGAGATTGATTGACATCCATGGCTGTCATACCTTAGTTAAGCATTGGACACCTAGAAGTTGTCTCATCGGGCGAGAATTATAACTGACGGACTCGCCTGCCGTCTCACACACCGTCAACTTAAGGACTCACCTTTCGCTTAGGGACTCACATACTAATTCAAACGCCTTTAGTTGAGGGATTCTCCCTTCGTTGAGGAACTCGACCCTAAAGGAGGAACGCCTCCACCAAACGAGATCGTTCTCAATCGAGGGAATCGTCAATAGGGCGATGGGTGCACTTCAAAGAGGGGAGAATAGTTTTTAAAACTTCACCCTTAAAGAAAAGTCGCCGTGCTTAAGGGACTATGTAGTGTTATATTTGTAAAAATCCTAGACTAAGGCGCCCACTCCCCCTAACTGTGTCGCCCAGACAGAATTTAAGGGACTCACCCAAGGGCCTCCGCAAATGTGGGAGTCAAGGAAGAGAGAGTCTCCAGAGTCTTAGAAGATAAGTGGTCAATAATCTCCTCTAGTAAGAGGGGAACGGTTGAGACCATGAAAAGAGGTAAAAACCCTAGGCTCAAAAGGGTCTTTATAAATATCTCACTCCTCAAGGGAAAAAGGATAGACTTTAAGTCATACACATATTTCACAACCTAAAAGAGCACCACGCTCACTGTAACCATAAAACACGACTAACTTAACCGCCCACCTACAATCAAGTAGCGTCGGCCACTAGCAGGGCCTCTCACCTCACGTGAGCTGGTCCCTTAAACAGCCTCAAATACCATTGTACAGGGCTTCTCGCCGCCGCGAGCAAGCCCTCATCATCAAAACATGTTATACATCTACTAAGACCTCTAAGTCTCCATGTCCTTGCAAGGGGTAATACACACACCTGTACTTTTTGACCAGTACATATAACATAATATTTTTAAGTCTCATATGACCTAACATATTTAATAAAAAGACTAGATAATTTTTTTAAAAAGCTTATTTAATTATATAGGCCATACTAAGGCTATTCTAAAAGCATATGAAATTTGATAAACTGTCTTTTATATATATATATATATATATATATATATATATATATATATATATATATATATATATATATATATATATATATATATATATATATATATATATATATATATATATATATATATAAAAGGTAGGGTAATATATTTAAAAATAGATAAAAAATGGACTATTTAATTTTCTTAATGTAAAAGAAACATTTAAATAGGTTTTAAGGTCGGATTGGACTTTTTCAAAAGATCAAACCAAGAAAAAAACTATAATAAACTATATACCATACCAAACTCAAACCTTATAATTTTATTGTAGGTCAAACTCAAGATATTTAAAGTTTGGTTTGATCAAAGACATTCTCATCTCTATTAGAGTTAGAGCTGTCAAAATGGACTCGGTCCATTGGGCCGACCCACAAGCCCTATATTTTATCATGGACCGGACCACAAAAAACCTTTAAAAAATACAACCCTATCTTTTTGGGCTAGCCCACCGGACTTATGTTTTTCATGAGCCGGACCGGGCTGGCGGACTTCGGGCTGGCCCATTAAAAATAAAATTTTGAAATAATTTTGGAGAAAAAATATTGAGTTAAGATATAATTGCATAAGAGTATTTCAATTGAATAGGATGATATGGTTAAGGAAATAGTTGTGAGATAAAGATTTTTTTTTATAAGTATTAGAGATAATATTCAGTTTCTCTCTACTTTTACATGGATATTTTCATGGATTCATATATATGAATGTTGATTTGATGAATATTTTAAATATCACTTAACTAATTTATCGTTACTCTCTACGTATGTTATGTAGCTTTTATTCATTACATGATTTTTATAAATTTAAAATTATAATATTGAAATAAAGGATTGACTGACCCATTAGACTGTCCCACAAGGCGACATGGCCTATTACTAACTGGGTCGGACTCATTTTTGACAGCCCATAAAATTATCGGGCCGATCCACTTAAGCCATTTTATATGTTTTGACTCTCACGGATTGGGCCCGACCAGCCCACCTCTAATTAGAGTGTCTTTGTTTCAAAAATTAGAAATATAATTTTAGGAATATTATTTTCAAGAACATAATTATTGAGAATTTTATTTTCGTCTTTGACTAACTAATTACAATTTTACTACAATTGTCAAAATTTATAAAAATTTAAAACTATTTTAAGTAATTTTACTTTTTACAAATTTGAAAGAAAATAAAAAACATGTGTGATATAATGTTTTGTTATCCAAAGGAATCATAGGAACAACAAAAACATCAACATGAGTAGTTGCAAAACCATGTTCTCTTCATCCCTCTCTTCTTCCTTCAAATTCAAATCCAAATCCACTTTCTCTCTTCTTCCTCCTCCTCCTCCTCTCCTCCACCTCCACCTTAAATCCCCGTCACGATGCTACTATCCATCTCAAACCGCCGTCGTTTCATCCATACAAGACCCACAAATACAAAACCCGCAACCCAAGGACAAAATCCAAAACATCCTCACAAACAACGAAGGAGTTACCGGAATCATGAAAATGCAACGGAAGCCTCTTCTTCACGAGCCTCAGCCTCGGTGGTTCCCTTACCTAGACAGTTTCAGGTGCGGGAACGGTTTCGAACTCACCAGCGACGAAGTTATTGAAGCTGTTGGTCCTTGTGTTTCGGAGTCGAGGAAAGCTAGGTTCGGGAACGCGGTTCGGAACCGAAGCTACTCAGTTTGTCTTGTGGTGGAAGGGCTGTGTGATTTCGGTAATGTGTCTGCTGCTTTTCGGTCTGCTGATGCTCTTGGTGTTCAGTCTGTTCATGTTGTTTCTTCTGAAGCTAACAAAAGGTGTTTACATTGTTGTTGAGGTGAAATTTGAATATGAGATTTTGGTTTTTTGGTTCTTCAATTTATTGCTTTTGAATATATTATAGTGTATGTTTGGTTTCGCGGTTGAAGCATTTAGAATTGATTCTGGATGTGTTGAAATGATTCTGACATGTTTGATTGGCGTTTGATTGTTCTCAAGTAGAATTGATTCTACTTGAAGTTAAAATTTGTAGCTTTTGAGTATAAACGTGATTTTACAGTAAAATTTACTTTTGAACTCACTTTTGTAAAGTTAGTGTTGTTTAATCATGGCCATGGCCACAGCAAAGGGATGTCTTCTATCGTATGGTTGTCAAGATCTCGATCTAGATCTTAAAATTTTAAGACTTTACGATCTCTCTTACCTCAACTATCTAGATCTTAAGTAGAATCGTGTATCGTGGTAGTAAGATCGCTCCAAAATCGTAACCTTAAGGCAACGTTGATTTTGTGCAATCCTGGCCAGTTCCGGCCGTGATTGGCCGTTTTCCGACCACCATCATTGCAAGCCGAGAAGGGTTGACAAGATGCAAATGCACAATGATTCGGGCGGTGAATGCATGCCATTTGAAATGATGAAGTTTCATATTTAGGGTTTATAGAATAAATTTCTCAGTTGTAGAGTTTGTTTTAAATAAGGGGATTATGGTAAACTAAGCAATGGGCCAAATATGTTCATAATGTCTAACGAATGTTTATTGCGGAAAATGTTAATAAAGTATAAAAATACAAACTTACATTTGAAAGAGGGTCGTTTCCCGGAAACACTTGCCTATCAAAATATTGTGTAAAAGTACTTCAAATATATAGTGTTATTTTTGTCTTAGTAGGATCTTCCTATTGTTTTACGATCTTGCTATCCCTTCTCGATCTTATAAAAAGAATTGGGTGGGATCTTTTAATCTTCGTTACGATCTTCTATTTTAGGATCTTACAAATTTTGCAGGTATAAGGACAATCGCCATGTAAGCATGGGTGCAGAGAAATGGTTGGACATTGAACTGTGGGACTCTACAAAGGAGTGCTTTGAAACGTTGAAATCACGCGGTTATAGAATTGCCACGACTCATGTTGGAATAGATGCGGTATTATTCGTCTCTACTACTTTCGTTAGTTCATAAATATCCAGAGAAATCGTGTTCAATTCAACCTGTAATCATGCATTGATGTATTGTACTTGCATATGTGTAAGTGCAAATATTTTTCGTACAATGAAGTTGACTAACCTTTTCTTGCTGTGTTTAGGTTTCTATTTATGACATGGACTGGTCTTGTCCAACTGCAATAGTAGTCGGGAACGAAAATAGGTTAAGAATCTTAAACTATTACCCTAAATTTAATTTAAAAAATTTGTTCGATTTTGTAACTCGGGTTTAACTTTTCTAATGAGATTCATGTTTTTTTTGTGCAGGGGTATTAGCGACGAGGCTTTGGCAATGTCAGACTTACACTGCAGTATTCCAATGAAAGGGATGGTGGACTCTTTCAATGTTTCAGTTGCGGCAGGAATCCTCATGCACCATGCTGTTTGCGATAGAATTTCTCGAACGGTAATGATCTTAATTTATACTTTATGTCTCATAGCATTGTTAGATCAACCTTATTTTGCATCGTTATTGCATTATTGCTGCATCTCGTTTGTTTTTTTTAGCGAAGTCTGAATTTCTCGCTACGGTTGCAGGGCCAGCATGGCGATTTAACAGTGGAAGAAAGACAAATTCTACTAGCAGAGTTTTCGTTGCGTCATAGCAATAGCGCAATCAGTGTTGTTGAAGATTACGCAAAGCGCAAGGCAGCATTATTGACCTAGAACCATTCACAGGAAATTAAGCTACTTCTAATTTTATGTTCGCACATTCTTAACAAGGAGACAGGCTAAGCATGTGCTACGTTGCATTAGCCGAAGCTTGGCGCGCACAGGCCTTAATCACGGCAATGAAAAACTCGCCGTACAATATTATGCATTTGTTTAAAATGTAACATTTCCAACAATGTGTGTACTATCCCAATTTTTTTAACTATGGGAAACGATATCAACTATTGCGAAACTGTTTTTTAGTTGAGTTTTTAGGTATTACCTAGTTACAAGGACAAGGGTTTTGTGTTCCTAGTTCGATTCGATTCATTTTGACGTACAATAGTTTGTATTGTAATAATTTATAGTCAATGAAGTTCAAAAGCTTTGCTAAAAGAATGATTGATGTGTCTTATTTTACAATTTTTTATCAATGCTTTTACGTCTGATAAGATTATGACAGAATAAAACGAGTTAGAAAACCGATGAACTTGTGTTGTGCAATATAGTGCTCTCATCCTTTTATCATCTGCAAAATGCTATTCAATCAATAAACAATACAAAAAATTACATTTAGGCCTTTCGCCAATGAAAAAATTAGACGAGAAGACAGCTGATGAAATTACAAAAACACAGTAAGGGACTCTCATTGTTGGGATCGTTTTGCAGGAAATATATTACAACAGGTTGCGTGAAGAATCGGACACGACCTTTCATATTATTTTTCGAATGGACATGACTTGTATTTTTATAGTGAATCATCGGTGAAATTTTCCCCAAGAGATATATTTGAAGACGTGTATCCTGTGTTCGCAGGTCCAAACAATAATTCTACGCAGAATGTAGGTCCACAAATCGATCTTCCTTTCTTCCCAACTTTGTCCAAATCCTTTACTGTGAGCTGCAAAACAAAATAGTTACATGTGATGTCAGCCGATCGAACTCAAATAAATGGCGGAAATCGATTTCCCCGAGAAGGGTGAGGTTACCTGTAGTAAGCTGTTCCTAATAAAAGCTGTATTAAAGCAACAGTAGAAAAGACGGCCTCCGATCATTTTCTCATAGAATATCACACGAACATCTCCTATTACCTGATAGATCGAGAATAGTTTATCGACTTTGAATAACATTTCTATCGTTCAGGAAGCAAATTAAACATTTAATCGAAATATATTGTATTATGTTCGATAAAAACTCGTAACTTACCTGTATAGGTTTATCAAAATAATGGTCCAAACAAGATTTCTGGTATATCGCAGGAGTTTCTGTATCCATTTGAACTACGACACGAGGTTCTTCTATTTCCGATTGTTTTCCATCTTCATCACCTTCAGGTATAGAAATATAATAGCGCGGACTGTTTGTTCTTTGATAACCTTTCTTAACCTCTCTACAGCAGCTCCTACAAATTTCGATGGCTGGACGGTAGACCTCGTTAGGAATCTGTCGAACCAGAAAACAGAAGAACACGTATTTTCAACCAGACGAGGTAACGAAAATGTTTCGTAGTTAAATTGAGGAGAAACTAACCTCCTGCAGTTCTGATATAACAAAGAAAACCGTGTCAATGTTTGCAGTATCGTACAATCGGATTCGCCGTAATTCTCTGCTACAGGGTGGAGGCAAATTCACAATTGGAGATCCATATCCAATCCCTCTAGGGACAGAAAGCAGACTTTCCCAGTACCCTACGTAACGACGTTGGCTCGGTATTGATACCTAATCCCATGTAAAAATGCAGTCGAACATAGTCATAATCGTTAAATCATCAAAAAACTTCATTTCCAAAGTCACATATTATCGGTTCTGTTTTATTAACATTGTAAAACATATTTCTATCGACGATGCACGTTGATCGAGATAAATTTACATTTCAAATTGTTGGAATTATACCTAACATTAACTTACTCCTTCATTATTTGTTGTTCTTCTATCTGCATATAATTGAAGAGCTTCATCTGCTGACATGCCGCAATAAGCTAGGTATGCACTCACCATTAAGCCAGTTCTACCTTTACCTGCCTGCATTATCGGAATCGAATAATACAAATGAGAAAATATCGAGTTTGGTCTAGCTAAGAATCGAATCTTAGCTGGAGCAACTATTGATCCATAAGTCTGATAAATGATTGCTCCAGCTATGAATCGAATCTTAGCTGGAGCAATTGTTGATACTTAATTGCTCCAGCTAAGATTTGAATTATGATTCTCCGGAACTTATGCTCTTTTGGAAGTGTGAATGTGAAGTCTCATACCATGCAATGAATAACAGCAATATTTCTCGGGTCTTTTGACAGCCATGAATCGACACTTTCGCAGAAATTTTTAACCATTTGAAGAGATGGCACATGATTGTCATCAAAAGGGTATGCTTCCACACGACCGTAGAAGTGTGCTGGATCATAACTTTCTTCTATACACAGATTATAGACCTGAAAATTTCAAAGTGGTTAAGAATGAAGCACGAACACAGACACAAACACGACACAGATACTAACACATCGACACGCCTTTTTCAGAGGTGTCGGTGCTACAGAGTTAACATATATACATTATGCGCGATGGTGGATTAAACTTTCGCACCTTATAATGTTCTTGATGTCTCATATCCAACACAGATTTAACCTGCCAGAGAGGATTTCTATACACTGCTCTCATACGTTCGGCAGGAAATGACATTGCCAGAACTCTATCTGTGATATATGACATGTCAAGATCATAGCCAGCAATAAGAATTCTTCTCCTTTGCTTGGATACCAAGTTACGAATGAAATTCTTGGTAAGGTAATGGATCATGCGATGATGTATTTCCAAATTTGTTGGACTGTTGATTTTGGGTGGTTCCTGCTTTGTTAGTTTCAACCCCATTTAGGTTGATATGCCAGGTTCCACACTGACAATAAGGTACCTATCACAACAACATCAACAACAAAATATTCTTTAAGGTTAGCTACATAGTTTTGTGTTTTTGTCTAAAAAATTGAGAAATTCTATGAAGTATAACACAAACAGACACCAGACACGACATCGACACTGACACGTCGACACCGATACGGACAACGACACATCTTTTTTCACAAATGCCAGTACTACAAAGGTGAAATATCAACTATCTTTGTTTTTCGCCTCATAATCAAGGCCGTCTCAATATTTTGGAGGCTCTGTGTAGGTTAGTCCTGGCTTAACCATGACAAAATAATTAGAGGCCCTAATTAACCTCATTTTAATAGTGACAAATATTTATGAGGCCCTTTTTAGTTAGCGTTTAATCATAAAAAATTTGAGGCCATGTGCGATAGCCCGCTTTGCACTCCCTCAAAGACGGTCCTGCTCATAATCATGATTTTAAATTATGGTCTATGCATCAACGTTTGACCATATCGATCTCATTTTTCATTAATATAGAGATTCACAGAATAACCGCAACTGCAATTTAGAGACTATATTGCACATTTCTTGTTCTAAGATTGTCTCTATTAACAATGATTAAATTTTTCATAGAACCGTTTGGAAAAAACAACAAATAAAAGACAGAGATTTCATAAGAACAAAAACATGTTACCTAATTAATCTGAACATGTAGTAGCAGATTAGTAGCTCTCAAAATTGAGAAAGCAGAAAAAAGAAAAATCCAGGGCTCCAAAAAAATTCAGGAGACCCCAGAGAATAATGAAATGAAAGGTGATGATGATGATGGTGATTACAACATTGTTGATCCATGTTGTGATGATAGGTTGGTGTAAGAGAGAGAGAAAAAAATGGAAAGGGGATTGGCAGATATGGTTTGCTATATTTAGATGTAATGATGACCTCACTTCCAACCAATATATCCAAATTTAGTTACAACCGAAACCGTTATCTTAGGAAATGTTATCTTATCTTATTCGTGTTTTTTCGTCAATAAATTTATTTATTAAAATTACTAACAAAAGATACACTCGAGAATGTGTTTGCGATTTCGAGCATTCAAAATAATAAAACAAATAAATAAAAATAGAACCAATCATGGACACTGGTTTATCACACGGTTTTAAATTGCGGTTACACTGCAAGCTTTTACATTGTAAGGAAATACAACCAATGCGGTCGAAATTGTGATTGTGATGCCATTGCAGAGACTTCATTATTCAAGATGATCGTGTGGCCTAATTGACATGAACATTGCGGCGTACTGCAAGAGCCTATGCTCGGAGCCGCCGTTGTCTCTTACAGGAGTCACTGGACCTCTAGTCCTCCGCCTGTAACGTCTATAAGCAAGTTGAATGTTGACAGCAGCCCATGTTCTCCAATTCGACGAGTAGTATCTTGCCGTTCTCTTTAGTCTCTCGTTCGCGAATTTGTACCGGAAATGGTCGGTTATGTACCTCAAGTTTTGAGCATCGAGACCGAACGCTTCAGTTGATTCAAGGCAGATAAATGTGGCGGACGAGGCTGGTAGCCGGTCGATAAAAGGACGTCTTAGGCACCATGAAAGTAGTTCGTCGCCTAAAAATCCTCCTGGTTCGAGGACGCTAGTTGCTATCAGACCTTTGCTTAGACTTTGGTTTCGCTTTATGCGTCCGCGAACAATGAATACCATCCTTGGTACAGGATCACCTTCTCTAATTATCTGTTTCACAAGGATATCAAAGAGTTAAACAATCAAGTCCTTTTTTATAAATGGAATGTTTCAATTGTTCATATCATGATTTCGTTAATACCTTTTCGTCTTTAGAGAAGACTAAGGGCTTCACCCTGTCGCAAATGTTGTCGAGAATAAGATCATCCAAGTTGTGAAACAGTGGTACCTGTCAAACAAACATACACAACTACTTATTAGGAAAAGTTGTTTAGATAGTTTTATTTTTTGGGCTTTGCAGACCGACTAATTCAAAGACATCAATTCCACCGTCCACTAGCGAGGGGTCCATTTAAAGCCAGAGCAAAACTCTGGACTGACCCAACACTTAGATTGTTAGCACTTAACGAAATTCGAACTTGAGACCTTGAGGAAACGTTATCTTTTTTTCATTTGCAGGTTTTTATATCTTTCTTACCTTTTTAATGAGGTCCAAGCAAAGATAGCGCTTGATGTCTCTCCTTAGACCCTCAGGTAAGTCTTTGATAAGTTCCATCTCATCTTCTCCTCCCATGGCCGCCCATCTCTGACGTTCAAAATGCCGAACTCTTTGTCTTAATCGCGACGGCAACTGCCTCCTCCTCATCCACCACTCCATGTCTCGACATCTCAGCTGCATCTTTCTCTTTTTCGCCATGACAGCATGTAAGAATACCTTCATAGTCGGAATGGTCTCATAGTTAGACTCGGTCCATGTTTGTGTACGAAACAGTTTTGCAATATATGTACCTGGATCTTCGACGTCGGTTTTATGGTGCAGTTATCTGTACACCGTTAAATTAAGAAAGAGATTCTTTCTGCTAATCCAACGGCAGGCAAATGCACCATAAAGCCGATGAACGTAAACAATCCGATTTTCATCTTTTTGTAATCACTTGCGGTAACTATAAATAATCTACTTTAAGCACCTGAATGTTACCAATCAACAAAGTGAAAAGTAGTAATCCACTCAGAACAATGCATATGCTGAAAATCACTTCTAGCCAGTTACTTGTTGGTTCAAGATCATTTCCAAAAGTGCTGCAAGAATTAGAAAGGATTAAGAAAACACAGAGGCTTGATTATGATCTATGTATCGATACTTCAGATTTAAGTCACGTCTAATGTCTAACACATGTCAGTGTCAGACTCAGATTCAATAAAGTGATTATCAATATAACTATAAGTACTTAAGTATTTTTTATTAAGTTACCTGAGGGTCATCAAACCCCAAAAAATCGGATAAAGAATCTTAACAGCCAAGGAATTGCTCGATATAACCGGAAGTGCCCATTGGTAAATCCCATATTTGAAAGGTCCATTAACATCTAAGCACAAAGGCTTACTCATCATCATCGTTGAGTTTCCGCCACACGGGTTTCCAATGGTTCCCGGTGGTAATATCGACTGATAACACACCTCCTCCGAGCACGACAGAGAGAGATTGCATCCGACAGTTCTCTCACAATGCTGTTGGAGACACGATGCAACGCGCTGAATCGCGAGAACATACCAACACCCTCCAGCAACCTGTAGATATAGTATACGCGTTTATCATATAAGCGCTTATGTATAAGCTAACATGTTTTAGCATTGTGAGGATTGCTTACATGAGAAGCAATGAAATAAGCAATGAGATTGAGTCCAAATCCCCACCAAATGGTGCCAAAGATGTAGCCTGTGACTTTTTGCATTCTTCTCATCATGCATATGCTATGATAAACTTTAGGGAGAAATTGGAACAAGAAAATCAATAGCAATGTTGTCATAATGATTTTAATCCTATCTTCTCTTATCAATTTTGGTACTACTAGCCAAAACACAGCCTGCAAACAAAACAAGATTATTTAAGTACTACTTGTATCTAACTAAAAAAGTGATTCAATTTTCATAATTAAGCCCCAAAACTAATTATGGAAGTCACATAGAACTACTTGATGCATAAAATTTCAAAAGTATTAATTTTAAAAAAAATCAAGTCTCCTTTATACGAAACGGCAGAGACTAATTTCTCAAATTAACGAGACGATTATAATTTCTCAAAAGTATCTTCTTTAAAAATATTTAACACTACTGCATGTTTAGAGTTCGATTCGAATCCAGAACCTCTAGTTAAGCGGGAAGAGATCCTTTATTCTTGAGTAAATTATATATTTATGAATCTCAAATGTGTGTGGGCCAATTAAAGTAATTATTTAAGTCACATAGAACTGTCTAATACATCAAATTTCAAAAGGATAATTTTTTTAAAATTTGGTTATCTTTGTGGTAACAATAAAGACTAAGGGTATGTTTGTTTGAAGATTAAAATTATAATTCTGGGAATATCATTCCTAGAAATATTATTGCTTGGAACTTTATTCCTATCAATGTGTTTGGCAAATGAATAAAGTTTCTAGGAATATTTTTAGATTTTGTTTTAATTAAATTTTAAAAATTAAAAATTAAAAAATAAATGTGTTAAAATAATATGAGAGTGGGAAGTTATGGTTGGTTATTTTATATTCCCATGAGAATGTAAGATTCCCATCCTTTTACATGGGAATGAAAATGAAGAAATTCATGAACAAAATTTATTCCTGGGAATAAAAAGTACCCGGGAATAATTTATCAAAATTTGAAATAAACAAAGGAATATGTGAATTCCAATGTCACATTTCCCAGGAATAACATTTGTATCTCCGAAACAAACACCCCCTAATTTCTTGAGACAATGAGGACTACAATAGAGACGGTAAAGTTTTCCCTAATTTTTTTTAACATTATTGCTTGTTTAGGAATGAATTCAAACCCAACTCTTGTGTCCGAGCCGACCACAATGAACACCACAAAGATCAGTAAAATTCTCTTAAAAATTCAACACTATTATTAGGTGCTTAGGACTTGGTTCGAACCAGATCCTCTAGTTAAGTCGGAAAAAATCTAATAATCTTAGATAAATTATGTATTTATGAATGTCAAATGTGTCAGGCTAATTAAATTAATTAATCATTGATACAAAACTAAAATATCTTCCATAATTACGCTTAAAATATACAAGTTTAACCAACGTTTAAAATTATTAAGGAAATTTTTTTCTTCATTTTTTTAAATTGCTTTTTAAAGTACCAATAATATTTACTCATTATTCAAACTATTAAACTAATAAAACTAGACTCAACTAGAGTATAAAAAACTATAAACTAATAAAAGTAAACTCTATCTAAGTCCAACATTTATTCTTTATTTATATAAATCTAATAAAAGTAACTGATTTAACTAATTAAATAGTTTATTATAAAAATAAATTAATAAAAAAATTCTTACCTGAGGCACCGGAAGAATAACAAAAACATCAAACCAAAAACCTTTGAAAGATCGAAGATAATGAGAAGCAATGGCACGTGCGTCCCACACGAGTTTCCCACACCCAACAACAAGCGACTCTCTCGAAACATACGCCAACTTAAACTGCAACAACACATGAAACAAATGCACCGCATCCACACACGTACGCGCCACCGTAACAACCGCCGCCAATCCACCGTCCATATACAAACACGGCGAACCCTCCCTCCCAATCGACAGCGCGTAGAAAAACAACGGATCAATCGCCAACGCCACCCCACGCGCCAACAACAACGCGCGGTTCCACACTTGCACGCGCTTGCTCCTTGGATCCAAAACCGTTCCTAACGGTCCCCAGTTTGCCCTTGCAACCGCTCTCGCGAATTTTCCGGGACGGTTTTGGATTGGGACTAGATATGACCCGGCCGATGCTTCCCATTCTGGCTGGTGACCGCTGTCACAGCTGGTGGAGTGGAACACCGGCACACCTACTTGTGTGCAGGCGTAACACTCCACCACGCTGGTCACTGGGTTGTCGTCTGCTACGACGACAACTCCAGAGTCGTCACTAGTATCACCAACGTTGTTAATTGTACTCTTAGGATTCCTTCCCAAGAATTTTCCTCCAATCCACCTATAAAAAAAACTCAATTTTCAAAAACTCAAAAGTACTAATATCAAATCATAGTAATATATCACTAAAAAAACACTCTATTATGTTCGGTTAAATCAGTTCAGTTGATAGCTGTTACAGTAACATCTCTGTAACATCAGTAATAATATAAGTAAAAATTGATATACCTAGGGAAAGAGGAGAAGGTGGGCATGGTTGAAGATGAAGAGTAAGAACCATGGGAGAGTAAGAAAATGAAGGAGTTAGTTACATAAAAGAGAGTAGTGAAGAGCACATGGTATTGGTGATGGAAAATGAAGAGAGAGTGTATGTGTATATAAATGTGTATAAGATGATGCAAATGAAATTGAGATGAGTTTGATTTTGCATGTGAAATTGGTGAAGTGAAAAAAAGAACTGGTTCTTACGGTTACGCAACGTAGAATGGATGCTAGTGTTTATTGAAAAGAGAGAGAGTGTATGTGGGGTTATATAACGTTGGTGTTTCATGTGGCCGTGTGTGACTACTTACGTTCCTACAATGTTTTTTGTTTTTGGTTCTTTGCCGTTTTGTGTCAAAATTTAGGGACCACTCTTGTCATGTTTTTGGCTAGTTATGGAGAGATACAGTGCTTGCAACCAGATTTTGATCAGTGGTTGCTTAATCCCATCATGCCACGGCTCTTGATATTGGAAAGAATCACGATCAAATACAGTTGATGCTATCTCGACCAGCATCGTGGTTTTAAACATGGTTTCAAATTGCATGTATTTGTAACTGTGGTTGTAAGTGCAAGTGCAACACCATCGTAACACAATTTTGATATGGTTTTCTATCGCGCATGAGGTTACATGGTGTTTTGTTGTGGAATTAAAATTGATCGGTAAATGAAGAGGCAAAGTTTGTTGCGGTGACACTAATATGTTTAACATTTAATATTTAAGTTAGTAGGAGAATGAAAAAGTAATATGTAAATGAGAATAAATTTGAATACATAAAAAATGACATGTCCTTCCTCTTAACTAGAGAAAGTGTTGACAATTGAAAGCGTGGAGTAAACCGTGAATTGCTTGAATTGCGTTTTTGCATGGGAATAAGTTGTCAATTTTTGAAATTGTTAGTGCGTGAGACACTTTTAGTGAAGAGAGAAAGAGAGAGAATAAAGAAATAAGGATTGCTAATATTATTGAATTATATAAAATTGATTTACAATATGTCTATTTATATACGACTAACTTGTATACTAAGTAATAAACTCTAAACCTAATTAACTTTGGGTATGGGCTAAACAACTTGGATTATATCACAACATACCCCCTTATAATCCAAGTTGTCGAACATACGCTAATCATAGTCGACCTGAACTATTCCTAATTTCTTTCTCAAATTCAAGAATCTATCCATCTTCAATCCTTTAGTGAAAATATTGGTCAATTGTACTTCGCTTGAGCAATGTCTCCCTTCAAGTTCACACTGATTTACCTTCTCCCTTAAGAAGGGAAATCTAGCTTCGATGTGCTTACTCCTTCCATGCAGAACTGAATTCTTTGCAAGATTAATGACTGGCTTGTTAATGATCTGCAACGCCAAAGGTTTCTTCACTTCGACCTCAATCTCTTCCAGCACAGACCTGGTCCAAATTGCTTGACACGTAGCATAAGATCTGGCTATATATTCAGCCTCACACGATGACAATGCCACCACATGTTAGTTTCTCGAGCACCATGAGATTGGGGTACCAAAGACTTGAAAGAAGTAACAAGTTGTGTTTCTTTGATCTTCCTTATCTCCACACCAATCAGCATCGAAATAGAAATTAATCACAACTTCTTTGCTTTTAGAGTCTCGTCGAAATAGAATTTCATAGTTTATCGATCATTTTAAGTATCTCAGGAATCTTCTTGCAGCCTTCATGTGTGACACCCTTGGTTCACTCATGTATCTGCTCACTAATCTGACTGCAAAACCTATATTTGGCCGACTGTTACACACATATCTCAAAGATCCCACAATTTGTTTGAACAAAGTAGCATCGACCTTGTCCTCATCTTCACGTTTCTCCAATTTCAAGTTTGGTTCGATAGGTGAGGATGCAGGATTCGATTCATCCATTCTAAATATCTTGAGTATCTTTTTGACATACTTCCTTTTATGTAAGTAGATAATTGTTATATCTTGTGCCACAACCTGAACATAGACACCATACTCAGATTTGCATTTGACATATCTCAATCCAACTAAGTATGAGTCGATCTTCTTGTTTCATGCCCTAGGTGCCTGCCTGAGGCCATAGAGCATTTTGTGAAACTTGTATACTTTCCTTGTATCCTCCTAATCAAAAACCCAGGAGGTTGTGTGACATACACCTCTTCATCTAAAGGACCATTCAAAAATCTTAATTTCACATCTAAGTAAAATGTTGACCAACCTTGCTTGCATGCCAAGGCTATCACTAGCCAAATAGTCTTCAATCTTGCTACTGAAGCATATACTTCAGAGTAGTCGAGTCCTTCTCTATGAAGAAATTCTCGAGCTACTAATCTTGCTTCATGTCTTTCTATCGACCCATCAACATTGTGCTTCAACTTGAACACCCACTTCACTTCGATAGCTTTTGTATGTGCTGACAATTCGACTAACTCCCATGTGTTGTTTCTTGCTTGTAACTCTCCGACCATAGCTGACTTCCACTGTTCATTCTTTAAAGTCTCGCTATAGTTGATTAGTTCAGCATATACAAGTAAAGAGAAAGGAACTAATTCTCCATCTGGTGTTATTTCATCATCACTAGTCACTTCATAGTCTTGATGTCTTGCTAGACGAGCTCTAGTTCTTTGAGGTCTTTGGCTTGTACTAGTCACACCCTTTAGGACTTCGATTGGGTCGGAAATTTCAACAACTTTTTTGACTTTGACTTCGACTAGAATATCTGCAATTGCTTTGTCTTCGACTTAATCAGTTTCTTCGTCGAAGCCATAATCCATCAATGGCTTATTAATGCATCACCAGAATTCTAATCCCATTCAAAATTTTCATGAATCACAATATCTCGACCCATCATGATCTTCTCATCAATTGGATTGAAAAATCTATATGCTCCAGTTTTGTGATATCCTAACAGAATCATAGGTTCACTATTATCATCAAGTTTCCTTCTTCTTGCATCAGGAACATACTTGGGAAAAATAGAGCTAAACACCTTCTGATGAATCACTGATTGTCGTTTGAATCTCCACAGTTCTTCAGGAACCTTGTTCTTCAACTTCTTTGTAAGACACCTGTTCAGAATATAAACAGTAGTGGTGAATGCTTCACCCCATAAGGATTTTGGTAGATTCTTCTGCTTTTACATGCATCTCGCCATATCCAATATGGTCCTGTTTTTTTGTTTGTTATTCCATTATGTTAAGGCGTATAAGGAGAAGTTACCTCATGATCGACACCATGTTTTGCATAGAACTTTTCAAATATTTTGGATGTGTACTCGCCACCTCCATCTGTTCGTAGAACTTTGATCTTCTTCTCACTTTGATTTTCGACAAGCATCTTGAATCTCTTAAAGATTTTGAATACTTCGTCTTTTCACTTAATCACATAGATCCAAAGCTTTCAATTGCACTTGTTGACAAATGAAACAAAATAGCTATTTCCACCAATGGTATGCTCCTCAAAAGGGTCGCATACATTTGAATGTACAACATTGAGTATGAAGGAGGATCTCATTGGCATAGTCGAAACGAAAGACTATCTGGATTGCTTCCCTATTAAGAAACCTTCATAGAGCCTGACAGACATCACAAGACTTGTTATATCTGTTACCATATCTTGAGTGATCAGTTGATTAAGTGGTCTAAAATTCATATGGCCAAACCTCAAATTCCACAACCAACTATTCTTGTGGTCGATAACTGTTTTCAGACATTGTACCCCAGTCGAATTGATCATGGTCTTAAATGTCCTATTCTTCGACAGAGGAGATTTCAAGACCAAATTATTCTGAGTGTCGAACAGTTCCAAGGCTCCAACTTTCATAACCACTGATAACCCTTTTTCGACAAGTTCTCTAACACTTAGCAAATTGCCCTTTATTCCATGTACATATAGTACATCTTTGATCATAGCTTTTGCTCTATTACTCTTTTGAATAAATATGTCGCCAATACCTTCTGCTTGCAATGAGCTATTATCATCAAGTTTGACCTTGCTCTTCTCCGACTCGTCGAAATATGTTAACCACACTTTTCGATCAATCATGTGATTCGAGTTGCCTGAATCGAGGAACCAGATTTTGGATTCAACATGGTTATCTGCAACTGCAGCCATAACCACCATATCTTCAAAATCATCAGAATCCTGGCGTGCAAGGTTTGCTCCTTCATCCTTGCCTTTTGTTGATCCCTTGTCTTTCATGTACCAACAATCTTTAGCCAAGTGACCCTACTTTTCACAGTTATAGCATTGCGCACCTTTTTTCTCTTCTTTGTCTTTCTGATAGGTGTTTCCTTCTCCTCTTTTCGAGGATTCAGAAGCCATATTACGAGGCCATTGAATTATAAATCACAACCTTAAACACTTGTCTAGAGCTAAAGTGTCAATTTGACGCTCTGAACGACTATGATCAAAATCCTTTCAGTAGTGTTGGTTTGATCTAGCAAAATTTCTTGGACAGAATTGTCTACTTCTAAAGAGGAGATGACCTACCTATTATGCGCGCTCGACTTCTTCTACTTTATCATTGAATCATTATTTTCGAGCCTCGCATATGCTCATAAGACATTATAACCATATTAAATAATCATGTTCATTTAAATTTTAGTAATAATTTTTTCCTAGTGCTCTAAATTTTTATTTTTAACTATTTTTCAACTTTGTATATTGAGTTACGTTTAAATTGTAGCTGCATACCACTCTTTAAAATCATGCTTATAATAATTTTTTTTCTCTTCTTATCTTGAGCACTGCATCACAATAGCATAAATATCAACACTACATGTTCTGTGGATATACATTTTTTTTTATAAATTTCGAGAGAATATAAAGGAATAATTCGTTCACATTTGTGGATCAATCAATTAAGAATGAGAGTGAAAATTCATCATGTATGATTCAAATTTGTATTCCATCTCTTCAATTATCTGTTTTTTAGTTAATAATGAGGCGTGTCCATCACCTCAATCATTGTCAACCTTCAATTTATTCTTTTTTTTACGAGAACATTCAACTTATTCTTTTTTTTTTTTTATATTATTTTTTTGAAAAATTATTATTATTATAAATGTTCATACAACTTGTTTAAGGTAGGTCCACTAAATATTGAGTTTTAAAGTAGAAATTTATGCAAATTTTTTTAATATTATTTTATAAAATATATTTGTATTATAAACAACTATATGTTAAAATATAATTATTAAGATTAATTTAATTTTTGGTCCTTATAGATATCTCAATTTTAGTTTTTAGTTCCTATAAAAAAATTTCGACTTTTAATCCACGTAAAATTATTTTTGCATTCAGTTTTAATTCTTGAAGAGGGACTAAAAATGCATGCAAAAGTAATTTTATAAGGACTAAAAGTCAAATTTTTTTTTTTTTTAGAGACTAAATATTATTTTTGATAATTTTATAGGGACTACAAACATATTTAACTCATTTAAATTTATGCTATGTGCAAATATGATATCAGACTATTATTCATTTAAAAAATAAAATAAGAAAATAAATAATTTAAATATAATTATTTATAAATAAAACCGTATAGTTGTAGAGTGTTTGATATATAAGCTATGATAAAATTTGTTTGAAATTTTGGAATATTGAAAAGTGTTGACATAGGTTTTATTTTTATCATGCATAAAATAGTTTATGAAGCCTTTTGAATATGTTCCAGCCTTCTAGGAGAGCCATGGGCATCACAGGCAACACTTGGGCATTGATGCCATACCTTTTGTTGATCCAAATTGGCTTAAAAGAACAATAATGTCATTTAATTTTTATTTTGGTGATAATGGGGTAAGAGAACAATTTTATTATATATATATATATATATATATATATATATATATATATATATATATATATATATATATATATATATATATATATATATATATATATATATATATATATATATATATATATATATATATATATATATATATAGGAGGGATCAAATTACACCCGAAGAGTTACACCACGAGTTACACTCATTCAATAACTACATTTTGAATTAATATTTTTTGGATTCAACCGTTGGATTGAAACATAACATCATATAGATCATACCTATAAATTTTGAGCTTAATCTATAATGATTTACTATGTCATTGAATTACATTAAAATTAACGTTATATGAAAGCTTATTTTGACGTTAATCTTTGGATATCTTGATCGTATAACAAATCATTATAGATTAAGCTCAAACTTTATAGGTATGATCTATATGATATTATGTTTGAATCCAACGGTTGAATTTAAAAAATATTAATTCGAAATGTAGTTATTGAACGAGTGTAATTCGTGGTGTAACTCTTAGAGTGTAATTTGATCCCTCCTCATATATATATATATATATATATATATATATATATATATATATATATATATATATATATATATATATATATATATATATATATATATATATGGCCTATCATATGAGAATGTCTTTTTTATATGAGAATTTGAGAATGAATCTGAACCATTGAATTTTAAAATAAATGGTGGAGATTACGTGTGAATATTTTTTTTATCTTTCTTCAATCTTTTATTTTAATGATGGAGGAGAGAGAAAAAAATATTCACACATAATCTCCACCATTTATTTTGAAATCCAATGGTTCAGATTCATTCTCACATTCTCATACAAAAAAGACATTCTCATATGATATGCCCTATATATATATATATATATATATATATATATATATATATATATATATATATATATATATATATATATATATATATATATATATATATATATATATATATATATATATATATATATATATATATATATGTATTATTAAAATATCTCAAATTAATTAGTACTTTCGAAAATACATGAAAAACTATTTATAAATGTGATCATATGAGTTCAAGATACATTTGAAAACATAATGTTCAATACAATGATCCACAAAAAAAATAAGAGAGCATATCTGCTAACGCATTATCTAGGCACACTTTCTAAAGACCACTGTATACTCTCTTGATAATCTAGGCACACTTTCTAAAAACCAGTATACTCTCTTGATAGTCCTTACATTGTTACTCTCTCTATTCAAGTACATCCTTGAGCAAAGTTGTCATTATCCTCTAATCAACTCTATGCAACAAAGTAAACACTTGATCTTCCATATAGAAGATCAAACAATTTATCATTGAGAGTTTTATTTTCTAGTGAATAGTAAGCTTAACTTTAGGAAGCTTATTCTCTAATGGTGAAGTTTGATGATTTTTCTCTCAAAATATTAAATTTAAATTCACCAATGAAGTTTTCTTTTAGTTTGGTTGAATAATTCATCCATTTAGGAATTATTTATTTGGATATTAATCTAGACGCGGTAATAGTTTGGTTTGGGGATTTAGTTAGTAAGTCGTTGGTTCGGTTTAAAGTCTCAGCCCGTTTAAAAGTCTTCATTGGTTCGAGATTAGCTCAGTGTTAAAATCTCATCTTGGTTGGTGGTTATCCAGTGTAAAATCTCTTTTCGCTTCGTAAGCTCAGCCCAATGTTAAAAGCTTACTAAGGTTGGAGATCAGCCTGGTATAAAATCTCTTAGGTTCGTGAGTTCGGCCTGGATTAAAAGCTCACCCAGGTTCAAGATCAGTTTATATAAAATCTTAGTTCAACTTGAAAACTAACTGCTCAAGTTGGTGTTTGAAAAGAAGAATACTCTTAAGTTTATTGAATACTCTTAAGAACAAATCTTAGGGAGATGATTAGGTCTTTTCTTTTTTATGAAACCTCTTTAACTTCTGGTGTTATCTCTATCCTTTAAATTTTTATTTTTTGCATTTTATTTTCCATTTCTTATTTCGAAAAATTTTCTAAAATGTTTTCAAACTCTGAAATTGATCCTAAAAAAATTTCAAAATCAAAATTTTCTTAAACACACAATTTACCCACGCCCCCTCTTGTGTGTGAAGTCTCATGTCCAACAAATATGAGATTGTCGTTAGGATATTTATAGAGGCTTATAGGCTTGGATTTAGGGTTTCTAAAAAATGGAAACCGCTAGTAAAGGGAAATGGACCATTGAATCTCTATTTCCTAGGGAGACGTGGGTTATTCCCCATACTCTTTCACCACACCACTTGTGACAAAGACATATCTCCTCCCACGTCCTCCTACCCCAGGAAACTAATATAGGTCGTAGGGGGTACCTCCAGGATGCGGGTGATACCGTCCTGTTTTCCCTTGTTGATCTTTATAAATATATTGTTGTTGGAAGACATGTGTGATGAGCATCCTGAATCCAAGTATCATTGGTCCTTGAATTTATCTTCATCTTTTATTGTGACCATCAGCAACATCTCTTCTTCTTTGTGTTTTGCAAACTTTGCATCACTTTCTTGATTCTCACGCTTCTCTGGACAATCACTCATATAGTGGCCATACTTTTGACAATTAAAACATTGTATGTGACTTTTGTCAGACTTTCGACCACCACCTCTTCCTCTATCTGCAACACCACCTCTTTGGTTGCCTTGGAATGAAGACTTTCTCTGATTCGACCAACTTCCTTCTTGCTGACTTCGACCAGTCGAATCGTTGTAGCCACTTCTACCTTTATTTCCATTCCAACTTCCTTTGCCTTTCTTTTCGTTTGTCGACTGAGCCTTCAAAGCCACATCACTCTTCGACTTGCCTCTAGCTCTTTCAACCATTCGTTGTTCATGAGATTCAAGCATCCCTTGAAGCTCCTCTTTTGTCAATTTCGACAAATCTTTCAACTCTTCTATGGCTACCACCATGTGGTCAAACTTCGGGGCCAAAGACCTCAAGATATTCGAAACAACAACTCTTGTTATTAACGCTTCTCCACATATCTTGATTTGATTCACTAATTTTGTAACCCTGGTGAAGAAATTAGTTATGCTTTTGCTATCTTCCATGTGAAGCAATTCATACGTTCTTTTGTGAGTTTGTAATCTCACCTCTTTCACCTTTTCTGGGCCTCCAAAAGACTTTTCAAGAATCTCCCAAGCTTCTTTTGCAGATTCGTAATCACTAACCTTTTCGAAGTTGTCTAGACTCAGACATTGATGAATTATAAAGAGTGCTTTATAACTATTCTTCTCCGATTCTTCATGTCCTTTATTTTCTTCTTCTGAAGCGTCTTCTTCAAGCTCATCTACTCCATCCTTTACAAGATACCAAAGACCTTGACACCTGAATAGAACCTACATCTATTTGTACAAATTCTC
The DNA here is from genome assembly GCF_029867415.1 of Vicia villosa. Classification (NCBI taxonomy): domain Eukaryota; kingdom Viridiplantae; phylum Streptophyta; class Magnoliopsida; order Fabales; family Fabaceae; genus Vicia; species Vicia villosa. The sequence goes on from NC_081185.1 coordinate 9,245,352, forward strand.
ATAGTTATCTACTTTCAGAATTGGTAGACTTGATGCATAATTTCCATTTCCATAATTCACCAACATTGTGATTTTCTTCTTCTTTCCTTGATCGATAAACCAGAGCTTTGATACCAGAAGTTGGAAATCCACCAAAACCTATGATGAATTTCTATCAATCTTGATGAACAAGATTGTTATCACCACACAATAACAATGAAAAGAGAAAAGAAATTTAAAGAAGAAAAGAGATTAGGGTTTCTGTAGAGTAACTCTCGGCCCACAAACTGTGGAAAACTTTGTTATTCACTTGCAACTGCAAATTTTGTGAATACAACCTTTTAACTTGATAACAAAATAATGAGGGTTACTCCCTATTTATAAATTTAGGTTAGTGTGCTTCATAAGCCAAAGCCAAAAATTATAAAAGCCCAAAATACCTATTTTGGAACTAAATCAAATAAAATCTATTTTAAATCTATCTAGATCTAAAAAAACTCTGTGTGTAACAAACTGTTTCCACACTTCTAAACAAAAAAAATCTTTTTGACACTCCCTTGTCTCTATCGAACAAACTGCTTCGACACAAGGAATTACTTTCAACAATTATAAGTTGGATTATATATAAAATCTCTCATGTATCAAGAGAATAAACATTATTCTGAATTATTGGATGAACCAAGATAAACTTTGTGTGTATTGTTTCTTCCATGTCTCTTTAACCTAAACATATTATTTTAACATACTTTTATTTTAATAAACTAGAAATTTTTAAACCCCAACACAATTTAAACCCCATTTCTCGTATTTTTTACACCTTCAGTTGGTATGAAAATCATGTTTCTTATTTAAACATTTGATGGTGTAAGAGTAAATATCTTTGAGAAACACTATGAATGAAAATAACAATAAAGGAAAAACATGAAGAAGATGAGGAATGCTTTACAGTATCAAGTGGTACCTTGATAGTGGTTATTTATGAGTATATGACTGAATATAACTTTTTTCTCTTCCTTTACTCTAAAAAAGGGAGGATATATTTCTTATGGTGACTAACAAAAGATAAATCCTTGGTATTGGTACCATTGGTAAGTTCCCCAATCCAGCAATTAGGGAGATTATCTTAGTTAATAGTTTGAAGCAAAATTTATTAAGTATCAGTCAATTATGCGACAAAAGTAACAATGTAGCCTTTGATTATTCTGGATGTAACGTTATAAAATCAAAATCAAATCAAACCATCTTTACTAGTTCATGAAATGGAAATACCTACACCATGAATTTTAATAAAATCCCTTTAAATTATGTATTTCTTATAAGTAATAAGGATAAATCTTGTCAATGACATAAAATAGTAGCTCATATCCACATGGACCATCTACAACAAGTTAGTCCGTAAGAATTTAGTAATCTATTTTCCAAAATTGAAGGTTTGAGAAGCAAGGATTATGTGATGTGTTCCAAAAGGATAAATAAGTAAATGTCTCCTTTAATTCTAAAAATATTGTTTCTACAAATATTCCCTTACAATTGTTGCATATGGATCTTTTTGGCACATCAGGACCATAAGTTTTAGCAGAAAATACTATGTCATTGTAGTTATAAATCACTACTATCACTATACATGGAAGATCTTTTTATATCATAAAATAGACAATTTTTTTCTTTACAGAAATTAACCAAGGTTATCCAAAATGAGAAAGACCTAAACATTGCATCAATCCCAAGTGATCGTGGTGATGATTTACAAAATGTGGATTTTAAAAACTATTATAGTAAGAATGTAATTGAGCATACTTTCTATAATCCACCAAATACCTAACAAAATGGGATACTGTAACGAAAAATTAGATCACCTGAAGAGTTAGAAAGGACGGTGCTAAATGAAACTAATCTTTCTAAATACTTTTGGGCTGATGTAGGGAGAACTGCTTGTTACGTGGCAACCTATGTCTAAAGCATACTCCCTATGAGTTATATAAAGGAAGCGATCCTAATATTTCTCACCTTCATGTGTTCGAATGAAAATGTTGTCTCCTTAATAACTGAAAAATAATTTTGGAAAGTTTGACACTAAAGCTGATGAAGGAATATTTTCAGGATATTCCACTTCTAGTAAACCTTTTAGAGTTTACAATAAAAGGACTTTATCTATAGAAGAACCCGTTAATGTTACCTTTGATGAAACTAATCCAAAGTCGGTAGAAGTAAATGTTGTTGACTATGCATGTATCTTAGAGAAAACATCTCTAGAAGATAAAAATCAAGATCGAGATCAAGACAAAGAACAAGATCACAATTAAGATAAAGTTCAAGATCAAGACTAAAGTCAAATAGAAGATCATCAAAGTAAAATTCACACATTAATATTCTCAAACAATGGAGGACCACAAGAAATCATCCAATCCATAATGTCATTGGAGATGTTTATAAGGGAGTCGCAACTCAACACTCCTTTAACCATGTGTGTAACCTTATGGCTTTTGTTTCCCAAATTAAGCCAAAGGGCATCAATGAAGCTCTCATTAACGAACATTAGTTTCTTGCTATGCAAGAAGAGTAAAATAAATTTGAGAAAAACAATATATGTGAACTTGTTCCAAGACCATCATTTAATACAATGATTGGAATCAGATGGGTCTTTCATAATAAGCTTGACTAAAATTGAATTGTTTAAGAAATAAATCAAAACTCCGAGCGAAAGTGTACATTCAATAGAAAGACATAAATTTCGATGAAACTTATGTTCATGTAGTTAGATTAGAGGCCATAAGAATGATTTTAGCCTTCATATGCATTTTGAATTTTAAACTCTACTAAATAGACGTAAATAGTGTGTTCTTGAACAATTACATTTGGGAGGAAGTGCATGTTGATCAATCTCCTAAATTTCTAAAATCTTCTTTTTGTAATCATGTCTTCAAGCTGAAAAATGCTTTATATGGTTTGAAACAAGCCCCTCGAGCTTGGTACAAATGGTTAAAAAAAATTATGAGCATGACATTTTACTTGTGCAAATCTATGTCGTTGATATTATTTTCGGTGCTATTAATGAATCCTTAAGCAAATAATTTTCTAATATGATGCATAATAAACTCGAGAAGTCTATGATGGGGAAACTGCAATACTTCATTAATCAAAGAACGGAGTCTTCATCAACCAAACAAAATACTATAAAGAGTTACTAAAGAGATTCATCATGGATAAAACAAAGTCAATCTCAACCCATATAAGCACATAATGTACAAGGACGAAGATGGAAAGGATGTAGTCGAGGGAAAATAACTAGGTATGATAGGCTCTTTCATTTACATTTATACATTCAACTTGTTAAATATACTTAGATTTCGTCCCAAAAGATAGCTCAAAGGGTGAGGTTGTCCTCACATATTTATACATTCAACAGCATTGAGACTTACGCAATATGAGACTTCAAACAAATTGCAAAAATACAAATACATATGCAACACAAATGTTCATATTACAATCTTTAACCCGACTTTGATACCATGTTAAATATGTTTGAATCTCAATCTCAAAAATTAACTCAAAGGATAAAATTGCTCTCATATATGTATACCTTCAACAACTCAAAAATTTAAACAATATGGAGTTTCAAACAAACTCCAACACAAATACATATTCAACTATACTGTTATATATATATATATATATATATATATATATATATATATATATATATATATATATATATATATATATATATATATATATAATTACTAACTTGATATTTAAGTAAAACATTTTTTTTATATAATTACATTTCACAACAATTTGATAATTATTCATATAAAGTAGAATTCAAATCTCTTTATTCAATGAAAAATTATTTTATAGATAATATTTTATAAAGGGTTAAATATTGACCTTGTAAAAACTTCCCATTTAAATTATACCAAACAAATCATTGAAGTTTAGTCATTGATTTAATGATTTTGATGATAATTTTCTTTGATTTTGTTTAAAAGGCATTAAATGAAAATTAAACATAGAAATAATATTTTTATAAAGATTAAACTTTATAAATAGATATTTTATAGGAATTAAATGTTTATTTAACTATTTTTATAAAAAAGTTTATCCCAATATCCCAATAATTAACTTACAATTTGATTATATATATATATATATATATATATATATATATATATATATATATATATATATATATATATATATATATATATATATATATATATATATATATATATATATATATATATATATATATATATAGGGGACGACTCAAGTGAGAACACTTGGTTATTATGAGAAATGAGAACAATGAATCACGACCATTAAATTTTGATTTTGTTGATTTTAATGGACTGGATTGGTGTCTCTTTCCATATTGATTTAAAATAGATATTAAGGATCATAGAAAGAGAAATCAATCCAGTCCATTAAAATCAACAAAATCAAAATTTAATGGTCGTGATTCATTGTTCTCATTTATCATAATAACCAAGTGTTCTCACTTGAGTCGTCCCCATATATATATATAAAATCAAATTGTAAGTTAATTATTGGGATATTGGGATAAACTTTTTTATAAAAATAGTTAAATAAACATTTAATTCCTATAAAATATCTATTTATAAAGTTTAATCTTTATAAAAATATTATTTCTATGTTTAATTTTCATTTAATGCCTTTTAAACAAAATCAAAGAAAATTATCATCAAAATCATTAAATCAATGACTAAACTTCAATGATTTGTTTGGTATAATTTAAATGGGAAGTTTTTACAAGGTCAATATTTAACCCTTTATAAAATATTATCTATAGATCCTGTCAAAAAAAAAAAAAAACTTATCTATAGATAGTATTGGTGAAGATGACTGTTAAATCACTATCATCATCATGATATGTAAAGAAAGATCTTCCATGTGATCATACACATAAAGAGACAAAGTATGGTAAGCCGGTAACTCCCCACCATTGCATGAAAATGTCAATAAAACGACATTTTTAGAAGTAATAGAAAAGATTCCATTATATCACTATTCATGTAAAAAGTTGTATTATTTTACCTTCCAAATATACAACTTTGTAAATTTAAAATTACTTTGATTTTAGTTTTTGTAAATATAATTTTTAAATAATAAAATAATATATTAATAAAAAAACTAAAAATTATTAAAGAACAAAATGAATTTATCGATTCGCACAAAAAAAAAACTAAACAGACCATTATGTGTATAACAAAAAGTCAAAATTATCAATAATTTATTTATATTAATACATAAATATAAATAAATATTATAGTAAAAAAAATTAAATCTTAGATGAATCATTTATGTACATCTAACTCAATTAAATATTAGTAATTTTAAATATTAGTTTTTTGGACCATTCAATTTCAAGTTTTGTGTTTCGGTCACTTACCTTAATTTAGGGTTAGCATCTATTAGGGAAAAGTTAATATGACACCTCAATAAAATTATTTTCAAAATATAAAATAAAAATTAAATTTATTATTTAATTACTATCACGTCATCAAAGTCGACCATAAACTAGAATCAGAGACTAAAACTCAAGGAAAAATAAATTGAAATTGAAAATTAAAAAAATTAATTTTTTAAAATAGATAAATCAATTTAAAAAAAATTCAAAATTACATTTAACTCAAATTAATTTTACATTAACTAAAACAAATAAATAAAAACAAAAAACAAAGCGCTTTATATTTGCAAAATCCAAAATCAAAAAATTAAATTACAAACGCTATAATTGTAAAAAAGTAATATATCCTAAATCAAATACATATATAAACCTTTAATTTAAAAAAGAGCAACAAGGTAATTTTCACCTAGATGTGAGATTGTAGTCTATTATTAAATATAGAAAAAATTGCATGAGAGATAGTGATATTTTATTTTATCCTCTCTGACATGTCTTGTCCTATTATTATTATTATTATTATTATTATTATTATTATTATTATTATTATTATTATTATAATAATAATAATAATAATAATAATTATTATTATTGTTATTATTATTATTATTATTATTATATTATAATAATAATAATTATTGTTATTATTATTATTATTATTTTATTTTTTGAAACAAATTATTATTATTATTATTAAATAGACATGCAAGTTCCAATGCCTATCTCTAGGAGTGTTCATTTCGTACCTGGAACTTTTAAGAACCACAACATTATTATTTTTCTAGAATTTTGAGGTCGAAAATCACTTTCAACAATAAAACACAAGCACAAGTATTCTCAAAATGATTGAAAAACAACAAAAACCCTATATTTGTGGGACCTTAATTTGATTTGAAATTTCCGTACAAAGATATAAATTAAGAGGTGTACCTCTCTTTCCTAATTTTGAAGTGAAATTGAAGCAATTGCTCCCAACAAATACACCAAGACAATTAAAATATTCAAAAGTCTATTTACCTCTCCTTCTTTAGTGTCGTTTATGTACTTGCATAAAAAAACAATTATGTGCACTATTTCTATGGGGATATAGTTTAAGGGATAGAGAATAATTATGATCACAAAAAGTATAATTTAAGGGATAGAGAATAATTGTGATCAGAAAAAGTAATGTTTAACAAGTAGTCCATAATTGTTAGTAAGACTTAAGATAAATAAGTCAGGGCAAGTCATGTCAAGGTAGTATAACCTAAAGCACTATTATTATAAGCTATTTTTATTCTCTATTTTGTCTCCAAATTTTGTTCATCTTCTTGCAATGAGATGTTGTTATGAGGAATGATGAATGTTGATTCTGAATAATGTGTTATGTTGATCGAGATGATTATGATGCTTTTATATTGAGATGATTATATGATTTGATGAATAAATAAATGATGATGTCATTTTGACTAGTCGTGGTCATTGATTATTGTGAAGTTGTGCATCATAGCATATTGTAGGACGATAGTCTAGTGATGTTTGTAGGACATATGGTCCAGTGATAATCTCAATCTCATTGTGCGGATTGAGTGTGATATTGTGAAGTACTCTTGTTTTAAGAGGGAATCGATCCTATTGGTGGGGATCTTTGGAGAACGATGATTGAATCATCAGTGAAGTTTGGTACCACATGCATGAGTCTATTGGTGTTGCATTGCATTGTTTGTGACATTGCATGAACAAATGATGTTTGATTATTCGTGATGCAAATGATTTAAATGATGATTGTGGTTGACTTGTGTGATGATGTTGTGGATAGATGATGATGTGCAGGTGTGAGTAAGTAAGTAAAGCATTAGGATACGTTGTATCGATATATGTGTGGTTGATGATTATTTATGTACCACTAGCATTAGGATACGTTGTATCGATATATGTGTGGTTGATGATTATTTATTCCTTATGTCTTATATAATAATTATGAAATACTCACCATTTCTATTTGAATATTTGAATGTTGCCTCCACGTGGGTAACGCGCAGGTAATCAGGAGTAGTCCAATGAAGTTAGAGGATAGCTTCATGGAGTCTTTTCTATCGCTTGTTTAGAATAAAGGGAATCCTGCTCTGATACGTAACATCGAGGTCGGGATCGTGTGTTTTGGAACTATATGTTCATTTTGAATTGTTTTTAACATAATGAAATACTTTTATAGTATTATGACGTTTGGTTGTGAAACATGAACGGTGAATTCGTGAATGATGTTTTATGAATTTTTTTAATGATGTTTTTAAACTATGAATTCCGATGCGAGTAAAGTGATTATATTTTTGTTGTGTTTAAGAAGCAATTAATTTTTATAGTTTTGAGAACCCGTGTTACGGAGAAGGACTTCGTATTTATGAAGTTTTTATGAAGGTGACACCCTTGTGTGTATGTTTTAAATTGATTTAATTTGTATTATATCGCAAATATTAATTGTGGGTTAGAAAGGTGTTACACACTAAATCAGACAACTCTCAAGTCACCAATGTTTTTCTCTAGAGATCAGTAAATCTATATAAAGAAATTCATTATTTGGAGTTTGTATCACCTTTTGTTTCAAGAAGGAAATATCCAATTATGGTGAATTTAGGAGTAAACTTATTGGTCAAGTTTGATAAAGATTTATGAAGAAAGTTTCTTATTTAAAAACAAGTTTTGTCCCTTTGATCAACAATGAGCTAATCCCGGTCTTCTATAAAGGCTTAATAGTTTGCTGAAGGAGGCTATTACTCTCAATTTTTTTGGATGCTAAAGGAATACAATGTCCAAAAGGATGTCATGACATTGTACTGTGGAAAAATGGTTTAAGACGAAACATTCAAGGATGACAGATGGCATAACAAGTCAAAGTTATTTTTATTGGTCATATCCTTGTCAAGGGCTTTGCTACAGGCAATTGTGTTTCTCCTAAGCTTGGGACTCTTGAGAAGCAACTAGGATATATATTTTTAAGTCTTTGGAGACTTTCCATTTGAGAGTTTTGAAGGGTAATTTGGGAATTTCTGTATAGATGAAGAATCATAACAAATATTGACTGGAAGACGTGCCAACAACATTTCTTCCTTCTTCATCTAGTGATACGTACATATTCAGAGAAACATGTTCCAATGGCATAAAAATTTTATTTCAAATGTTGGAACATTTTTCAGCAGTCAAAACTTGGAAAGAGAAAAAGGAGAACAAGAGAGAGAGAGAGAGAGAGAGAGAGAGAGTATCTCTCCTATGATGAGTGGTGCAGTGTTAATAAGGTTGATTTAACGCATTTTCTCATTGACTGAGCTGTCGTTACAAGCAAGAAATCGTTACAAACAAGGTAACTCTCTTTGCATTTCAAATACCTTACTTATGTTCCTCATCTCAAGCTACGTTTCAATATGAGAAAATCAAACAAAAATGCCGAGGATAAAAAGGATCTCCGGCTGGAAGCCAAGAAGGATAAGAATATTGATCCAAAGAAGATTGAGTCCAATGTTGGAACATCTACTAGAGCATCAGTAACAGGGAAGAAATCTATGTCAAAGATGAAGTCCTTCAAGAAAAATCATATTCATGACTCTGACTCAGATATTGATGAAGATTGAGTCAACTTCAAGGACTCAGGTGGAAAGATTTTTTTTTTTGTTTTCTGTCTAAATAAAAAAAATACAAAAATGTTGTTTTTGTTTTTTTCCTTTCTAGTATGTTTTCATTGTCTTTGTACACTCACTCTATTTTTGTCAAATTTTGGCTAAAAATAGGGAGTATAATGTGTTAGTATTTATCAGTGGGATTAGTATTTTTTTTTAGGAGTAAAGAGTGTTGTAGGTCACATGTCTTGACATGTTAAATAGAAGAGTCTAGTGTGATTGCTTATTATTTTCAACTATTTAGGGGGAGCATGATCATCTGTCATGCTTGTTAGTGTTGATTGTTGTTGCTGCTACTGTTGGTACTGTTGCTGCTCTTGCTTCTCTTGATGTGTGCAGGATGTCCTACCAGATGTTCTAACATCTTGACTATCGAGGTGTATGGAGAGTCTTGGATACTGAGCTCTGAGTTACGTGTGCTCCTTCTGCTGCATGATATTCTAATATGTTGAACTTGAATAGTTCAAGTTGGATTTCTTGTGCATCAGAAAAAGTTTCTTCTTCCTTTTGAGGGGGAGAATTGGCTCCCTGTGAAAAAAATTGGTTCTGTGAGACAGGGGAGTATTTTTGGATAGATGTGAAACAACGTGTTATCTTTGATATATGGATTTGTCTGATTTTACAAGCTCCAAAAGACTATGGTGGTGTGATTGTATTAAATATTGACAAATTTGATTTGATTTTGTGATATTTCTTTTGGATATATTACAGATATTTACGCAAGTGAAACATATTTAATCTGGAACAAGTGATCAAATCTCCATCTGTACATAAGTTTCTTAAATTGAATATTTAGACAATTTAGGAAACTTAATGTTGTGTTCTAAGATTTAAGGAGATTCTTTGCAGGATTGGTGCAGATCTCATCTTGTGGATCAAGTAATATTTGTTTGAAGATTTTGAAGCCCATGGACTGGTGAGTAGTATTTAAAGAGGAACATAGACCTAATGTAACCAAGTCTCACAAAATTGTAAAATTAGGGGAAGGTTAAAAGTCTTAGGTTTTGAGAGTCTCTTATGTTTTAAGTCACCCATGTATCTTTTGATACCATGTGGTAGACTAATTGTTACTTAAATGGTCGTCAAATTATTGTTCTCACTCTTAAAGCTTTTAAGCACGAAGTTGAGTATTGTTCTTGGTTGAAGCTTTTAAGCAAGATCAAGTATTATTCTTAGTTAAGGTTCTTGACTAAGTATTGTTTATTGGAGGTGTAATATTTTGTTTTGTTTTGTCACTGAGATTTTAACTTTTTTTAAATAGTAAATGTGATTGGGATTGTTTTATCACTAAGGTGATTGGAAGTGAGATGGGATTTCTCATATCTAGATGGTGATTTATAGGTAGAAGTTGCACAGGTTAGTGATTAGGAGAAAAGTTGTAAACTGGGAGTTTTGTTTAGACTTTGAACTAATACTATTATAGTGAATTTCCTTCCTAGCATGGTATCCCCCAGAGTAGGTGATGATGCACCAAACTGGGTTAACAATCTATTGTGTTATTTACCATTATGTTTCTTAATCCTGCATGATTTTCTGTTTGGAAAAAGTGTGTTATGTCAGCAGATGATGTCAAGACATCTATCCTGACATTATGATTTGTATTGAGACATCTGTCTTAACTGGTGTCTTTGTTGTTTATCATTCTGTAGTTTTAAGTCTACATACCTACAATCTAGTGCGGTTTATTCTATTCTGTTTGTCAACAAATGTTGTAACATCTGTCTTGACATCAGGTTCTAATGTTGGGACATCAACAGTGACATGTATTACAAGTTCCAAAATTTCATAATTTAAATGCAGAAAAATAAAGAATACAAAGATGTATACTAGTTCCCCTTTTCAACCAAGGGTACATCTAGTCCCCTCACACTGTGTTGAAAGTATATTTGGTGTACTTAGGGATTGGTGCGATATCACCGCAGTTCTATAGTTTATATTGTCTTGAGTTAAAGTTACTTTGGGTTTGGTTTGATAAAAGACCATTCACAAGTTTAGTAGCAAAGATTAAAATTCGGAAAGTTCTAAGTTTAAAGAAAAGTATCAAGACTTGATTCAATCGACCTAATATTGTATGTCCTCCTACGAATATGCTTATGAATTCGTTATCAACCAATACTTCACGTATCGTTCGTCTATACCGTTCATTTCCGCAACGTTATAGCAAGACTTACCGTATTGTTCAACCAATGATTTCTCAACCGTTTGAACAATAACATTTATAAACCGATACAAAGTGATTATCAACCATTAAAATATTAGATCAAGGTTGAAATATTGTATTTCACAAACATTTAAACCATAGAAATTCAAGAGTAAACAAACTAGATCATCTATATTGATTAACAACTTATTCATATACAATATTCATAAGAAAAACATACAAAAGGTAAGGAAGACTACATGAAAGCCTTGATACCAAAAGTGTTTAGCTATCCATAGACATGGTAGCTTGCACAAGAAGGAAGGAAGGAAGAATAGCAAGCATCAACGATGATTTCTCGACGATCAATGCTCTGATTCTTCGATTCTATGTTACTACAGTGGTATTAGGGTTTCTTGGCTCTCAAAATGGTGTCTCCCTCCTAAAAAATAGAACTGATCTATTTATACAAAAATCATATTCTGTCATGTGCGCGTCGCGCACTCTTGCCCGCGCCGCGCCAACCTCATTAATGATCAAACCGTCCTAAAGCTCGCGTCGCGCGCAAGCCCCTGGAATTTGATCCAACATATTCCCTTCAGCGTGCGGCGCGCGCACTTACTCGCGACGCGCCCTTGAGGCTTACTTTGAAATTTCTTCTTTGCAATTATTTCATCTTTTCAAGCCTCAAGTTCCACCTAAAAGAGAAAACCTATACAAAATTCAACTAGAAAAGAGATTAACAGAAAACAAAAGCTTACTTAACTAAACTACTATTATTTACTTCAAAATAAACGGGGATCACAAAAATATGCGATAAAATAGTCGAAAGGTACCAAATACAAGACTAAATATTAACACAATTTGGCACCTAACACATCGCATGAGAGGTTTTAACTATTGTTAGATCTTTGTACAAGCCTCACACTAAGACTTCTCCTACAATCTTCTAATAACAACTGAGTTTGAGGCACCACAGACAAGGAAACTTGATCTCAGTTGAGAAACAATCAAGGAGCATCGTCACGTGACAAGACGTAGTTCTCTTGTTGCTTTACTTAGTTGTGCCTTAAACACATTCAGATGCCCAATCCAAGAAAATACGTGACACACATATTTATCTTATTTTCTATAAAACTGGTTAGAACTTCTCATAATTCAAAACATACAAAATAGTAGGGGTGAGTCTACTATACACGGCCATGAGGAGGAGGAGGATACCATAGAGGAGGACGATGTGGTTGCGATGGAAGATTAGTGTCAGAAGATTGATGGAAGATGGGTTATTATTCCTGAGGGGAGCTCGTAAATTTCTTTCTTATAATTTAAGTATACGTGTTACTATTTTTTAATTTAATACTTATTCTAATTATTATTGTTTGCTCGGGATGACACACGACCTTTTATGTTAGGCTAGGGACGAAGGGAGGTTAGGGACGAAGGGAAAGACCATACATAAAAGAGATAATTCAGAAATTATATAAAAATCTTGGAAGACATACTTGTTTTAATTATTTAATATTTTTTAACATTGCGAGAGAAGTGTATCTAAGACATAAGAGATGAAGTTAAGATTGAACGTAATTTTTAAAAAAGAGCATCATTCGAATTTCTAACATATTTAGGCGTGACTTGATTGAGAAAAAAAGGAGAAAAAAAATATCCATCCACCATAAATAGACCTAGATGTATTTCAAGAATTTCTTCCATTTTATTGTTCTAGAAAGCTAACTCAATAATTTTTACAGGATAACATGATTTATAAGGTTAAATCTTATGGTTAGAAAAAAATTCTTAGATAGACATAAATCTAACACGTGGTTTTAAAAACAATAAATCTCAATTTTTTATTTATTAAAATTTTCTTCTTCTTATTTTTTATCACAATTATCCTATCCTATGATTCTAATTTTAAAAAAATTAAATTAAAAAATTTAAATTATTTTTCTTTTTATTGGTGTTCAATATGAATTTAGTTTGTTTTCATCTAAATATTTCTCATTCATTAGACCCCCAAAGAAAATTAAACAAAATCCTTTTAATAACTTTAGATATCATTACGACTTTTTGAGATTTATTTAACTTATGTCTTAATGATATATGTTAAACAATTCATAAATATAACTTTGATATTAAATTTTAAAAATTTTAAAAATGAAAATGCAACTATTAAAACATTAATTTATATTGAGTTCTTGAATATATGTTTTAGCTTTCAAGGGTACCTACAAACTAATACTTTTATATTTTTAACCATAAAATGTTTGTCGTGAGTGCTTTTTCAAAGTAAAATTATTATTTTTGACAACTTGGGATGTTACATTTATCCCAAATTCAAATTCAAATTATCAAATAATAAAAATGAATCAAAACGGTCCATCCTTAATTTAATCCTTTATCTTATTGTTAAAAGAAAAAAAATAAATGTAGTACTAAATGATCAAATTTCAGTTTCATTTTTTAATTAAATTTTCATTAGTTAAAGCTAAAGATTTTATATCATTTAATCACCCGGTTACAAAATTAATTTTCAATTCATTATTTCAAAATTTGAAATTCAAACACATATCAAAAGAAATTCAAAGTCCAAAATTAAATTTCACAATTCATATCAATAATATTTAGAAAATATCTCCACACTTTTTTTTTATTACCTATCTCAACACTCTTTAGACATTAATAAATAAATACTAAAATATATTTTCTTTACATATGTATTCTACTAAATCTCACTATATAAATATTTATGAAAATATTTTAATAATTAATATGCATATAATCTTTATGCCCGCGCCAAAAACAATAAAGAATTTTCTCTCTCTTGTTTTTTAGAATTCTATATAACAAACGCGCCAGTGAAGAAACAAGCTCAACGGAACAATTAACAAAAACCAGAAACCGTTACTTTCTTCAACCTTCACCTTCATTTCACATTCTCAATACCCTTCAAATGCATCGTTTCAGTGTTCATTCGTTACATTCTGTTCCTTTTTAATCGCTTTTCTGTTTAATCCATTTTGGTGTTATAAAATAGGTACGTGATTTTTGAAAACTATTATCTGAGTTTTGATCGAGTTTGATTGAAACTTGAATTAGGGTTTCGAAGTGTGTACGATTATTGAAATCGATAGTGCTTTTTCTTGAACTGGTTTGGTTTTGGTGAATTTGCAACGGTTTGTGTTGGTTTCTGATCTGTGATTGTGCTGAGGAATTAGTGTAAGGTGATTTTTTGAAATCTTTTTTTTTTTTAATTTTATGAATGTAATTTATATGGATTATGGAATTGTTTGTGTTATGTGTTTTGTTATAGCATGAAATGGATGATGATGCATGGATCTTACTGATTGTTTTGGATTCATATTTTTCATTACTTTATTAGCATTTTTATATTATGATTTAAGATGAAAATTACCAAATTTAGCTGTTTGAAATGGTCTTGTAGCACCGATTATGATTTTAAATTGTAGTTGCAGTCGTATTTTGAGAAATGTGCTATATAAACTTTTTATATAAGGAGAAAATAAAGTAATGTTGAAATTGCAGTTATAATCTCTGTAGCACCGACACTTCTGAAAATTTATATCCGTGTCGTGTCAATGTCTGTGCCAAAAACCGACACTGACACTTGTCATTGCGTTAAACTTATTCATTTTTTTTCAAATTATTATTGATATCGATGCGTTATAGTCGGTGTCGTATTTCCGTGTCCTTGCTTCATAGGTTATAATAAAATTGCGAGGTCTCAAAAATCCTTTATATTACAACCGTAATTGTCGGTGTCCAATGCTGACACAAGACTATAGTTAGTTATATTCAATCTTTTCAGTTTTTTCATAGTTGTATTTTATTTTATGAGCGTTTCAATTTGCATTTATTGTTTCATGTATATTATTCGAATTTGAATCAGAGATCATAAAATCATTTCCAAAAATATTCTGTTTTTGTTTGTAACTGACAAGGATTATGAAATTTTGAATAGGCCTTTTGAAACTAACTTTCTTTCTTCTGTTGTTTCAGGATTTGTTTCTCTCCAATACCAGTGATTTCTGAAAAAGTAACAATGTCGTATGTTGGTGAATTGAGAAGAAGACACTCTTCTGCAAAAACAAGTACTGAAAACAATGAAGAAAAAGCTGCTCCTCGTTATCTTCAAGCTTCGACCGGATCCTGTCACGATTTCTGCAAATATGGGAAACAACTCGCACTTGAACCAAAGAAAATGAGTTTAATGCCTAGAATTGCTGAAAGGACACACCTCCGCCGGAGTTCAGTAGGTGACGTAGTAGCAGCAGTGACCCCAAGTGTCAAACGTAGAGCATCAGTTGATTTCGGACCAACAAGGATGTCATTGGCCAAACGCAGAGAATCAACTGATTCTAATGCCTCTGACGCAATCAAGGTAATCAAAACCGAACCAGGCCGACCAGTCCACCCTGACAATGGAGTTGTCGTGGTGAACAAAACGAAAACATCATCTGTCAAAGTGAAACAATCACCACTTCTTCCGAAATCACATTTCTCCTCTACCTGCAAAACTAGGAGGCAGGAAATTTCATCAAGTTCTAAGATGGACATTACCCCAAAACCAATTTCCAAGAAGGCTGAAGCTTCATCAATGTCATCTTCTAAGAAGGAGGAACCTCTATCGAAATCAATCTTTCATAACGTGAAAATCCATCCGATATCAACTTATTCGGCCAAAACTCCATTGAAATCAACTTTCAAGAAGACGGGCCAAATAGCTTCACCTTTGTTGCCTATTTCCTCGCCCAAACCTTCGCGCAAAAGAGTTGTGGGTATTAATATGCACAAGAGCCTGAAAACTGTGTCGCGTGTTAAGAATCAACCAAAGCCTAGAAAAATTGAACCTGAGGTACACTGCATTGAGGCTGAGGCAGAAGAAAAGACTCTGTATGTCATCGAGATAGAAAACGAAGACAATACTTTTCAATCCGATCAAAATGCAAACCAGGAAATTGAACTTTCCCGGTCTCAATCATTTTCATCATCCAAGTTTTCATCACAAGAAGATCAAGAGGAATCTGAATATGCAGCTAGTGAATTCGAGGAGGATTCTTGTTTCGAATTTGCAAACAACGAAAAGGAAAACAAGGAAAGTCTGGAGACATTGGACTTGAAAGTTGAGAATGAGAAACCGCGAAAGGACGAGATTGTGATTTTGGTTGAACCTCAAATTGAGGAAAGTGGTACCAAGAAGCTTAAGTTCAAAAGAGGTAAAGTGTTGAGAGAAAACGATGCAGATTCTGATGAGGGGGAAGACGAGACCAGTTGCGAGAAAGTTGTTTTGAGACATCAAGATGTGAAAGGGAAGAAAGATGAACAAGGATTGTTGAATAATGTGATTGAGGAAACAGCAAGTAAACTGGTTGAGATTCAAAGAAGTAAGGTGAAAGCTTTGGTTGGTGCATTTGAGACTTTAATCTCTCTCAATGAGAAAAAAACCTTGAGCATGCACTAGTGTTTCTTTAGATTGTCACTGAGTTTGACAGAATCACAGTATATTTACTTTTATTTTGATTAAAGTTACGATTTTAAACTTTAACGAAATTAAAGTGTGACTGTGAATTTGTCAAACTCACAGTTATTTGGAAGTTAGAGTTGTTTTGTTATTTGCTAAGGTTGGGTTAGAGTTGAAAGGATAATCTTTGCATTGTTGAGTTTGAATAAACATGAATCATTGTGTTTATGGATTCTTATCTTTTGAATAAAACAGTGATTCATATCAATGATCAATATATTTTGTTTTTTCATGAATGCTTTTTGTTATAACCTTTATGTTCACATTATAAATTGTTTTAAAAAATCAAACTAGAAATTCACTATCAAAATAATCATTAAGCTCAATACACTAAATAAACTTTTTAAATTAGTTAGAATTCAAATTAATTGAACAAGTTAATTAAGAGATGGTTAATGTCTTCCAAATTATTTTGGATCTACATAGTTTTGAGTGACACATTTAAATTTGAATAAATTATTTTGAATTTTGCTTTACTCTCTATAAATACAATTTAAATTTCAATATGAATTTTATTTTACTCTTCGATTGTCACTCCTATTCCTATTATATAATTTTATTTCTTTTTAAATATTTTCTAATTTTATTAGAAAATATTTTGCAGATTACTATGTAATTTTTTTTACGAAAAGTCTTCTATTATATTTCATCTTCATCGTTTTTATCGTGCTAATTCAAAGAGAAGAAAAAAGTCACAAAACCAAAAAAAAAATCATAAACTTATTAGCATAAACTTATTAGTGTGAAAAATTAAAATCTTTAATTCAAAATATTTCAATTAACTCAGAAAAAACATTATAAAAAATTAGAGAACAGATTCTTATAATATTCATCTATCCATTCATAAAATTTAGAAAATTGATCACTAAAGTTTGTGACTGAAATAAATATCAACTAAATTTTTTGTGACTGAATTAGATATCAAGTGTGTATCGTTTTCATAACATCAAAATGCATAATTTTTTAATTTTTTTAATAGAATTACTTTATACGAATTCAAATGTTTTTTAAAGCCATTTCGGGCCAACCGAAGGTGCGAAAGATTGAGGCCTAATTGCATGAGAGACTCAAAAGACACTTTCACTAAGTAGTTAAGGATCGGATGGAACTACATCAAATGATCAAACACACGATCCCTTCCTTCTAAGGATCATTGGTCGTCAAATTTGATTAGAATGTTCCCTATATCTCACGTCGTAGGATACATGTCAGTTTTAATCGTTTCTCATATATAAGCTTTACCACACAATATTTGCAGGTATGTTCTCACTATAACTCACATCACCACTTTTCTCACATCTCATTGACTTGAGTGTTGGAGTGATAACTTTGCAGATCCTCCCCTCTCTACCGTATCGGAAAGCACTAGATATCGCTCTAGTCGACTTCACATTTAGGCAAGGGTGAAAGATTTTGAGACAAATTTGGGCAAGAAGCAATTTGTGGATGTGACGATCTCATAAGGCTCACCTTTGGGTTTGCTAGGTAGTGAGAAAAAGAGGATACAAGATGCGGTGATAACAAATAGTGATTTCTAAAAGCAACCAAAAGGGTTATTGGATAACCAACATCGCCTAAACAAATGAATACCATATATAAGTTGGAATTGTAGGGGTTGAGGAATCCTTGTACATTTCTCAAGATTCATCCAAGTAGAAAATCCCACTTTAGTTTTTTTTATGGAGACAAATTTAAAGGTGAACGAGATGGAAATGATTATGCAAAAGTATGATTTCAGTTCTTGTTTGGTAGTATATTATAATGGACCATGGAAGAAGGTAGTTAGAGGTATAACTTTTATGTAGAAGGAATATTTGAATGTCTGTATTTCATCATACTCTCTCAAACATATATAAGGGTATTTTGAAGATGAGGATAGTGAAGAAAAATGATTCTTCTCAGCCATTTACGGTTATCCCTCAGAACACAACAAAAAGCTAACTTGACAGTTGATTAGAATACTAGGGTCTCTGTATGGCCCCGTCATCTACCACCATTATCCTTTTCTAGAATATGGCGACCTAATCTTCATCACCGAGAGGTTTCTTCTATGGATATGCTTCTGGCTTCAAGTCTACAACATTAACTTCTTGTGTGGCTGGCTGATGGGTGTGGGCCAGGACCATAGTCTTCATTTTTTCAGCTTCAAAATATCAATATAACATCTCCTGGTGGATTCATGGCCCCCTAGATAATCATATATTGCCTACCATGTAGCAGATACTTCATGCATATACTTTATAGCAGATACTTCATACTAATGTGCCAACTTCTTTACTTGGTCTTGGTAGTTGGTTACTGAGAGTCGTGGTAGGCTCATGTACCACCTTAGCGCTGCATCCTTGAAAATTCTAGAGAGAAGAATGCATTTCAAGAAATCAAAAGCTTCAATAATTATCATTGGTGTGTTGATGGAGGCGACCTGCTCTTGGGGGTCACTACATCCATCAAACATGGTCAGTGATGAAAGCTTAAATTTTTTTGGCAAAAGAGCTCCTCATATTTCGTCAGTGAGAGGGTGGGGATCTAAAAACTCTATTTCTTCAAGGGTCAATTTCTTGTTGGCATTGCTAGAGGTGAAGGACGCTTTCCTCCAAAGTCTGATTATGGCGACTTAAATCATACATGGAGGCACCTAAACTGTTGCTGGCTGAAGTTGCTACTCATTTGTTCACAATATTTAATAGGGGTTAAGATGTGGATAACATCTTAATTGTCTAATGCAACGGTGATCTAAGTGAGTTTTACCAAGGGTCCACGATGGATGTCTTTGTACTTGTTAAAAATGTACAATAGAAATAACCATGTATTTGGAGGACTATTTATGGTGTTTTAAGGTTGTTAGTTGTGTTAGAGTAATCTCACGTAGCGTGGTGAGAAGCTAAGTCGATGTAAATCTTAGGTTAATTGACTCTCCCGTCTTAACCCTGTAGTTGAGGTATTTATGGAGGTTTATTTGGTCTGATTTCTTGGACTCATGAGGTTGTTATTCTCCCCTTCTTAGGAGCGTATTACCCTTGTTCTTGTGCGAGACGTGGCTACTCCCTTTGACAGAAATTCTATACCGTTAGTGTCCAAATACATGTCAACCCCTATGTTCACAAGTGGGTGACGAGTGATTTGACCCAAACTCAACATAGGTCAAGTGATGCGACCAATGAATGAGTGTTACATTCAATGAACGCGTGGTGCAATCAACGGGAAACTAGAAACTCCATTAAGCGGCGCGTGGTATTCACTTACCTTTGTATTACTTCCTGTGAGCTCTTTTCTTTTAAGCTTGGTAAATTTGTTTTCTTCATGTAAGGCTCAATACATTATCCCATGCAAAATTAATGTTTAGCAAGACACAATTCCAAAACAAAGATCGATTGCTACAATTGAACCTGTCAATTATTTTATTTTGTTGCTCTTATTGATTAATTTTTGTTATTTCTAATGGTAAACAAAAAATTTATGAGGCTCGTAGATTGATTGACTTAGCTAAACAAATATGATCAATAACTTGGTTTACAAATGATCCAAACCATATTATCATGCATTTCATATCCTTTATAATTGTTTGCTTCTCATATTTCACATTTAGAAAAGAATTGCTAAGAATATAAAAATGATGCTCCTCTACAAACAACATTTTACTAAAACAACCTTCCATAAAACTATTATCCTAATGCCAGCTATGAAATGCTGACATCATCTAACACGTGTCGCAAAATAACTGGGCCTCAACATTTAGATCACAACAGAGCTATAATCCAATGATTTGCACCAAATCTTGCAACTTGCAACAATCGCTATTACTTTCTGCACTGTCGTTACTCATTCTCTCTTTACCTCTGTTTCCCTTTTCCTTGACCATTCTACCCCTGCTATTATGTGAAATTACCAAATCGTCTTGTTGATAACTCGTTATTCTCTCGATTGTTCCTATTGCACGCAGTAGTGAAATTTTCTAGGGTTTCCAAGTTGTGCTGAAACTGGTCAATAAAGTAAGGTGATGTATACTCTCTCTCTCTCTCTCTAGAATTTGAAGTTGTTGTGATTCTTTGATTCATTTCAATTTCACTCTAAATTCGATTCGATTTGTTTTGATTTTTATCTTCATTTGAATTCTGTTTGTGCTAAATATAGTGTTCAATTTTAGGATGAAAAGTGATTTTGAGCTGATGTGTATTTAATTCATGGGGAATTTTGTGGTGATCTATGATCTTGGGACTGGTTGATTTGGTTTGGATTGGTAAAATATAGTTGAGCTTTTTTTGTTAAGTGGTTATAACTAATTTGGGGTTAAGTTATGCTATTTATGGAAATTTTCAGAAATGTATTTTATTTGTGTGCTGTGGTAAGTTATTGTTATTTATAGGGATTCTAGAGATGTAGAATTGATTTTGGAATGATTTTGAGGTGTTTGGTTCTTTCTAAAGTAGAATCGATTCTACCTGATTCTACTTGAAGGTAGAACTTGTATTGTAGCTTTTGGAATTGATTTTGAGGTGTTGGGTTGTTCTAAAGTGAAGAATTGATTCTACTTGCAGCTAGAATTTGTAGTTTTTGAGTTTAAACGTAATTTTTACATTGAAATTTATTGTTTAACTCAATTTTGCATAAATTATCCAAATAATAGTTTTTGTAAACTAATGTTTTTTTCTTTTAGTTTTGCTAGGTGGAGAAAATGATTATCACCAAGCAGTACCGATGCATACATTCCGCTAGCTGTCAATGCTCTAAAGGTCATTTAAGTGAAGATGCGATTTTCTTAGTGTTTCATAACTTAAAATGGAATCCAAAGCTAATTGCTACACTGTCATGTGTGTGCAAATGGTTTGATGATCTTGCCAAGCGAGTTCTTTGGAAAGAGTTTTGTGGAACAAGAGCTCCAAAGATGTTGTGTGATCTGCAATCTACCGGGAGCCATGTTGTTGATGGGAACTGGAGAGCTTTAGGGAAGCTTCTTACATACTGTTCAGGATGCACAAAAGGTGGCTTGTTTAAAACTATTCAGAACCAGATCCCTGGTCACTTTGTATATCAGACTCGGTTTTCTAGAACATCGGGGAAGAGCTTTCTTTTGCCACAATGCAGAACTGATGTTTTGTATGTGTCTGATCCTTGTGAGCATCTTGATCAAGGTGAAGAAGAAGATTTAGGATTCTTCCGAGGAGTTTTTAAGTCGTTTGCAACGTCAAAGGTCCGAAAGATGCTTATTAGTAAAGGTGTTAAGCTCCATCAAACAGAAGTTTGCCCTTATTGTAAGGCGAAGCTTTGGAGCATGCAGCAAGCGAAAATGATTCCTCAAAGTGCTAGTTGCAGGCTTGGTTCTTATGAAGATGGTATTGAATATTATGTGTGTCTCAACGGTCACATGATTGGGATATGTACCCTATTACCATTGTCTGATTCAGAAGAGGCACCTGAGTTGGATGGAGTAACAGTTCAATGATTTTCAGGTATTTTAGTGTATCGCAAACCATAATTATCGTGTTTATGTTTCTCCACTTTCTTGATTTGTAACAAAGAGGTTATGTGATTAAATTAATTTGACGATTTAATCACACTTGTGTACTAATTGTTTCTGCAGCTGTCATCATTCTTTCTGAATCTGCTAAATTCCAGATTAAGATTATTTAGAGGAAACGCGAAAGCAGGCAAAACGTGCCTTTTGGAGTGGTTCATGATGTGCTACCAGTATCTCATATGTAGAAAAAATGGTTGAAAAACTCTTCAAATGCATTTCACTTGTGCAGATGAAGAGTACTTAGTCTAGGGTGTAGCATGATCCCTTATCTATCAGTATGTAAGAACGAACTCATGTAAAACAAATTTTAGCACTGTAATTATTCCATAAGGCCATGTTTGTAAGTTTTAGGAGATGATAAGGCGTTGAAAAAAAAAAACAGTGCAAGATAAATGAAGGATGCCAGTCTCAACTTGAACGAGGGATTTATTTGGTTTCCATAATGCAGTGTCTCTCAAATATGGTGGAACTGAAAAAATGAATTGGAGAAAGATTTTAGAAGGCATGGATAAATTCTTCTAATCCTTTCAATATTTTTATGGTAGTCAAAATTAAAAATTTAATAATCATAAAATTTTAATTCTCAATCTCTACAAAAATCTTGAATATGTTCATTCAAACACCCAAACATGATATGAGTGAATTACCTATGTTTAATGATCTATATGACAACATAATGTAAGTGAATTAAAATGACATTAGACCTTTCAGGCCTTCCCTTTCACCATCTGTTTTCTAATGCAATTGGTAGTGATTCTTGGAGTCCAACCCTCATCATTAGGTGACGATCGCCTTTTTGCCTTTGCAAAAAGAAGTCACAAATTAGAGTTATTTTTAACTCAATTTTGGTCTGGCATCAAGTGTTGATTTCATTGAAAAGGTAATCAAAGTGTTGATTTTATGACAAAGCTCGAAAGTTCTGATGTCATCGATCCTCTAATTCACCTATCCCTTCCTCAAAGATTGAGTAACCACTTTATTTTTAAGAATTTAAATTTTATTTTACTCCTTTTTCTGTTTCTTTAGCATTGTAAAAAAAAACCTGTCCAAAATTTCTGTGAATCCTAGATGAATTATATAAAATATTTATATATAGGCAATCTCATCTAGTAGCCCCAGTTTAAAAATTAAATCTTCTTCCTTTTATATCTATTCAAATGATTCTTAATAACAAAACAATTAATTTAGTGATGCAACTCATCCATTAGATAACACTAAACAAAAATATTTACACTGCTCTGGAGGGACAACAGTGATATTTGTCATTTATAATATATTCGTGTTTGTACTAATTCATTGATAGAAAACATCATTAACATTTAAAATGTCACTTTACATGCTAAGAAATTAGGAGCAGCAACTAAAATTCATTCAGGAAGCTTGTTGAGCGTGTTCCATGCTTTCCTGTGGTGAAGATTTTGACTCAGCTTCAATCTTCCTAAAAACTAGCTTTTGCGTTGGAAGTTGATTGTTGGAAAATGCCGAAACTTCCGTGTCTACTAAAATTGTGTCCTCATCCTTAAATTCTCCTCTCAGAATACCCTTTGCAAGTTCATTCTCCACATTTTGCTGAATCACTCTCTTCACTGGTCTAGCTCCATAGCTAGGGTCATATCCTAAGCTTCCGAGAAGTTCGACGGCAGCATCTGTCACACGGATTTTCATCTTGCGATCGGCTATTCTCTTCTGCACACGATCCAACTGTAATAAACCATAAGAGACAAGTTAGAGACGTTAAATGCAAATGAAGAGTAATCTGTATCAGATAGTGGAGTGGCCGACCCAAAAGTAGCATAGCGGGAATAGCTTATAGTGGGATGACTGCGGCCGACCCAAAAATAGGATAGCAGGAATAGCTTATAGTGGGATGACTTCTATTTGATCATACTAGCATGAATTGTCAATCAAGTAAGTTTTGGAAAAAGAAGGGGTGGGAGGAGTGAAATTTACCTGTATTCTGACAATGCTATTTATTTGCTCACGGTCGAGAGGCTGGAAAACAATATATTCATCAACTCTATTCATAAACTCGGGGCGAAAGATAGATCTTGCAGCGTCCATTACTCGCTGCTTTATGGTTTCATAAGCTAACTCTTTAGGCGCAGTGTCGTCATCTGTATCTGTGTTGAGAATGTACTGTGATCCAACATTTGAGGTCATAATGATAACAGTGTTGGTAAAACTCACAGTTCGACCTTGTGAGTCAGTTACTCTTCCATCATCCAAAATTTGAAGGAACACATTGAAGACATCCGAGTGTGCCTTCTCAATCTCGTCAAATAAAATAACAGCGTAAGGTCTACGGCGAACTATTTCGGTAAGCTGCCCTCCCTCTTCGTACCCAACATATCCAGGTGGTGCTCCGATCAATCTTGAAACTGCATGCTTTTCCATGTATTCGCTCATATCGATTCTTACAAGTGCTTCTTCTGTATTGAACATGTAGGAAGCTAGTGTCTTAGCCAGCTCAGTTTTTCCTACACCCGTAGGTCCCATAAACATGAAGCTAGCAATCGGACGGTGAGGATCTGAAAGACCTGCTCTGGAACGTTGGATAGCTTCAGCTACTGCCTTCACAGCAGGATCTTGACCTACAACACGCTTATGAAGCACTTCCTCTAAATACAGCAACTTCTCCTTCTCCGATTGTTGAAGTTTTGAAACGGGAATGCCGGTCCACTTGCTTACAATTTCAGAAATATCATTTCCTGTAACTTCCTCTCTCAGCATAGACTTCCCGGAGTTCATATATTCATCTAACTCCTTCTCTGCACTCTCAAGTTGGCGTTGCAAGGAATTTAGGCTGCCATATTTCAATTCAGCCGCACGGTTTAGATCATACTCTCGCTCAGCCTGTTGGATCTCAAGATTCACTCTGTCTATCTGATGCATAATAAATACAGAACACATTAGCATTTGGTGTTGATCATTAGTCAAAATAAAACATCTTCCACAATTAAATTTAAATACTAATTATCAACACACCTCTTCTTTGATTGATTGAATCCGAGTCATTACAGTCTTTTCATGCTCCCATTGTTCAGTCAGCTCAGCTTGTTTATCTTTTAAGAGAGATAGCTCTGCTTCAAGACGATTTAGCCTATCTTTAGAAGCCTTGTCTGTATCATTCATTAAAGAGAGTCTCTCCATCTCTAGTTTCAGGACTGACCGATTAATCTCATCAAGTACAGTAGGTTTTGAAGTGATTTCCATTTTCAGTTTGGCAGCTGCCTCATCAACCAAATCAATAGCTGTAGTTTGGAAGAAGTTAGCAGTTAACAGTTAGTGCTTTATGAACATCATTGATTGCATTCCAGATAAATATTTTAAGCAATAATCTTGGAAGTCGAATTAAAGAGATATAATGCAGAACTACATCTAGATAATTTAAAACCAATCCTTCCGAAAAGACTAAACTCTGGTCATATGTTAGTTTTTAACGGTAACCAAGAGCTATAGATTTAAGGATTGTTACAATAATTTCAATAATTACCTTTATCAGGCAAAAATCTCCCACTGATATATCGATCTGAGAGAATTGCAGCTTCCACAAGTGCACCGTCAGAAATCCGGACTCCATGATGTAGCTCGTACCTTTCCCGCAGCCCCCTTAGTATTGAAACTGTATCTTCAACAGTAGGTTGATCAACATATACTTGCTGGAAACGACGTTCTAGTGCTGGGTCCTTCTCAATATACTTCCGATATTCATCAAGTGTTGTCGCACCAATACACCGCAGCTCCCCTCTACCAAGCATAGGCTTTAAGAGGTTGCCAGCATCCATGGCACCATTTGTAGCACCTGAAATAAGCAAATTTGAAATTGCAATAAAATCCAAAATCCACATGTTAATTTTAAAATTCCATTTGGCTTCGGCTACTATATATAAAAGTTCATTAAAGTGTGTCATCATCTATGATCAGAATCCTCGTTAATAAAGAGTTTGTTGTAAATACTGTATATCTGTATTCACCCCATTAAATTAAAATAATCTGTTTAAATGAGTTAGTGTTTGTATCCTACTTACAACTACTTCGAAATGTATCAGAAATATTTTCTACAGTTTTTTTTGGTATAAAACTAAATTGCATCAAGTAATAGATAACAATTCGGGAAGATTTTATAATCTCCAAAAACCAGCTATTTGAAGCTTATATTACCTGCTCCAACAACTGTATGAATCTCATCAATGAAAAGGATAGTTTGACCATCAGATTCTGTTACTTCTTTAATAACAGCTTTCAGCCTATCTTCGAATTCTCCCCGGTATTTTGCTCCAGCAATAAGTGCACCCATATCAAGGGATATAAGCTGAAAAGAGACCAGTGCATAAGATCAATTTTAGAATTCTAAACCGATATACAAACTTTGGAAGGAGTATAAGATAAGAAAATACAAACTAGACTGGCAGAGGATATATAGTAAGGACCATTACAGTGAAATTGAAAATGTGATAGAAACTTAAAAACCAGTTAGTTTTATTATATGGTTCACTTTTGCCGGTTCTCAAACCAGGCCAGTTCTATCAACAACGGCCTAAGCATTTTGATAAAGCACATACCTTACGGTTCATCAAAGCTTGAGGAACATCTCCTTGCACGATTCTCTGAGCAAGTCTGTGACAATGACAGAAATAGGTCAATAAGCATAACATAGTAAGGATTACAAACATAAGCATAAAAATTATGGTGCAAGGAAGAAAATAATTATGGTGCTTAATAGAAGGGAAAATAATCCAATCTCATGCAACAATTAGGAGGAAGAACTAAGGAGATACCCTTCAGAAATTGCAGTCTTTCCAACACCAGGCTCACCAATCAGCACAGGATTGTTCTTTGTTCTCCTAGAGAGAATTTGGATGCACCTGCGTATTTCATCATCTCTTCCTATAACTGGATCAAGTTTTCCTGCTTTTGCCATTGCTGTCAGGTCTTTTCCATATTTTTCCAATGCTTCATACTTTCCTTCAGGATCTATAGCGAATATAAAGTAAGTTTTGATCAATAACAAAGGTAGACAATCAGATACAATGCGTAGCTCCTAAAAGCTTGTAGAGAAGAAGTTCAAGAATTAACATGAATCCACTTCACAATTTTCCCAAACATATGGAAGTTTCCAATAGGACAAAGTTAACAACTTAAACAACCCTTTTCGCCAAACAAAATTAATAGCACAAGAAGGAAAATGAACAGCACAAAGACATAATCATATAATAAAAAATATAGAATGATACAAATGGAAAATGTCATTACCTTGATCAATCACTGACTGGTGTCCCCTAATGGACTCGACTGCAGATTTTAGAGCCTGCTTAGATATTTGAAAATCTTTAAAGAGTTGCTTCCCAAATCGTTGATCCTGGATAAATCCAAGAACCAAGTGCTCAACTGAAACAAATGAATCCCCGTAATCTTTCTTGAAGTCCCTGGCTCTCTGAACCAATGCCTCCAAATCGCGCCCCAACATTGAACCAGCTGATTCCCCTACAATCTAAACATAATTGAAAATGAGTCAATCAACTGAGCTTTTGAGGTACACATTAAGAAAACCCAAAACAAATATCTAGGGCCTGTTTAAACCAATCAACAATATACAAAACTGCAAGTGCTCATATTGCAATTAAAACTTGTTCA
Organism: Vicia villosa; assembly: GCF_029867415.1. Classification (NCBI taxonomy): domain Eukaryota; kingdom Viridiplantae; phylum Streptophyta; class Magnoliopsida; order Fabales; family Fabaceae; genus Vicia; species Vicia villosa. The sequence goes on from NC_081185.1 coordinate 9,273,234, forward strand.
AACTTAATTGATTACCTTGGGTTGCCGCTGAATGTACTTATCAGTAGCTTCGAGAAGCTGAGTATTATCCACTCCAACCTTGGAAAAGATCCTGCGAGCAAGTCCATTCTTCTGCTCCAACAAAGCCTTCATTAGGTGCTCTGTCTCCACAATCTGATGATTGTTCTCTTTAGCCACCTCCGGAGACGAAACTATTGCCTGCCAAGCCATCTCTGTGAACTCTTGCTGTGTAATCTGCCATAGCATCAAAACCCCAGTTCCCAACATCAACCGCTATATCTCACAAACTATAATACACATAACAAACAAGATATAAATTTATGAATCTCCAGTTTTGCAAATAAGCTGAGAAAACTATCCATGTAGTTCTAAATTGGTTGAGTTTGGTTAGTTAGTTAGTCAATTGATGATTAATTAGTTAGAAGATTATTAGTAATTGCTTACATTTCGATTAATAAATGATACCTAATTCCCTTCCCATTTATCTTTATTCAATCAATTTGCTTTCTTTCATCACTTCTCTCTCAACTTCCTCTCATCTATACAGTGTTTTAAAACAGAGAGAATCTCTATCAATGAGAAAAAGAGATATAGTGAACTTAACACGACATTTTAACTCAAAGCAATGAATATAATGAAGCTAAGAGCATCTCCAATGAAAGTATCAAAGGGGGTTTCATAGCAACATGAACATGCAGCTTATTTTTTCTCATCACTTAACCATCATTTTTAAATTAGTAAATACTCAACTTGATCCTGAAAATGTAGAACTATATCAACATAATCTCTCACTGTAAAAATTGTATAACATTTTTTTTGCAAATTGCAAAATATTAATCATGTTTGTCTCTCTACCTATGAAGCATAGACACCGACATGACACCGATAATAATTTGACAAAGATAATAATTTGAAAAAACTGAATACATCAAATGTAATCACAATTATAGGTATCGGTTTCGAACACGATCACTGACACGAACACACATTTTTCAGAGGTATCGGTGCTACATAGCTCTCTACTAGATCTAATATCAAATGTATCCCTAACTCTAATCACTTAGGGTATCTTTGGGTATATGTTTGAAGTCATGGAATGTGATGGAATTAAATGGCATATAATCAGATTCTAATCAGATTCTAGATTCTATCATCTGGATTTGTAAATAATGGATGAAGTGGAATGAAATATGACGGAATTCATTCCATTGCATTCATCCCAAAATTTGGGGTGAATGCAATGGAATGAAATCTATGTTCTATTCCATTCCGCTCCATTCCATCATGCCATCCTGTTTCATTTTCCTCCGCTCCGTTCTAGTACATCATGCATCTCAACATCACCAACTTAATTTCATTATAGTTCCAAAAAACATCAACTGGAAAGAATCTGATTAACATTTTACAATTTCAGAGAGATCATTTGAATTAATATTAATGCAGATAATTAAATTTACACGGTTCTACAATTACAGTAGGTATTTTCTTACTTCATCAATCACATCACAATTTCAAACAATTTTAAGCTTATAGACTAAAAAGCTTCAACTGTAATTAGTTTCAAGCAAGGTGATTAAAAGGAAAATCATAAAAAATAAAAAAATTTAAGCAAAAGTGTTAATTATGATGATGATTGTTACTGTGACAGTTACATTTACCCTTCCATTTCCAGTTGAAGCTTCACATCGAACAGAGAACCGCGAGAACTTCGTTTGAGTTCTGCAAAATCCATTTGCATGAAGGTGTCTTTGATAGAACGAAAACGATGATCTGAGGGAAATTGGTTTAGCAGAGAAAGAGAGAGAACCATGGCGATGGTGAGAGAAGCATCGAGCATGGTTTCTGTGAGATGGAATTGGAACTGTGTGAGGAAGAGAAAACGACGTCGTAGAAGCCATCACTGAAATCGAAGAAAGAAAGAGAGAGAGTGTGATGAACGATGATAGTAGTTTAGTTGAAAGAAAGTGTAAGCGAAGAAAAGAATAAGAGAGAGTGTAATGAAGAATTTATTTATGATCCTTGTAGAATATGCAAAGCAATTTAAATGATTAATAAAAATATGAAAGTTTCATATCAGACTCAGTTGATAGTTGTGCAGAGAGATCAGATAAGATATACAAATTTAAACTCGTAACACATCAAATATAAAAGTACAAATTTGAATTCGCGACATTCAAATTTGCGACATTATAACTTGAGTTTGAACTCGCGACATATTAGATGCAGAAATACGAGTTCTAACCAATTAATAATTTGACAAAATAAAATAATAAAAATATATGAAAAATAGCCGTAGCCGTTAAATATTAGAAATTGATGATTTAAAATTTAGAGGAATTTATTTTGTTAATTATTGAAAAATAGGAAGAGTGTATGTGTGTGGAGCATTCTGGCAAGTTCGTGAAGAGTGGCGATGTTGCTAGACTAAAAGTTGAGTTCGCCGTATGCTGGTTTCGACACGTGTGCTTTTTTGAATGGGATTTGTATGTCATTTGATTTGATAGCTGACATTTCTTTTTGTTCTTTTCAATAATAAGTTTAGATAGAGAAAGTATATTAGGGTTGTTGGTAAATGCAAGCTAGTAAATAAAAAAGAAAAATAATATTCTTACATCAAATTACATCAAATTTGTATGGATTCACAAATATGTAAACAGTTTTTTTTATTTTATTTTAATTTTTTAAAGGATATTTTAGTTAATAAAATGTTAAAATTGAGTTAATACAGTTTAAAGTTTAGTTAATATATATTTTGACATAAAAAATTAATATATGCAGTACAGATTTTGGTTAATCGAATTTATAAAATTGGTTATTACAATTTATAACTTGATTAATGAGGTCTCAAACATAAAAAAAAAATTAAATAGTAAATAAAGTTGGTTAATGAAGTGTAAATGTCAGTTAATACATTTATAATTTAGTGTCAACATGGTTAATGATTGTATTATTGGTTAATGAAGTAGTAAAAGTGATTAATGAATTATAAGTAAAATAATTGGATAATAATTTATGGTTAATACAATTGTGATATTGGTTAGTGACATAATTTTATATTTATGTTACAAATTAAATTTTAAAATAAATATTTTTTTAAAAATAAAATATATTTTCTAAAATAATATTATTTTATTAAAAATACACGTTGAACACGGTGAACAATTCTCCATTTACCATATGAGCGCAAGTTGCATGAATTCCCTTAACATTTGAAAATTCTCTGTCATCAAAAAATTGATGTGACACGTTTTTTTTTATTGACTTGGATGGCCAAATGACTTTTTATTTTAATTTTTTTTTTTATTTTTAATGCCATGTTGACATTTTATTTATGTTCTTTTTTAGATTATATTAGAAAATATGTTAACTACTAAAAAATGATTCAAGTGGCAGTTGAACCCATGTCTTTCACGTTATAAGCTGCAGTGCCCCACCACTAGACCAGTTGATTTGTTCATTAATATATTCTCACTAACTTTATTTACCTCTTATTTGGTACTCTCATCGCTCCTTTACAAAATGACACACCAATAACCCATTTTTCAATCCAAGTTACACCATTTTCTTCTCCGCATTCACCAACGCCTTTTCATTTTCACTATGAACAACGCTTCTCCAATAATAACTCATCTTCTCCATCTCAAACACCACACAAAACTCATCAAAACACTTCACCCTTTACCTCAAAGTTCACAACTCTCAAGATTCTAACTCGTTTGCATTTCATCATCTTCCTATCCTTAACCTCTCTCTACTTTCTCATTTCACAACCAACTATTCTAAATTTTGTTTTGGTGTTCGTTTTGTTTTCCGCGGTTTTTATTTCTATCAACCTAGCACTCCTTCGTTTACCCTCTATTCGATTATTCTTCACACGTTCGTTTACCAAAAGCCTTACTTCAACCAATTCTCATCAATGTTATATGGTCAATCAGGTCGAAGCATGAGGAGTTAAAAGGGATTGGGTTGATGGGAAGTATGATTGGTTTGGTGTTGAAATATGGGCTAGAGGAAGTAGGTATCGTGGACAATATAGGAAGGGTTTGAGACATGAAATTTAGGTTAGTTTTTCAGTTTACAATTGTTTGTTCCTCATTTGAATGGTTCATGTTTGATTTGTTTTGTTGTTGTTTTTCCGGATTGAATAGGAAATTGTTGTTCAGTTAATGATTATGTTACTTTTACAAGGGCATTGAAAGGGGGCAAGAGATGAGATAATGACTTACTGGTGTGCCATTTTGTAAAAGAGCAATGAGAGTATCAAATAAGAGATAAATAAAGTTGGTGGGAATATATTAACAAACAAATTAACTGGCCTAGTGACCATCCAAGTCAATAAAAAAAATGATGAGAGAATCTTCAATTTTTACAGAGGATTTTTCAAAGAGCATTCATATGGCAGGGAGGAGAATAGGTATTAACCCAGAAATATATACAAAACATCATGAATAAATTAGGTAAAGATTAATATATAAGATACATAAATACATTATTGTGTTTAAGAATATTAGTCACTAAGCTAGTATCAATTTAGATTTGAATAATTGAAGTAAACCATCTCCATAACTTAGTAGAAAATGGACAATCCTAAAGGAAATGTTTGCTGGTTTCCACATGATAATTACTTAAATTGTACTAGGAAACAATATGATATAACTTGTTCTCATGAGATGTTCATCACTAGGAAGCTTATTATGCATCAAATGAAAATTATGTAAAGATTTAAAAGTTGGAATACCATTATGGATCATTAATTTAGCATAAGGAATGTGAGGACATATGAGTCTAATATAGAGATAAACATCTTTTAAAAGTAAATCACTAGAAAAGGAGGTTTTCCAAACTAAGTGATCATCATAATCAAATGGTAAGATATAACAAAATCCTCATGTCTCCTAAGTATTTCTAAAACTTATACTTTTGATCTTAAGATCACTTTAAAAAATAAAAGAACAAAATCTCACCCCAAATAAAAATAACCAATTTATTTAAAGCCATAATATCCAATGTAGCATATAATTTAGAGTAAATTATAAGTTGCATTCTTTCATAGCAAGATTCTCAAATCTCTTAAGTATATATAATTTTTATATTTATTTTTAGTCAATTAAGCTTTTGAACCAAATTACATATTGGACCAAATGAACCTTTTCCATTATAAATAAAAAACTTTCAAATAAATATTAGCGTGTCCTAGGTTCTCCCATAAAAAGAATTTTAAATAAATTGATTCTATAAAATTGATTCTAACTAAAAGTGAGTTGAATGTAAAGTAATGTTTTGATAAATTTATGTATAAGTGAGTTTAACATTTAATTTCAATGTAAAAATTACGTTTAAACTCAAAAGTTATAAATTCTAGTCTAACTTTAAGTAGAATCAATTCTACAGACAAAATCAATTATACTTTACAAGAACCAAACACCTTAAAATCATTTCAAAATTAATTCTACATTTCTAGAATTACTTTGGACTCTTCCAAAACTAATAGAAAACTATTCCAAAATCAATTCTATATCTCTAGAATTACTTTGGACTCTTAAAAAAACTAATAGAAACATACACTTAGATAAAACTATTATACATTTGTTGCAACTAGTTGAAACCATTGTCTTTGAGGATCATCCAAACAAGAAGGACTATCATCCACACATATGCATTTTTTAGTGACAATCTTAGGTGAAGTAGGGGACTCCCTTTCCAAGCACAAGTTTTGTCCTTGTCTATCCAAAGTACTCAAATGTAGATTTGTTGCTGATAACTTTTTCCAAAAACTTTGCTTGCTCTTACAATTAGTTGAGAGCTTCATTTGAGATCCTTCACTAATTGCTTCAATGCAAGCACCATTTTCAACCGATTTAATTTGTTGTCCTTCTTGACTCCATTTACTTGGTCTCTCACAATCACCCAATTCAAGTTTATGATTATTGCTCACTCTCACACATTGCCCACTTAATGGGTGATATATTATGTAGGACTTGTTTGAATTTGAACTTGGTTCTACAATTATGAAAATTAAAATTCACTTGTCAACATAAAATATTATATAAGTTTATTTATATTGATAATTCAAACTTTTTTCATAGTAAAAAATCACATTTTTAAATTGTGGTCAGCATCCGCAGTTGCAGTGTGATATTTAAATCACATGAGCGGTCGCATCGGACAATTTCGATTATGTTTATTCAAATTTTTAAAATAAAAATTCAATTTTAGAACCCTAAATATCAATCTTCTATAAATACATTGAAAATTGTTAATATACACAAATTTTCAATTGTATTTCAATAACTTCTTATTTATCATTGGGCCCGCAATATCAGAAATGTGCATAGCAACATTCATGATAATCGCAATAACAATGTTTACATGCGTGATTACATATGTAAACGTAACTACAATTTAAAATCATAGTAAAAATATCATACCTAGAAGCGTCTTGTGCAATAGTTGAAACCTTTGTGGAAATTCCGCATATCGAAGTGATCTAAAATAAATATTCCATAAACCATAAGTCTCACTCACCCTAGTCTCATTCTTTTTAACATAATATGCACCTTGTGCTGCCCACAAAGCCCAATCCAAATCATTCCCAACAAGATAAGTCATTATACAAGGCATAAATCTTTGATTCATGTTATTCAAATCTTCCATGTTCATACCAAATTCACTCATAACCAATGCACTTGGGTTGGAACCACTCATGATAAATCCCGCGTTATCATTCAATCCATTCATTACTTTGGCACATTTTTGGTTTAATGGTTGATCAATCCAATCACTTCTTGACCCATTTGACCAAGCATAGGAATGTACCTCGTACACCAATTTGTTACCTATGTTTGTGTTTAGAGGATTTGTTTTCAAGTAACTTAAATCAGTGTCATAGTTCAAGCCTGATACAAAGACAAGAACATTTGGATTTGCATAGTGAACTGTTGTAGCTGCTTGACTCATGTATTTGTACCAATTGTTTTGGTTTTGATTTCGACCTCTTATTTCATTTCTTAACCCTATTGCCATAACCTATATATAATTCAAAACTCAACCATTAAAGATGTTGTTTGTTTGTTTTAATATGTCAAATTAATGGATTTATCTACCTATAATTCTTGAAATATTTATTTAATATTATAGAATCTCTAAAAACAAAATTATAAAAAAATAATTTAGTGTCAAATAAGGGTGGAAATAGGTCAGGCCGATAACAGGGGCCTACAGGCTGGCCTATAAAGGCTCAGGCCAGGCCACACATTTTTTATAAGCCTATTTAGTTAAAAAGGCTAGGCCCCAGGCCAAAAAAAAAGCCTTTTAAGCCTATCAGGCCGGCCTATTTAAATAAATATGAATAATTTTTTTATTATCGTTATATTATGTTTTGTACTTTGAATTAAAATACATAAATAAAAATTGGTTATCTTAAAGAACTTGTGAAAATAAGATGAAAATACCTAATGAACATTGTTTTCATAAGTTATCTTAAACAAATAGTCTCTTAGAACTTATGCTAATAGGTAAGTTAAAATAAGTCAATACAAATAAATTTTTAATCTCTTGATATTTTAGTTAGTTAGTCTATTCAAACATTATTTTAGTTAGTATGTCAAAACAAATAAGCTTTTATGTAGGCTAATAGGCTAACCAGGCCTTCGAAAAGGCCAGGCTCAGGCCTAAAAATAAGCCTACGACAGGCCACATGCCAGGCTTAGACTTCGATTTTTTTGACAGGCCAGACCTAGGTTTGGCAAAGCCTAACTCGACCCAGCCTATTTCCACCCCTACTGTCAAGGGACCTCAATTTAATCCTAAGATTATTGATAAAACTTGAAAAACTTACATTCACCTCTTTTAAAAGTTTGTTAAATGAAACCGACACACTTTTAATTTTAAAATATGCTCTAATATATATATATATATATATATATATATATATATATATATATATATATATATATATATATATATATATATATATATATATATATATATATATATATATATATATATATATATATATATATATATATATATATATATATATATATAGTAAGTAAATGTTATCTATACTTACAATTTTTAGCTGCTAGAGAAAATGTTAGTGTCATTTTAATGAAATTCAAGAGAAGTTAATGCATATTTAATATTATAGGGGGTATTGATGCGCTTTTAATAAATCGCAAGTGAGTGTAATTTCTCCTTTAAATATGTATGTTGTTGATACTTTAATTTTGGAAAAATTACACTCATCTCTCTTGAGGTCTGTTAAAATGAGACTGACATTTGCTCTAGTTTTAAAATATGCAATAATTTCCCTCTAAATTTACATATTCCAACATTAGTTTTTAGTAACATACGAAAAACTCTAAGTAAATATCATCCATATTTATGATTTTTTACTATATCACTAAAAAATATAGGAATGTCAGTGTCATTTTAGTAGACTTCAAGAAAGGTCAATACATATTTTAAAATTTGAGGGGTGCTGGTGTTATTTTAATAAACCTTTCGAAAAGATGAGTTAATTTTGTATAAATAATAATAATAAATATATTTTTAAAAGAGATAAAATAATTTTTTATGAACCTGAGGTTTTCTTTTAACACGATTGGCAACATTGGAAAGTCCTTCTAACCATTCTTCTGGGTTAAAATATTGATCACCAAAGAACCCATTCCCATCATTACCATCACAACACCATTTAGGATCACTAACATGATTATCAACCAAAACCATCATATCTTGTTTTCCAAACTCATCTATCACAAAATCAAAGGCTTCCACAACTGTAATATTTTCTAAAGAAGGGTTATAATATCTAATTAATAACCTAGAATCTGATATATTAAATTTGTCAAAATTTTCTCCAACTTTATAGGTTGAATAACGTGTAAACATATGTGTTGCCCATGTGTATCTAACACAATTAAACCCTAGTTCCTTCAATTGAGATATAAGATTTTTTAAGGATATTGTGTCAAGACCTTCACCTATCATTGCATTTAGGTGACTTGACCAATTAATACAATGTAACTTTATCCTTTTTCCTGTCTCATCTACTATCCATCTCTCGTTGGTTGAGAGAGGAAGAGAGTTTGAAATTGATGCAATTATTGAAAATGAAAAAAGTATAATTAAGCAAATGTTTTCCTCTCATCATTTTTTTAAGATTTTTTCTTTACCCACCTCCCTATGGGGTCACCCCAGCGAAAATCCCAAAATACCCCTGCTTCGGAAATGAACTTCCGAAGCGCTTTTTTTTTTTTTTTAAAAATTTCCTTAATTCGAAAGTGCATCTCCGAAAACACCTCATGGGGGGTGTCTTCGGAGATGAACTTCCGAAAACACCTCATGGGGGGTGTCTTCGGAGATGAACTTCCGAAAACACCTTTGTTCAGATTTTGGGGGGTTTCGGAAGTTCATTTCCGAATTATGCAGAAATTGTGTTTTTTTTTTATGTTTTATCTAAAACAGTCTCGCATTTTAATTAAACGTAAACGCCAAATAAAATAAGCAATAGATAAACTGAAAATACTAATATGATAAATAAACAAAAAAAAATACTAATCCGATGAAAATAATATATACAAACCGAAAAAAATAAAAATAGTGTGCTAAAGATACAATCCGATAACAAAAAATATATAAACCCGACCACTACTAGGTGTGCCTAAACCTCTCGCCCTGAGACCTCCTCTGCCGCCTGTATGTCGCCACACGGTCCGCATCAGTGACGATCATCTCCATCACGGCGACTGCCTCTGGACCGCCCCGCTCCACGATACCTCGACCCAACGCGTCCCGCCCAAGCATCGATATCCGCTGGCAGATCAGCATGAGATCAATGGCGTGATCATCCTCGGCCTGCTGGTTCTCCAGGATCTCCTCGTGTGCTGGCCTAGGAGCGTCGGGAATGTCGGGTCTCAGAAGAGGATGTGACACCCGGTAGAACCATGTGACGTATCCCTCCTCACTGTGCCAGTCCTGGGTGACCCGAGTGAGACGGTACTCCAGCGGTACCACATGATCCTCCCAATGCTCCCATATGGCAGTGAGCTGCACTCGGGTCACAGTGTCGGGAGCAGCCTCAAAGGGTGACCTGGGTATCCGCTGCACGAATCCGAACTGACGCATGCACCGCTCAGGGAGATATCGAACCATGATGCCGGTCCCGCAAGCCAACCAGCCAGAATAAAGTGCAATGCCGTCAAAGGGGACAATCTGAGCGTAGTCGATGAACGGCCTCCAGGTGACATCGTCGTGCAGAGTGTGGTCCAGGTATCCACGGTATGGTCCCACCGCATCGTTCCCCCTCTGGAGATCGTATCTGGCGGTCCTGGGCAAGGCGTCCACGTACGCAGGATCGAGGTGGTAGCCGTGGATGCGGGAGAAGTAGGAGATGATCCAGCTCTGAAACAGAAACAAGATAATGTATTAAAATTAAATACGAAACATATATAAATAAATACGATAATGTATTAAAATAAAACGTACCGTAAGCAGTGTGCAGGATCCGACCAACTGCCTCGTCCTCCAGTTGGAGGCCTCATTCAGCTTCTGGTAGAGATATGCCAGAGTAGCTGACCCCCAGTTCCACTGGTGAACGGTATCCAGGTCCATGAAATAGCGGAGGTAGGCCACGTCGACGTACCTGGCACTCTTGTCCACAAAGCATGCAGCGCCTACCACATGCATGTACCAGCACCGGAGAGCGCAGCCGCGGTGGTACTCCCTGAATAGGTCGTTACCCTCCTGCTCGGCCTCGGCCGCCGCGTCCAGGTGGAACTCAAAATAGAGGCTCAGTGTGTTGAACCGGACATGACACCCAGAAGTCGAGACGCACTCCAGGTGAGCAACCTCGTGCGGCATGCCCAAATAGTGCATCATCCACTCAATGGCCTCGACCCTCTGGATCCTGGAGTGGTCCAACAGCCACCCCCTGATGGGCAGGTGGAGAAGACACTGGACGTCATGCAAGGTGATCGTCAACTCCCCCACCGGCAAGTGGAAAGAAGACGTCTCCTTGTGCCAGCGCTCCACAAATGCCCCCTGCATGCCGGTGCTGATGGTGGTGTACCCGGTCATGCAGAGCCCGCTAAGCCCTAAACCTCGCACATGGTCGTTAAACCACTGAGCTGATGGTTTAAACAGACCGAAAATCTTCCTGGAGTGGTTCACCATTTTCAATGGCTCTCTCTCCTGTTACAAAAAAAAACAAATAAGCGAGAAATAAACGGTAAAATTATAAAAAATGGTGACAAATAAACGACTAAGTTAAAAAAAATACCTCTCCCTCCCAGATCCGCCGAGCGACGTGATCCTGGTAGTGAATCAGCAGGGAAGTGTCAAAAGGCCCTCCCGGATAGCTATCCACCTCCTGCTCCTCCTCCTCCCCGACTGGAGGGTCAACATCCGGTATGACCTCCTCCTCATCCTCCTCCTCCTCCTCTCGCTGGCGGGAAGAAGATACCCGAGCCAGCCTACTCCTAGAGCCTGAAGCAGATGAACTCTCCACCAAGTCCTGTGGAACGCGCACACGGCGTCCCCGACCCCGTCCCTGGGTCGACGCCAGCTGCGCCGCCGCCCGCTCGCGTCTAGCCGACGCAGTCTGTGACTCCCTGCCCTGTCTGATGCGTGCTGGCTGGTTGCCTGACATGTTCCTGTAAACAATCGAAATCGATTAATATGCGAGACAAATGAAAAAACAAAAAAAATGCACTTCTGATACAGTTCGGAAGTTCATTTCCGAAACTGGGATGGGGTGTTTTCGGAAATGAACTTCCGAAACACCCCTGCGCAGAGCTTTTCTGCAACCTTCAATGGCAGACCCAAAAAACCTAAACCAAAACTACTTTTATGCCTACTAAACATCCTAATATCAGTACTAACCTATCTTAATGTGATTTTTTTAGTTTCTAAACACCCTATTAGAGTTTATTCAAATAGATCTAAAACTTGAAAAAACAATGTAGAACTTACCAATTAGTGTTTGATGATGAGTTTGGAAGAAGACTTGGGAATGCTCTTTGATCTTACACTTGATTTTGGCAGAAAATTTGAAGAGGGGTTGTGTTTTGATTTGAGTTAGGGTAAATGAATGGGGGAGGGGGAGTGTTTTGTTAAATCTGCAGAACGCGCATTATTTCGGAAGTTCATTTCCGAAATGCTGTTTTCGGAAATGAACTTCCGAAATAAGACAATTTTTTCAAAAAAAAAGGCGCTTTCGGAGATGCATCTCCGAAAACACCTTTTTCTTGCATTTCGGAAATGAACTTCCGAAGTCAGGGGTAGTTTGGATTTTTCACCAGAGGTGGGCTAGAGAGTTGGGAGGTTGGCAAAGAAATTTTCTTTTTTAATGTTAAACCATAAAATATGTTTTTTTTTGTTTTGTTTACAATTAATTGATTTACCTAGTACTTTTGTTCTTGTGATTATATAGAATTTTTTTGGCTAGAGTGTTTGTTACATGATAATGAACTTAATATAAATGATAAGATAGAATCTACTTTTCTTTTCTAATTATAGTATGGATATGTTTTAAAACAAAACATCTCTAAGTGTCTATATAAGGATATTTTAGTTAACGTTTATGTGTAAAAATAGTTTTACAAACAACAAATTAAATCTATAGAATAATTAAAGATAAGAATATTTAAATCTATTTATAAAATATTAAAAGTAACTTCTTCTTTATATTTTAGCATTATTTTGCTATGTAATACTATTTTTGTTATGTTGTTGTACTTCTATGACAAGAACATATGCAAGTGAAGATTATTTTTTTTAAATTTAAAAATAGGAAACACTTTTGAAATGTGCAGTATGTAGTTTATTTTTTAATTAGGAAATACTGTGTGAAATGTTGTAGTAGGAAGTTTGTATTTTGAATTCAAAATAGACAACGCTTTTTGAAGTGTTGTAGAATACAGTCAAAATAGACAACATTTCTGAAGTGTTGCAGTAGGTGAAAAGTTGCAACATTCAACAAAAAGTTGTACTGAAAGGATGTGTTTCTAAGTAGAAGTAAGACAAAATATATAGAATGTATGTTCAGTAAAAGGAGAAGCGTTTCTAACCTAGAGGTGGAAGTTGAAGACCATATCATCTCACAAGTCACGCGGGTTAAATATCCATAATACAAGACAAGGGAGAAATAGAAGGGAATGTAAACCATTGAATTCAAGTTGGACGGTTGCAATGGATGATGGATTTAGAGATTTTATGTGACAGAAAGCTGTCTCTCAAGTTGAAGGGAAAGTTGTATCGAACTTGGGTAAGACCTGCGATGTTGTATGGGACATAATGTTGTGCGCTTAAGAATCAACACGAGAATAAAGTAAGTGTAGCAGAGATGAGGATGTTGTGTTGATGGTAAGACTATACATGATAAGATTAGAAATGACAATATTAGAGAGAGTATTGGGGTAGCACCTATAGTAGAAAATATGGTGGAGAATAGATTTTGGTGGTTTGGACATGTAGAGAGAAGATCTACAGATTATGTGGTAATGAGAGCATATCAAATGGAGATGAGTCAAATAGTTAGAGGTAGAGAAAAATTTAGGAAAATTATAAGAAAAGTTATTAAGAAATGCCTCAATTTACAATTCAAATTAAAACATGGTCTTGGATAGGACAATATAACAAAAATTGATCCATATAGTCAATTTCACTTAACGGGATACGGCTTGGTTAGTGTTGCTGTATCTATTTGGCTATAATATTGCTCCTATAACTCAATAACTTACTTCCTTCGTAACGATTTATAAAAAAAAACACTCATTTTTCTTGTTACAAATTAGAAGGAAAAAAAACATCAATTCTAATTTATGTAATTATTTTTATTTTAACAAAATCATATTTTTCAAGATAAATTAAATATAAATCGTAATTAATTTGGTTTTTTTCTCATTTTTTATTTAAACAACAATAAAATAAAATTATTTTTATATTTTTCCATAAAACATATGTTTATTTTGCTCATAAATTATAATAGAGGGAGTGTATTTTTACGCTCAAATTTAATATTCATTTGATAATCAATATCCTTTTCGTTATCATTATCAATGTCACATATTTTTATTTTATTCATGTATCCTAAAGAATTTATAAAAAAAATAGTGCCAATGTTTCTTGGAAAACCATCTCTACCTTTAAAATAATTTTATTGTTTTATTCCTGAGTGTCAATCTAATTTCAAATAATTTAAACATTAGTAATTATTTAATTTAAGAGTTTAATTGACAATATAAAATAATTTGATACGTCCAATAACAAACTAATAATCTGTCATATTATTTAAATAATTTTAAAATATAAAAATAATTTGCAAAATACACAATATTTATAGATTGACAGTGTAAATTTACTTTACACTCTCAATGTATCTCCTATTTTCTCTTAACAACAATATATATATATATATATATATATATATATATATATATATATATATATATATATATATATATATATATATATATATATATATATATATATATATATATATATATATACTTTCAAGAGTATTTTATATAGTATAGTTTAACCAATAGGGATGGCAAGAGACCCAAACCCGCGGAGCCCAACCACACCCGAATTCAAGTCAACAGATGAAAATTCAAGTTGACTGGGTTTGAGTTCAGGTGCCACCCGAAATCACACCCGCTAATATATATATATATATATATATATATATATATATATATATATATATATATATATATATATATATATATATATATATATATATATATATATATATATATATATATATATATATATATATATATATATATATTGGAAAGTTGTAGGAAAAATATATTTTATGTATTTTGCTGCGGGTTCGGGTTTGGATGAAAAAACTCGAACCCAACGAGTGTGGGTGTGGGAGTTAATTTGCCACCCGAATAATATTTAGGTTTGAATTTGGGTTCGGGTGCCGATTTTGGATGCGGGTAGTATAAAACTTGCACCCGACCCGACCCGTTGTCGTCCCTATTAACCAGCCCCTGAGCAATATTTTATTTCATTTAGAAATAAAATCTGAACTTTTATGTTTAAAAATTATTTGAGTGCTCCCTTTAATCTATTAGACTTAATATTTATTTTGTCTTATATGTTAACTTCGGGGTTTATTTTAGTATATTATCTTAAAAATGCTTCATATAGGTTCTTTAACTCTTCAAAGTATCATGTTAGTCTTTTTCGTCTAATGGAAAATTTTAAAAATTGATCGCTAAATCTATTTTTAATTAGACAAAAGGATTAACATGATATATTTTAAAAAATTAAGGGACTAATATGAATTTTTTAATGTTAATGTCGGTGCACAGCAGAAAAGATGAAGATGGAAGAAGAGAGAGAAAAATTGTAACTAACCTTTCCTCAATTGAAAAACGGTTACAACATGATTCTACACTCTACTCAATTACAAAGCAAAATTATAATATATACGAAACCCATATTGGGCCAAACTAACTAAAGCCTAACACAAGACCCAAAACAAACTAATCAACTAACACAATATGAATGTGCAATTACACTTCAACACCATCCCTAAATTCACATTCAGAGTTAAAATCAATAACACCAATCCGCTCCCTCAATTTGATGAAGTGTCCAGTCTTGACGGCTTTTGTTAGAACATCTGCAAGTTGCTTCTGGGTGCTACAATGCACAACTTCTAGCACTCCAATATGGACTTGATTCCTTAAAAAATGAAACTTTGTGTCAATGTGCTTGCTTCTTCCATGCAGCATTGGGTTCTTAGTGAGGCTTATAGCTGATTTGTTGTCAATAATCAACTTCACAGGCTTCTTCATCTTATTCTTCAGATCCTACAACAAATTCATTAACCATAGAGCTTTGCACGCAAACAAAGCATCTGCAATGTATTCAGCTTCATGAGTTGACAATGCAACCACTGTCTGCTTCTTGGAAAACCAAGGAATGAGACTTTCCAGATATTTGAAAAATATTCAGAAGTACTTCTTTTGTCAACTCTATCAAGAGTTTGAGTAGCACGTCAATTCTAACTCACATTCAGCTCTAAAAGGGAACAAAATTCCATACTTCATAATACCCTTAATATACCTCATAATTCTAACAGCAGCTTGATAATGTGACCACTTCGGTTTGTTCATGAACCTACTCACCATTCCAACTGCGTAACAGATGTCATGTCTGGTAATACAGATATATCTCATCAAGCCTACCAACTATTTGAAATTTGTAGCATCTACATCATCACCCTCATCATCAAAATCCAGCTTGTGACTCGTCTCAGCGGGTGTGACTGCAGACTTGCAATTTGTCAGCTTGAATCTCTTCAGAAGCTCAAGTTCATACTTCACCTGATGCAGAATGATACCCTTATTAGAGTACAAAATCTCCATCCCTAGAAAGTATACCAACTTTATTAAGTTAGTAATCTCAAATGAGAAAAGGGAATATGAACTGACAGTGTAAAATATTTTTACACTCTCAACCAATCACAACCATGTATTTAATTAAAACATAATTTTAATTTTAAAAAATTAATATGACATGACAAGTGTAAGGATTTTGATTGGTTGTATGTGTAAAGTTAGTTTACACTGTCAGTGCACTACCTTTAAACTCATCTCAAATTCATTCATCAGTACCTTCTTGAACTTGACTATCTCATCAGAGCAGCTCCTTGTCAGCAATATGACACACTAGAATTATATTACCTTCAGAAGTATGTTGAACATAAACACCATATTCCATCTCACATTTCTGAAACACATGCTTCTTGAAAAACGAATCAATCTTTAAGTTTCAAGCTTTGGGCACTTGCTTCAATCAATACAAAGCTTTATGCAACTTGAACATCATCCTTTCCCGATTCTTTTTCACAAATCCAGGAGGCTGTGACACATAAACTTCTTTTGTGATGGATCGTTTAGAAATTCAGATTTAAAAATCAGATGTATTATAGACTAATTCCTATTAGCAACTATAGCAATCACCAACCTGATTGTTTCATGTCTAGCTACAGGTGCAAACACCTCAAAGTAATCCAGCCCAGGTTTCTAAAGAAAACCTCTAGCTACTAACCTCACTTTGTGTTTCCAATTGATCTATCTAGATTCAACTTCACCTTGAAAACTTATCTGACGCTGATGGCCTTCTTCTCCTTCGAAAGCTCAATCAAATCTCAAGTCTTGTTCATTTCTATAGCTTCAAATTCTTCTTTCATGGTCTTCATCCAGACTTTCTTCTTGAATGCTTCTTTTGTACTCACAATTTCATAGTCGACTAACATGTCACACTGAATGACTTCACCTTTAGAGTCTATTTCAGTATTGCGTAGCATGTCGAACTCTACAAACCTTATGTGTATTTGTCTCATTCTTTGTGGTCTTTGGACTTGTTTTGAATCTTCTACAAAACCTAGAACAATGTTAGCTATGGACCTCCTCTAGAAACACTTCCTTCAGAATTTCCACCTTCATAAGAATGACTACTTCCAAAAGCATGATTACTCCTAAAAGTTTAACCCCTAGAGTCTGGACCACCAGATTCTGGACCACCTCCAGAGTCTTGACCACCAGATTCAGGACCACCTCTAAAATTTGGATCACTTCCATAGTTTGGATCAATTCCAGAATCTCCATCACAGTCACCTTTGAAATCGCTTTCAAGCTCTGATTCGTCTTTAGAATCAGAATCAAATTCACCTTTAGAATTAGACTCATCTTTTGATTATGACTCATCTTCAGAAACTACCTCCAAACTTCTTTCAGAAGCACCTCCAACACCAGAGGCATGATTAGACGTGTTCCATCCCAAGTTTCTGGATCTTTTACTATGACATCTCTGCTGAATTTCACCTTCTTAAAGATTGGACAATAAGCCTTATAAGCTCCTGTACTGTGGTACCCCACCGGTAACATTACTTTACTTCTATCATCCAATTTCTTTCTCTTAGCATCTGAAACATGTTTATAACATACAAAAATAAATACCCTAAGATGACTCACACTTTTCTTTTCTCTAGTCCACGTCTCAAAAGGAACAACTTCCTTCAGCTTTTTATTAGGACACCTATTGAGCACATATGTTGCAATTGCAACATCTTCTCCCCATAACAAATGAGGTAGCTTCTTCTCCTTCAGCATGCTCATTGTCATATCAATAAAAGTAAGATTTCTTCTTCCAATGAGACCATTGCGTTGTGGAGTATACAGAGAAATCACTTCATGCTCAACGCCATTTTCTTAACATAACTATTTGATCTCTATAGAGTTATACTCATCTCCATTGCCAGTTTTGAGAATCTTTAGCTTCTGACCACTCCGTCTTTCTGCCTTCACTTTGAACTTCTGAAACTTAGTAAACACCTCATGCTTAAACTTGATGAGTGCTACCCTTATCATTATCTTGAACTCATTCACAAATGACACAAAATACTTGTTTCCTTCAATAAAGGTCTTGGGAATGGCTCACACACATCAGAATGCACAACTCCTAAAGCATGTTTTTCTCTTGGAACCGTTTCTGATATAAATGAAAATCTAGGTTATTTACTTTTCATGCATACCTCACATGAGTTCTTAGGCTTCAAATTTTTTGGAATGACATGTGCCAGCTTCTTAGAACTGGGGTGCCCTAGGCTTATGAAGTTCAGATGCCCCCATCTCTTATGCCACACCTCGTTGTTACCTTTCAGCGCCTTCAGCACTAAGGCATTTAGTTTCAGCTGTTTCCATATTCATCTTGAATGTTTTGTTGCTTCCCTGCTCAGATTTCATAATCAATTTATGAATGGAATCATACAACTTCAAGAGATTGTCCTTCATAGTAACTGAGAAATCTTTCTCAATTAGCTGACCTACACTCATTAGATTGCTATTCATTCTAGGAACATACCAAACATATTTGATCAGAATTGTTTTACCATTCTTCACCTTGATTATGACATTTCCCATTCCATTGGCATTAAGGTACTTATCATAAGCACATCTAATATTTGTCCTCTTTCTGGAGTCAAAGCCTATCAGCCATTGTTTGTTTCTAGTTATGTGATTTGAGCTGCCAGCATCCATATACTAACATTTTGACAATTCACTATTATCAGAGTCATAAGCCATCAATATCATAGGTTCAACATCAGTTCCTCTGGATATATTTTCTCTTTATGACTTCTTTCCTTTATTTGACCAACACTCAGAAGCATAATGGCCAAAATTCTTATAATAGTAACATTGAATTTTCTTCTTTTCATGCTTCTCCCTTCCCTTTTGATTTTTCTTTTCATCAGAGTTAGACGCTTCTGACATCTAAGAACCACCATGTCTCTTCTTGGCTTTTGACCAAGAAGGCTTCTAAATCTTCCTACTAGAAGACGCCTTCAGAGCCTACTCTACCTCTCTCTCAAAGGTTCTTTCACTTAGGCGCAACTATTAGGCTTTGAGACTGCTTTGCAGCTCTTCGATTCTCATGGTGCCCAGATTCTTAGAATGTTCAATAGCTACAACAATGTAATCAAACTGAGGAGTAAGTGATCTCAGTACCTTCTCAATAATCACTTATTTTGAGAGTGTTTCTCCACAAGCTTTCATCCCATTAGTGATCAGAATCACTCTAGAGATGTACTCAAGTACCTTCTCATTATTCTTCATGTTGAGATTCTCGTACTGCTTACGTGGGCTCTGAAGCTTCACCTTCTACACAGATGAGTCACCGCCATAACATCGAACCAGTGTGTCACATGCAGCCTTCGACGTCGTCGAATCAGAGATCTTCTCAAACACATTCACAGCCACACGCTGATGGATGTAGAACAACGCTTTCTGATCCTTCTTCTTCGTTTTTCATTGTGCATTTTTTTGCGCTCCCGTTGCATTTGCAGCAACCGCCATGTAATCGTCGTTGACAAGATCAAGCACATCTTGAGCGCTAAACAACACGCGCATCTGAATCATCCATCGATTCCAATTATTTCCATCAAACACTAGAAGTTTCGTATTCAAATCACCATTTATCTTCATAATTGTGCAATAAACCACCCAGATCTCACCAAAGACTCGTGTTACCCGATCCCTTAAAACTAAAAAATGTGATTCCGACACGATTCAAATCTTCAATTCACTGAAATTGAATGGATCCGAAATCAAACCAATCACACACCTCACGTACACTAGTGTTTCCCTTGGATTCGAACCGGAGCTCTAGATACCAATTGTTGGTGCACAGCAGAACAAGATGAACAAAATGAAGAGAGAGAGAGAGAGAGAGAGAGAGAGAGAGAGAGAGAGAGAGAGAGAGAGAGAGAGAGAGAGAGAGAGAGAGAGAGAGAGAGAGAGAGAGAGATTGTAACTAACTTTTCCTCAATTGAGAAACGGTTACAAAATGATTCTACACTCTACTCAATTACAAAGCAAAATTGCAATATATATGAAACTTATATTGGACTAAACTAAAGTCCAACACAAGGCCCAAAACAAACTAATTACCTAACACACTCTACATGTGCAATTATACTTCAACAGTTAAGAGACTAAAATAAACTCTGAAATTAACATACGGATAAAAAAAGATATTAAACTAATTTATTATTGTTGTTGTTGTTATTATTATTATTATTATTATTATTATTATTATTATTATTATTATTATTATTATTATTATTATTATTATTATTATTATTTAGGGTCATGCTAACTTAGGGCACATGTTAAGGATACTATAATTAGTAAAAGTTAAATGTAATTAAATGCAATAAAGTTATATTTAAAGTTTCGATACATTGAATGCACGTGTTCAAAAAAAATATTTCTATAAATATCTAATTAACTTGTGCCCTTGGGGCACATGTTAGCTTTTCCATATTATTTATTCTATCTCTATATAAATATCTCATTAATTTGTGTCCTTGATGCACATGTTAGCTTCTCCCTATTGTTTATTCGTATGATTTATAGATGCTTTCCATTTTAATATTTTTTTCTAAATATTATGTTCATATTTGCTCTTTCAAAATCATTTTTTGAAAGATAATTATTGAATTTATCATACACTCCTCCAAGACAGAGTAGGGTGCCTATCAAAGAGAATGGTTAGATTTGAATTTAGCTTGTCTATTTGTAGCAAAGAGAAGAGATGTGAGCTTTTCATACAATTGCATGTTTGCTTGCCTAAGGACATACAAAGATTTGATGAATGAACCATAATTGATGATTGTTAAAATAATAAGTCTGACTAGTCATATTTACCAGTGAAATTTGATTTTATATATTCATTTACAGTCAATTGATTTAATGTCAAGTGGTGAAAGCTTGAAACACGAGAGTGTACTTCTCTCTTATATTCAAATTTTGTTAGACGCTAACAATCCATCTGTTGAATCAGTCAATACAGAACTTGCTTTGTCTTTAAATGGACCCCCGCTAATAAACGGAAGAATTGATCCCTTTGAATTAGTTGGTCGGTTGAACACCGAGTTTTCAAAAAATTAAAAATAAAAATAAATAAGCTTCCCAAGCATGTCAAAATTACCATACAAGAGTAACAAACAACAATAAAACATAAAAAACCAAGCGTTTGGGTTCGAGTGACAAACGAGTCTTTGTAAAGGACGATATTCGGGGAATACCGAGTTCGATTCCTGGCATAAACAACGCTTGGCCAGTGCACGTGTCTCCGTAGCACGAGCCGGATTAGTCGATCTACTATGTAGGTCGGAAACCGGTGCGAAAGCAAAAAAAAAACAATAAAACATAAACAATAACCCAAAATAAAGCACATTCAAATATTCAACACAGTTAAGTCTGCAAACATTTTTCACCAGGCACAGGTATAATAACAAGAATCTCAAAATACACATCAGATACAATACAACAATGGTAAACTTGTAGAGAGAGAGTTCAATTCAGTAAGTGGCTTATGAGGACTATGACCAGAAATAAAACATCTATGAAAATTGTACAAGAGTTTTGTTTTGTCTGTCACAGAGAACCACAATACTCTTTTCCTGTAGTAACAATATGAGGTATGCAGCCAAATAATTTGTGTATGAGGAAATATTTGAAAGCCGCAGATTACGTGTGAAAAACGAACGAAAGGTATCTAACCGTAACCACCTAAGAAAGATGATGACATTTGCTATTCGATCTTATGCTATAAAATAACACAACCGCATCTTTGCTGTGTTGCGTCGCTTGCAGCCTTCTTCTCTGTATAATCAGAAAATATAAACAATGTCAAAATGTGTCGGATAAAACACCAAAGATAAACGAAATCAAATTTTAACAAACAGAAAATACCAACAATGTCAATATGTGTTAGAGTGTAAACTCAAGAAAACGAGTAGTATTATTTGGACACAAAATCCTTCATATAAACATGGTGTTGCGCCCTATGTCATGGTCTATGGCAACTAGCATAAAATCCGCCATGATATAACGCTCTGTAGCACTGACACCTCTCAAAAAATGGGTGTTTGTGTTAGTGTCGGTGTCTGAAATTAACGCCAACACTGGTGACTACGTTTAATTTATTTATATGTTCAAATTATTACTGGTGTCAACGTGTCATTGTCGGTGTCGTGTTTCTGGTGTCCGTGCTTCATAACGCCTTCTATTTACCCGCCCAACCGATGAAAGAAAACATGTGTTCAGTCATGGGACTATTTGGGAATCATATCACAGTCAAACTTTGATTAAACTGTATTCACACGTGCGCGCGCACACACAAATTAGAACAAGATTTTGGCATTATTGGAGATAAAAATTAGACCTTTGTCTGTAGTAGGTGGTTGCACAACCACATGCATTGTTGTAACTGTACCGGGTGTATCACATAAAGGGTTCTGGCTCTGGCATTCCCCAACTGTGCTGTTGTTCTCCAGTATTTTTCCTGCGCTAATTAACTTCAAATCTTTTATAGTCTTTGGTCCATTCTCCTTATCTGCAAAACACAACACAAACATACAGTTACAAATCTCATTTACCAATACGATTAAAGGAAAAGAGTTTATTGTGAGCATATAATACATCAATTATGTTTTAAGAACCAAACCGAACATCAAATTGACGAAACTTTTGAGTGATTCAGGCTACAACCGTCTTGAAACACTTGAATTTCGATGAAACCACGGTCGAGCTACTAAAATATCCTTAATCATGAAGGAAGTCTATTTTAAAAGAATTGAGCAAACAAATTTTTTTCCACATAAATGCATTTAACATAGCTTTGCACAAGCATATGAAGGACAGCATGTCTTTAACACATTAAAATTCAAAATATCATATTAAATGGAAACATATTTCAATTCCTTTTCTACTCTGATCTCATCAAAAGCATGAAATGTTGTGATATACTCTGTCATTTAAGCAAATGGCTACATCATGGTTCACTGAAAAAGTGAAAACTATATACTAAGAGAAAATTGTTACTTCTTCATCCTCAATATACATCCTCTAAAATAATGAAGTCATAAAACCCAAAAGTCTCAAATAACCATGCACCTATGGTCACAGTTTTTTAATCCATCCAACCAAACCATTTGTTTTTCTTAATTTTTTTTTATCTTTAGGAATCGAACTTTGGAATGTAAGTTCAGCAAAAGAAGAAGTGTTTCTAACATTGAGATGAAATTTAAAGACCATATCATCTCACGAATCACGTTGTTTAAATATCTTGGATCCGTAATACAAAACGATTGAGAATGAGAAGGGGGTGTAAACCAACGAATTCAAGCGGGGTGACTGAAATGGAGGAAGGCTTCAAGGGTTTAATGTGATACAAAGGTACATTTTAAGCCGAAGGAAATTTTTATCGGATTGCAGTAAGACCTGCGATGCTGTATGGGTGTGAATGTTGGGGTGTTAAGAATCATCACGAGAATAAAATAAGTAATAAGTGTAGTAATTATTAGGATGTTGTGTTGCGTTGGACGTGTGGCAAGATTAGACATAGAAATAACAATATTAGAGAGAGTGTTGGGATAACTCATATAACAGAAAAGATGGTAGAAAATAGACTTAAGTGGTTTGGGCATATAGAGAGAAGACCTCTAGATTATGCGGTAAGGAGAATAGATTAGATAGAGAGGAGTCAAATAAGTGGAGGTAGAACAAGACTTACAAAAACAATAAGAGAAGTTAGGAAGAAAGATCTTAAGATTAATAATTTGGATAGAAACGTGATCCTGGATAGAACATTTTGGTGGGAGCTGATTCATGTAACCGACTCCACTTAGTATGATAAGACTTGGTTGTTGTTTAGGAATTCAACTTGGGATCCTAGGGTTTTACAACACTCAAACACCCCTATGCACCAACCACTTACCATTAACCCCAGCAGTACCTGCCTCTCTTAACACATAAACAAAATGTTTCTTACCTAAAACAAGAATAATAACAAAGCTCCATCGCAATTCTGACATAAACAATGAGCTACTACACCAAAAACCCAAAAAGAGAAAACTTACAAAATACCATAATAACACAACTGACCTTTTGGCCATTGAGCAAGAATACTTTCTTTCAATGTTGCAATACTAGTAGCAGCTGGAAAACTCTTCGGGCCAATATCAGAACCATCTGTCAACCTAAACTTGATCTCAAACTGCTCTTGGTTCCCGGTCATGCTCAGAGATCCAAGATATTTGCAAAGATTCCAAACCCCAACAAACACGTTCTCCTATCAAACACTTCAATCAAGCTTAATTACTAAATACTAGATTACAACTTATCACCACTCGAGTTTCTGCAAAAACAAAAACACCAACAAAACTTCAACTAAGAATCATCAAACACACACGTCTATATAACCAACAAGATGCAGAATCCATCAAAGAAACCCATATCAATCATAAAACTTCGAAAATTTTTAAACTTTTCTGCAAAATCTAGGAACCGTGAGAATAAAACAATTGAAATCCAACATGTTCTTACCACAAAACATCATCACAACACATGTAAATAAAAAAACAAAAACAAAAAAACATCATAGCATAATTCAACAAACTATCAAACACCTTACGTGCAGAAAACAGATCTAAAATTCAAAAGGGTATTTACCAAACAAAACAGAAAAAAAAAAAAAAAAACATAACAACAAACCTTAAAGATTTGTTTTTTGTTTTTTGTTTTTGGTTTTTTGAGTTGGGTAAGGATGCAACTGAAGTTACGAGAATTTGGTTTGTAAAAACCTAGATGGATGAAACGAGAAGAAGAAGAAAAAGAGAAAGTGGTTGCTTTTTCTTCTTCTTTAATTTTTTTTTTGTTTTTTTTTGTTTAGTTGGATTGTGAAATGCAATGCAATAATTGAATATTAATATGGGAGAAAAGGAACAAGGTACGAGGGTAGTTCGGAATTTTCAAAGTTATGGAAATTTGTGGTCAATGGTTCCATTCTTTGGTTGTTGGTTTCTCCATTCTCCTAATCTCCGAAGGCTGTGGAAATTGAAAAAAATTAACATTGGTGTGTTTTTTTTTTATTACATTACATGAAAAATGTGCAAGTTGGTTTTGGAGAAATGTTTATCAATTTTTAGTATTTATGGTATTATTACAATGTGTATTTGCCATAATGAGGGTGATTTTGTAAATGGGATAAAATATGGTTTTGGGGAAATTAAGGTGCATCATCATGATTTCCATAAATGTTATGTGATATAAAAAATATATTTTTCTTTGTATAAATGATAAAAAAAATAGTTAGTTTTTGTTAATAAAGATAAATTATTGAATAAAAAAAAGAAAAACAAAATTTTTTTAGGGATGTATATAACTCATCAAATAGCTAGTAAAAACGATATTTGGACATTTTCAACTTATTTATAAAAAAATTTCAAAAGTGTAAATTTCACATAGTGACTTCAACAAAAAGAATCTAGATTGGCTAATCTATTTGAACATGAATTTCACATAGTGATTAAAGTATTTTTTTTCACTAAATTAAAAGATGTCAAGGAACAATATTCAGATTTAAAAAATGCACGAAGAGTCATCATTGATTTAGTTTCAAGTCAAAGATTTCTCCAATTTCTCTTGTTAGCATATTCGATAGCAAGCATGATCTTTGCAATTTAGTTAGAAATGAGGTGCAAACTCAAATCTTAACTAAGAAAGCTCACAAGAATGCTATTAAACTATTCTTAAATATGCCACCAGAAGTTAATGTTACATGATTTTCTATTACAACTTCATCTGTTTGCATTTAATCCAATTATGACTAGGAAAACACCAATTAACTTGTATGATTATATGTGCGGGAGTAGGTCGATATTTGATGTCAAAGCATTTAATAATTGTAAACTCGTGAATTGAAGAATACATTTGCCCCTTGAAAGAAGTAGATGTTGTTAATTCTCTATGTTATGATTGACATTATGTTTGGTAAAACTAGCTTATGGGAACATGTTGAACAAGATGTTTTATTTACTTCAACTGAAGAAGACATGTCGAGAAAGATGTCCTATGTAGGGTCCACTCGACATCGTGTCTGTTAAATTACAGCTGAATCTGTTGAAGTCAGTTTTATGTACATGTGCAGAATATTTTGGAATATTATGCAATCCTATGTGGCGCTTGATTTAGGGATAAGAGATTGTCTTTGTTTTCAAGATATTTAATTGGTTTCTAAATATGAAAAATATTTAGGAAACTAATGATTGGAGCTCTATCTTCATGGAGAAGATTGAGGAATATTTTTCGGAGCCCTTGTTGTGATTTGAAGTCCAAGTCCAATCCAGAAGATTGTTTTAAATAACAAGCATCAAAATTAGTACTATGTGGAACTTACATTGTAGTTTGTGTTAGGGTTCGTGCAGTCTTGTCTATTGTGAGTCTCTCTAATATCATCTTGATAGAAGAGTTTAGTGTTTTCATTTAGTTTTAAGTTCTATGTTCATTCATAAGCTTTTAAGCATTAAGTGACTGTGTTTTGGAAGTGTGTCTTTTAATATTGTAATTGATCATCACGATTGTGATTGAGGGGGATTAAGGAAGTCTTCATACCTAGGTGAGTCTTAGGTAGAAGTTAGCATGAGTAATGATTAAGTGAGAAGGCTGTAAACTGGAGGTTGTTTACGTGTGAACCGAAGGTTGTTTGCATAGTACTTTGAATTGCTACTATCATAGTGGACTTATCACTGACTTGGTAGCCCCTAGAGTAGGTATTGTTGATACCGAACTGGGTGAACAATTATGTATACTCCTTAAAGTTTTTGCACTGCACTTTTATATACCTTGTCATTATGTGTTGTTTTGAGGTCATTGTCTTGACATCTCTTAGGACATCTGCGATCAAAACACTAGAATTTCAGATGTCATATTGACACATTGTTTAAAATGAAGAATGTCTCTACCAAAGTAAATTTTACCATAAACTTGATATCATTTATTGTGTGCAAAGTTTCCCAAAGAATCATTATGATAAGAGTCATGATCAGATTCTGAATTTGAGAGTTCCAACGTCTACGTGCAAATTTGAATAATTTTTCATAATTAGTTATATCAATTTTCATGTGAAATAATTGCTCGATTTAACGCTAGAAAAGTAAAGTGCACTTGCATCAAAGAAATAAGTGGTATGCAGTTTCCAGATAATGATTACAGAAAGAGCACCTTAAAACCATATGCATTCCCCTTTGAGTCAGATTGTTTTCTATTGCAATAACATTATGCATTAGCTTTCAAGTCACTAATTGTTTAGCATGAGGCATGTAGAGATGCCAAATAAATTTTGTCCAAGAGGGATCAATATGACCCCCCCTAATACAATTGTAGGCATCTTTAAAAGATATATCGAGATTTATAGATTACGTCGAAATGAGTTCATCAACATTAGTATTATCAAATGAAAAGTTAATCCTCAAAATGTCTCTAACAAAATGGATAATTCATGAGGAATGTACCAGTCAATGTCTTGGATAATTGAATTTAACTTAGTAGTTTGCATAAATGGAATATCCACTAGCAATACTAGGTGTAAATATTTAATTTTATCCTAAGATCCGATATATTTCTTGTGTGTCGAGTTTTTAATTGAATCATCATCATGATGAGAGTCATGATCAGATACTAAATTTGAGAGCTCCAACTTTCAATAAGCATAAAATGCCATTAATTATTGATAGTCAGCAACTTCCAACAAAGAGATACACGAGATTTTCTTATTGTCTTAATATCTCTTAGACCAAGACCTCCTTCAGACAGAGGTGGGAAAATAACATTCCAAGACGTAATAATTAGCTTTCTACTATTTATGCTCCTTGTCCACAAACAATTTTTAATGCAAGAATCCAGTTTGTTAAAAGATTGATCTTCCATCATAAATTCTATCTAGAGCACGCCTTGTATAATTGACTAGATCAATTGAACTTTACCCATCATAAAACAAGATGGACTTTCCAAGTGGTTATCTTGACCAATATTATCTCTGTTATGATCTAAATATGATGAGTTATAGGCTTGTCTTTGAATGTAGGAACTCTAAAGAATTTATTGTCTAATAAACTAATGACTTCTAAAATAATCCTAATGCACTCTTAAATATGGTTGCCCAAAATAAAGCCTCCTTGGTATTTTAAAATAAGGTTTAATATGTTTTTGGTCCCTACAAAATTACCAAATTTGACTTTTGGTCCTTAAAAAATAGGCCATGTTTTATTCCCTACAAAATTATTTATGCACGTAGTTTTAGTCCATGTAGAAAGACTAAAATGTCATGCAAAAATAATTTTATAAGGACTAAAAGATGACATTTTTTATAGGGATTAAAAGTCAACTTTGAGATATTCATAGGGACCAAAAACATATTTAACCCTTTAAAATAATTTTAGGAGCTAAAATGACCAACTTGTATGCAATGATCTTAGTGATGATTTTGAATTGAAAATTTTCAAGTGCAAGAGGTCTATACCACTCTATAGAATATGCTCCATTTTGTTTAGGTATCAAATTGACATTGACTAAATTGAGATTAGGAAGGATCCAACCTTGTTCAAAGAATTGATCACATATGTCCCTACTTTAACCCTATAGTTTTGGATAAAATATCCCCTAAGCCATCAGGGTCTAGAGCAGAATTACCATCCAGTTTGTGCAATACATTCTTAATTTCCTCTGACATAGTGAGATAT
The DNA here is from genome assembly GCF_029867415.1 of Vicia villosa. NCBI lineage: Eukaryota > Viridiplantae > Streptophyta > Magnoliopsida > Fabales > Fabaceae > Vicia > Vicia villosa. Next base: position 9,302,350 of record NC_081185.1, read on the forward strand.
TCATTATCTGCGTGAGTTATAAGTTGTGGAAAATTTTTCTCCATAAAATTAGTATAACTACAATTGGTTTTTGAATTAAATCAATTCTTATAGAAGTTAATAACATGATTATCTAATTCAATGTCCTCCTCCAAAAAAAAATATTGACATGCCTTGGTCTAGTGATTTTATTATGAGTATATTTACCTCAATTTGACAGAGTTGTGATTTTTTTTTTTGTATTCCTATCTCCATCCTTAAACCATTTATTCCTCCAAAATTTAGCATACATATGCAATGACTTATCTAATAGAATTTAAGCATTTATTCTTCGATCCAAGATCATTATTCAAACTTTGTATCTTGTTAACTTTATCGGTAGCTTGAATGACTTTAAGATAAATATTTCCAAATGTCTATTTGTTCCATTTCTTAAGAATATGTTTAAGAGATCTCAAGTTAGTAGATAAATCAAACATAGGGCAATTAACCACACTTCAATTATCAAAAATTAGTTATCTACTGAAATCATCCAGAGTTCAAACCTTCAGAAATTTTAATTTCCTAGCCGAATCAAACTTATATTTGTCATAAAGGACAATAATATGGTAATGGTTTGAGTGATTATTAATTATTAGAATACATGTTAAGTGTATAGTTTACTTTGGGTCATTATATTGTATTGGGCCTATTCTAAATAGCCCATTAGATATTTGGATTATATATACTCATTGTAACACGTTTACCAAGTTAAGCTAATACATTCAATATTTCAAATTTCATTCTCCCGCCATTCTTCTTCTTCTACAATGGCTCTGGTTCTTTGCATCATTACTCTGTAATATGGTATCAGAAGACTAATATACAAACAAAACCTGCATCTTTTCCCCATATGCATCTCATTCATTCCTTCACATTCATCTCAGTCATGGCATCTGATAGCGATTCCGAATCCATCCATAACACTGATCATACCTCACTGAATCAAGATCCATCAATGAATCCAAGAAATCCCTATTACCTTCACCCCGGTGAGAACCCAGGCGCCACCATTGTTGCACCACCGCTAGACGATAACAACTATCACAATTGGAGCCGATCGATGAAACGAGCCCTAACATCCAAGAACAAGGTTTCGTTTAATAATGGATATCTTCCCAAACCTCCTGAATCAGACAAGAATTTTGAACTCTGGGATCGAGCAAATAGCATGGTGTTGTCTTGGATCAATCGTGCTCTCTCACCGCATATAGCACAGAGCACAATTTGTTTCGACTCCGTGTTTGATCTATGGGAAGAACTTCGTGAGCGATTCACCAAAGGTAACCATTTTAGGTTTTTGGATCTTCTGCGCGAAATCCCTTCAATCCATCAAGGTGATCGTTCCTTGTCAACATACTTCACGGATTTGAAGATCTTGTGGGACGAATTGGAGGATCTGCGACCTACCCCTTCATGTTCTTGTCCCATACCTTGCACATGTGGCTTATCCAAAGCTGTACGCCACTTCAAGCAAATGGAATACGTTACCTGTTTCTTGAAGGGATTGAATGACAATTATCAAAGTATTCGCACCCAAATCCTCTTCCTCGATCCACTTCCTTCGATCAGTCGTGTTTACTCTCTAATTGCACAATAACAGGTCACTTCTGTCGCGGGGAAAAATTGTATCTTTTGATGAGATGAGACACCTGATGCCTTCTTTGGGCTCGAGTGCTCGTAAAAATGATTTTTCTTTTGTTTCGACCAAACTTTTTATTTTTTCCAAAGTAGGAAAAGGAAAAAAGCTGCAATAACCTTAAAAGTGGGGGAGAGATCTTTGGGTAAGAGGGTTGGTTATACGAAGGGAAGGTATTAGCACCCAACGTATCTATAGTACTCTATAGGTTTCTTTGTTATGTTTTTCATTCTATGTTATTGAGGAGGTTCTTGTGAGATAGGTGGGACCTAGGGTGTTTGTTTGATTATGCTCGCAAAGATCATCGCAATCTTCTGCATACATATCCCTTAGAGGGAATCAGAGCATCTGTAGCTCGGGGTCTACGGGTGCTAAGGTTTGAATGGTTTGAGGGAGAAGTTTTGCTCGCCAAGGATACGACCTTGTGCCTACGTATTCTCAAAGGGATGTTGAGAAAGTCAGAGCAATCGTAGTTCCCACTTATGCTAGTGGAAGCAAAGGATAAGAGACAAATGTCATCTAAATGTTCGATGTATCTAATCTATATCATCACATACATCTGTTTGTTTTTGTTTGAAAATCTTTTCATTATAAGCCCTGGGCCATGCCACTTATGGTGCTTAGAATGATAAAGATGCTTTTTAGCCAGCCTTGTGGCAAAAACTTTCAATGAAGTCGGCCTTGTGACAAAAAGTTTTGATTAATCAGCCAGCCTTGTGGCAAAAGTTTCAATGAAGTCAGCCTTGTGACAAAAACTTTGATTAATCAGCCAGTATGGTGGCAAAAAGGTTTGATTGATTAGCCAGCCTTGTGGCAAAAGAGAAATTTGATTGATTGATTGATTGATTGTGATGATATAGAAGAGATACTCCTATCATAGAGATGATAAATGTCTAATCTCCTAGGGTATTTGTTTTGGATATTGGGGATGCTTATAAGAAGCCCGTGGGTCCTTGTACGAAGCCCAAGAGGAGGCTATCCGAGGGTCCTTGCATTGTAAGCCCAAGAGGAGGCTATGGGAGGGACAATCGAGGGTCCTTGCATTGTAAGCCCAAGAGGAGGCTATGGGAGGGACAAGTCATTTATACGAAGCCCAAGAGGAGGCATGGTATAGTTGGTTTGAGCTCTTAGAGCGATTTCACCGGGAAACCATACTCTATGTCCTAACCTAAACTAGGGAGATTCTTTGCACGAAGCCCAATAGGAGGCTATGGGGAACCTAGTGTTGTACTAAGTTGAACAAGTATATATAACACAATCATAAATATGAACAAGTACAAACAAATATTGACAAGTACATGAACAAGTATGAACAATTACATATATATGACAAAGTGTGTGTATACAATGGAGTTTATGAAGGAAATATACCTGTAAGCATGATCCGTTTGTAAACACGGGGGCTCGGGACTTATACTCGGGGAGAGACCCACTTGAGTTTATTCAAAAGCTATGTAAACAAGTATTTACAAAAGGGCTCGGGACTTATACCTACATGGAGGCCCATGTTTTATTTTATAAAACATGGTTGATTGTTTTGTTAAAAACACGAGGTTTCGTCGTTTTGAAAACAGTTTGAAAGTTTTGTTTTGAAAGAAGTTTTCTGTTTAAAGAAAAACTATACAAAGAAAAAGGAATGGGACTTATACTCTCTAATATTCGAGAGACCCAGATTGATTTTTGAAGAAAAACCCTAACTTTGATCTTGTTATTCGAGGGTTTAAATCAAATTGATCGAGGTATAAAAGATAGGTATATATACAATAAAAAAAACCTAAATTTATACAAAGGAATGGGACTTATACCATAAGGGATGCCCGGGAGGTTTTGAAAATGATTTGATCAATCAAAAGATTTAATCAAAAGTTTTGAAAGGAAAACTAAAAAGAAATGATTTATCGTTTTGGAAAAAACTGTGATCGTTTGTTTTAAAACAAAACTTGAAATTTTGAAAGAAATCAAATTAATTAAGATAAACACAAAGATTACCCTTAATTAAGACCTAAATGATTAGGGTTTGATCACAAAATATTTACAAATGATTAAGTTTGAAAAATCAAATGAAAAACAATATTTTAAATATTTTAAAACACTTAAAAACATGTCATTTTAAACCTATTTAAAATGTATTAAATAAATATATTTTTTTGTGATTTTTTTGGATGTCCATAAAATATGTATATTAAATAGGAAGTGTACAAAAAATGAAGCAAAAATGAATTGATTTGGTTAGTTAATTAATTAGTTAAAGTTGTTAAGAAAATTGAAGAAAATAAGTGTCAAAAAAAAGGTTTGGTCCTGCCAGGGTTTGAACCCACGCCCTCACTCTCACCAGCCAAAACACTTACCAACTGAGCCACGCTTGTGGCTTGTAAGTAACACGCGTTCATCTGATTATATTTTAAACTCATTTTTCAAATTTCCTTCGCAAAAAATGGCGCCAAGAACACCATCCCCATTTGAATTTGAAAATCTTCAAAACTGGATTGTTTTGATCGAGTAGATAGTCTATCTTGCTCGATTTTTTACCAGGAACATGATGGTACCATTTAATTTCATTTATTTCTGCTCTAAGGTAATCAATTTTTGCATGAACATGAAGAACCCTAAAACTGAATTTGATCGTGAAATGATGTATATGCAAGTTATGGTGCAATTGATTGAGGGTTAATGATCCTTATAGGTGCAGAAACAAGATGGTATATCAATATTTCGTTTATGATGCATGTATGTATGAGTTTGAAGTTCATGAGACTTACCTTCAAAAACGGCAAAGCTGGAGATTGAATTCTTCAATAGAGGTGTTGCAGAAGTTGTTTGATGATCTGGATAGCTTCAATGGACCTTAGGGAAGGTGTTTGAATGCTTGGCATGGATTGAATTCATCTGGATCATTCCATGGAACCCGATCTGCAGTAGGACCAAGTGTGAATCGAGCTTGATGATTCTGAGGTTTCAGGCTATATGTGAGTGTTTGGATAGTTCATATGTGACATATATGAGGTGTTGGAAGTGTTAGTTTGGACAGAATTGAGCTTGAATGGTTTTTGGCATGATAAGGCTCATTTTATGTTCATGTGGAGGTTGAAGAGTGATTCTGAGTTTTAAGGCATTTTGGGGTGTGTGAATGGATCAAACACATCCCATATGATGTTTATGAGATGTTAGAACCATTACTTTGGCCAGAACTTCAGGGGTTTGGAGGTTGAGATTTCTACCTCTTTGAAACTCATGAAACTTGCAAATCAAGAAAGAAGAGAGAAAACCTATAATTGTGAGGTTTTGGTGTGATTTGAAGAGTGATTTGAACCTCTATTTATAGGCCAAGAGTTCTGAACTCAGACCTTTGCAAGTTGATCAAGAAGTGATGATTTGGCTTAAGAGATAAAATGGAATCTTTTACATTTAATGCAAAATGGTTAAAGTAACTTAACCATGGTCATTCTTCCAAGCTTCTTATCCTCTTCCATTCTGATCTTCAAATCAGAAAATATCTTTCAATTATTGCTTTGATGTGTCATTACTTGCATTAGAGGCCATATAGCATTGACACTTAGTGAAAAAATGGTGAAAATTCAAGCATAATGGTCACTAATGTCAAAATTCAAAACCATAGCTATGCTCCATATTTTTTCATGCTCTTGGTCATTTTGGAAAGCTCATGTTACATACTTCAAAACCCTAGTTGAAAGTTTCTTCAAGACCTTTAAGGAAATGGGTGAAAAAGATCCATGAACTTTGAAGAAAATGAGATTTTAAGTGCATTTTTCAAAAGATACCAACTTTGAAGCTCCATATCTCTTAAATGGTTGATCTTTTGGAAAATCATTATATGTGACAAAGTTGTTCATTGGATCAAAATCTACAACTTTCATGTTGGAAGTTTTTTTCAGTTTGTAGGTGAAATTTTGAGTTATTCCCTTCCAAAGTTTGGAAAAAACCATTGAAAAACACTTAGAAAATTTTCTAAGTATGAAAGTCAAACTTTTGACTTTTTGATTCTTGATTGATTTTCTTGATTTTTCTTGATCAAATGACTTCATATATCATATATTGATGATTCAAAACTTCAAAAGTCATGGTTGATCAAAATTCCCCAAAAGTCAATGGTGATCTTGCATAGTTGACTTTTTTCAGACGAATCGCGTTTCTGGAGATTTCAAATGAACCAGGCTATCCTCACCAAATGAATGGTATGAATGGATAATATTGAGGTATTAGAGGATATTTAATCATAGCTTGAGTTGTGGTACCATGTTCTGATTAAAAAGTCAGTGGTTCAGGTGAATTAGGTCAAAAACCCTAATTGTCGACCTGATGAAATTGATGACTGTGGATCTTGAATTGAGATACAATTTCCATTGGATATTGTCATAGGGATTATTTGAAGATGATTGAAACCTTTGAGTGATCTCCTGGAGCCTTTTAGGGTTTCCCAAATGTGATCCCTGATTTCAGTCCCTGATAGTTCAAAACCCTAATCTGATGATTTGAAATTTCACTGTTGATCAATCCTTGTGTAGGGGATGTCTTGAGCCAATGGATTAGGTCAAAATGATGCACTTGGGGTCCTGAGGTCATGTCCCAAGTCATTAGGTCAAATTCTGAGCAAAAGTCAGGAGTATGCTATCTTCAGTCAAAACCCTAATCTGGTTGATTCAAAGCCTTTGAGTTTGTTGAAATGGATTTTTGAGGACCAAATGTTGATTGTGGATGCAGATAGCTCCTTTGAGATGAAGGGAGAACAAAACCCTAATTTATTGTTACTTGCACTGATGAGTGATTTCTTGATTAAACCCTGCTGAGCACAAGTAGCAAACACAAGCTATGCAATTTGTTAGAGATGCAAATGATGCATATGCAAATGATATGAGGTGGTATCTTAGGTCAAAAATTGGGGTATGACAACTTCCACAGCCAATCCCACAGTTCTTTATGCAAACAACAACAATTCCAAAGGCAGAGGTCGTGGATCTGGCAAAACTTCAATGGTATGCACCAATTGCAGCAAAACCAACCATACCATTGAAACATGTTCCTTCAAACACGGGTTTCCCCCAGGCTACCGCAACAAGAACCCTAAGACCAACTCTGAGTAGAAAACACTGGCCAATACAGAGACACTACCAACCATATCCAAAGAGGAGTATCAACACCTGCTACAGCTTCTCCAACAATCCAAGAAAGAGGCTCCTAAAGATGACAAAGCTGCTATAACAGGTATGAATCATACAGGTAATGTTCTCTCAAATCCTTCTACATGGATTTTGGATTCAGGTGCATCCCACCATGTATGCCCACATATCACTTGTTTTTCTGAAATCCATTATATACACCCTGTGCACATAAACTTACCTAATAACACTCACATGACTGCTCACTTTTCTAGAACTTTCCATATTAACTATTGCCTTACTCTACAAAATGTGTATTATATACCTCAGTTTCAATTCAATCTCTTATCTATATCAAAACTTTGCCAAAATTCTGCTTATAGTGTAACCTTCTTACACAACTCCTGTTACATACAAGACGTGTCTACCAAGCAGAAGATTAGCCAAGTCATTCCTCTTAACAACTTGTACATTTTATCTAGCACACACATGCCTATTAATCAAACTCAAAAACATTGTAATAATGTCAATTCTGCTGTTTCTGCTAATGATAATTTTGTTTCTCTATGGCACCATAGATTGGGCCACCCCTCTAATGATGTATTATTAAAAATGTCTAAATCTTTTCCTGATATTGCATTTCATAAACATGCACCATGTCATACATGCCATCTTGCTAAACAATGTAAACTACCTTTTTTTGTGAAGAAAAAGCATTAAACTTTATTCACCAAAAACGATAAGTTATACTACTTCCACTAAATTCTTTGAATTAATTCACTTGGATATTTGGGGCCCCATTGGTGTTGCATCTTTAGATGGTTTCAAATACTTTCTCACTATTGTAGACGATTTTTCTAGGTATACCTGGACTTTCCTAATGCATACTAAGTCTGGAACAATAAAATATGTTCAAAACTTCATTACATATTGCCAAAATCAGTTTTCATGCACTATTAAACAAATCAGAACTGACAATGGCCCTGAGTTCCTTATGGCACCTTACTATGATTCCCTTGGCATTCAACATTAGAGAAGTTGTGTTGAGACACCTCAACAGAATTCTCTGATGGAGAGAAAACATAGGCATTTGCTGCAAGTTACCAATTCCCTCCTTTTTCAATCTAAGCTTACTAAACCTTTTTGGTCATTTGCATTATGTCATGCCACTTACCTTATAAATAGAATTTTCAGCCCCACTATACAAAGCAAAACACCTCATGATTTGTTATTTCAAATACCTCCTTCATTTGACAACCTCAAGACCTTTGGATGCTTAGCTTATGCTTCCACGCTTCTTAGGAACAGAGATAAACTAGACCCAAGGGCTTCCAAATGCATATTTTTAGGATTCACATTAGGCATAAAAGGTTACTTACTATTTGATCTCACCACCAGATCTGTTTTCACATCCAGGAACACTATTTTCCATGAAACTCAATTTCCCTTCCACCCATATCCAATACCTCATACAGATCCCAGTCCCATTCCTGACAGTACCACCATTTCATTTATATTTGACATGGAATCAACTACATTACCTTCTACACATATGCCTCATTCTAATGAATCCAATATCAACTGTCCTGTTCCCAATACAACAACTATTCCTAATGCATATGCTTCTGATCCTACTCCTGACATCATACCTCAAAACATCAATAACCAGGATATAACACACCCTGACCACACTCAGGCTAATGATCAGGCCATCCCTCAACAGGATCAAACTAACATCAGTGACATTAGGCAATCTACTAGCTAGGCTTAAATATACTCATGCTTATTTAAAGGATTTTATTTGCAATGTTTCTAATAATTCTCCTATATATGACATCTCTAAATACATCACATATAGCAATCTTGCACCTGCATATCATGCATACATATCTGCCATCACAACTACTTGTGATCCACTATCCTACAAAAAAGCTAGCTCTCATCCTCATTGGGTTAAAGCCATGAATGATGAGATTCAAGCTCTCACTTTGAACAAAACATGGATCCTTACTTCACTGCCTCCAGGTAAGAAAACTATAGGATGTAAATGGGTGTTTAAAACAAAATATAATTCTGATGGCACTCTTGAAAGGCACAAGGCCAGACTTGTTGCACAAGGTTTCAAATAAATTGAAGGTATAGACTTTTTCAATACTTTTTCCCTGTTGCAAAACTAACCACAATAAGAATTATTCTGGCCCTAGATGCTTCTTTAAACCTATTCCTTTTTTCAATTGGATGTTCACAATGCATTCCTACATGGTGATTTGGAAGAAGAAGTATACATGACCCTGCCCAAAGGCATGACTACTTCTAAACCAAACCAGGTTTGTAGGCTTCTTAAATCCCTATATGGACTCAAACAGTCCAGCAGGCAGTGGTTTGAAAAATTATCCTCAATGCTTCTTAACAATAATTACAAACAATGCACTTGTGATCATTCTCTATTCATCCATAACTCTCAGTCATTTTTTACCTTTATTCCGGTTTATGTGGATGATTTATTAATTGCAGGAAATAACATTCAGCTCATCAATCAAACTAAAGAACTACTGCACCAACATTTTCATTTGAAGGACCTTGGGCCACTGAAGTATTTTTTGGGACTCGAGGTTGCTAGAAATTCAACAGGCATTCACATCAATCAACGAAAATACACTCTTGATCTCCTATCCACGGCTGGTCTCCTTGCCTGCAAACCAGCCAAGACACCAATGACTAGAGACACTAGATTATCAGCAACCAATGGCACAAAGATGACTGAACCTACCAAGTATAGAAGACTAGTTGGTCAACTAATCTATCTTCTCAATACTCGCCCAGACATCGCATATGTCGTTCAGCAACTTAGCCAACACATGAATTCTCCAATGGATCTTCACTATGAAGCTGCTCTTAGAGTTCTACGTTACTTAAAAACTGCTCCAGCTCAAGGATTATTCTTTCCCAACAAACAACCTCTACAACTAAAGGCTTTCTCTGACTCTGATTGGGCCACATGCCCTGACACACGCCGCTCCATCACGGGTTACTGCATATATCTTGGGACATCTCTTATATCATGGAAGTCAAAGAAACAACCAACAGTCTCTCGTAGCTCAACAGAGGATGAATATAGATCAATGGCAACAACAGTTTGTGAACTTCAATGGATCACCAATCTCCTTAAAGATCTAAATATACCATTTCAAACACCTGCAAATTTATATTGTGATAATGCTTCCACAAGGCACATTGCCAACAACTCTTCATTCCACGAAAGAACCAAACACATCGACCTAGACTGCCATCTCGTACGGGAAAATCTTCAACAACGACTCTTCCACCTTCTCCCTGTTACATCTAACCAGCAGCTAGCAGATGTCTTTATAAAGCCATTGGACTCCACACCTTTTTTAACCAACATTTCTAAGCTAGGATTAACTAACATCTACTCCTAGCTTATGGGGGGATATTAGAATACATGTTAAGTGTATAGTTTACTTTGGGTCATTATATTGTATTGGGCCTATTCTAAATAGCCCATTAGATATTTGGATTATATATTCTCATTGTAACACGTTTAACAAGTTCAGCTAATACATTCAATATTTCAAATTTCATTCTCCCGCTATTCTTCTTCTTCTACAATGGCTCTGGTTCTTTGCATCATTACTCTGTAATATTAATCAAAGTGGAGAAATTTGCTATGTTCCAATTATCTAGCCAAATATGATTATAAATGGCTATGTAATGCCTAATAAAAGATTAAGCACCACATTTTCTTCTATTGGTTCAAATGTAGTAGCTACCATTGTCAAGATGTATAAGATCATTTTGATTTATCCATGAGATGAGATTCCATGAAAACAATGTTATGATTAATTGGATTAAATAAATTTTCTATAAATGCTAATTATATATTTCATTTTCAACGTAAAAAATCAATTAAACTTATCATTTTCGTATAATTTTACTATTTATCTTTCTACTTTCAATATTTTTATGTTTTTAATAGCTTAGTAGTTTACAAAAAGTTTCACTTTCATACTATTTGAAAGAATTAAGAAACTCATATCTAAGTGACAAAATTACTTCCTTGCCGTAATTAGTTGAAGTACAAAACGTCACAATCATGAAGTTTTGTGTTAGTCCTAAGAAATAATAACAATATCATGAAATTGTGTGTTAGTCCTAAGATTAAAATCAAATCATTCTACAAGAATTCAGAGAAACATAGACCTAAGATATAATTACAATAACATTGTCTATTTATCAATAAAAAGAACTATGGAATCAAACACAAATCACATCACAATAAGTACTAACAAAAGATGGGCCAACCTATTTGAATTCCATAACCAAATAATTATAGCATTATTTATGAATCAACAATTCAATGGAATATTTTGCAAGGACTACCATGATTGATGTTTTGGAACTATTGATTAAATTTTATGTGAATGTATACAAAGGATTATTCCACTATGAGGAAAGAAAAACATTAACAGCCAATACTATTACAATACAGTGTGTTCAACTTGGACTTCAAATCTCAAAAAATGACAAAAACCTTCCATTAGAGATATAGTACTTATCTGATAATATCTGACTATCTAAATTCAAAAGAGCCAAAAGTGGGACCTTAAGCATCATAGTTACAATTATAAATGCACATCATCATATAGATTCTTCATATTATATTAATGATATATACTCTTCTTGTGGTCCATCTCTTATGTGCTTTACCAAGTTTTGATTTATGAACATCTTTTTATTAGTTTCTAATAATTATGTTCTTTTAATAATTCCTTCAAAACAAATTTTTATTAGACAAAATTTGTTTAAGCACAGAGTATTAGTGGATTCAAAAGATGTTTCTTGTGTTTTGTGATGGAGTCTATAGTCGGTTTCTTATTTGTCTGTGATCTGTTAGGTAATATTGGTAATATGATATAAATTTTTCAAGTGGTTGGACTTGAGACTTGTTCTTGTTCTGCATATAGTCAATTAGGGTCTCTACTTGGACTCAACTCTCAAGTATTCTTAAGTTGCTACAATGCTTTTGGTACTTTGAAGTTGTTATTGTACTTATGAAACCACATTTGAGTTAAACCGATGATATCACTAAACATGGCTTAATGGTGGATTTTTCTTAATTAAGGGCGTCCTTTTACTTCTTCATAAAACCTTGATTTGTTTTCTCATTTTCTATTCCATAGTAGTTATCATATATGAAAATCGTTAGCTACGTATAATGTAATACCCCGTATTTAATAAAATGCTCTAATGTTATTAGCTGACACTGAGGTTTTATTAATTGGTGCATTATAGACATTTTGGACACTTAAGTTAGCGGTACTGACTTAATGATGCTTTACTTATATCTTTTTCCATTTTCTTTCCTCACATTTGCAACAAGAAGAGAAAGATAGAGAGATAAAGTAGAGAGAAGGAGGAGAAGAGGAAGAGAAACTTGTAAAGAGGAAAAAGCTTGGATTCGATCATTTCTCCGCCGAATCAACTCATCTTTGTCATCAACGACTCGTAATCGAGGTGGGTTCTAGTTAGAAACTTATAGCTTTTGATTTATGGATGAAAATCATAAGTTTTGCATTTTGGGGTTTTCTATAGAAAAACCTAGGTTTTGAATCAAATCTTGAATTTTCATGGTTAAGTGTTGTAAACCATAAGTGTATCATGTGTATGATGTTTCTAGGATTTAGTGTGGTCTGGAACAGGTTTGGATGTGGAAATGGTTGGATTGAACCATGGGGAAAGCAGGAAAACAGAACTGGAAATTCTGTTTTCGCGCGCTTCGCGGCGCGAACAATAGGTAGCGGCGCGAACCATGCAGAGGAATTATGGGGTTTTGGTTCTGCCAACAGTACGCGGCGCGTACAAGGGTTCGCGGCGCGAACACTATGAGAATTTTGTGAGGTTTACCACTGCCTGAGGTTGGCGGCGCAAACAGCTGTTGCGCGGCGCGACTGAAGCTTTTCTTGATCATATTTAGTTTAATGAGATAGAACTATTTCGACCATAACTTTTGAACCATAGCTCTGTTTTGGTCGCCGTTCGAAGCAGTATGGACCTAGAAGCATGTACTTTCTAGTAGTGTAGGTTTTGGGATCAAAGGGGAAATTATTTGATCGAGAATTGGGAAGTTTGTTTGTTTTTCCTTGGATCGTTTTATCGTTCGGAAATATGTGAACTGTATACTTTTAGTATGATGAGTGATTACCTTATAATTGTGATAATTTGCCATTTGTTTACATGACAATGATGATAATTGTTGGTTGCCTTTGGTATAAACCTAGTATATTGTAATTGTTTTGGGTGAGTCCTATTGCAGGTGGATTAGTATACCTTATCGTATACAGATATGTGTCAAAGAGGTTTGAATAACTTCATTTGTTAAATGAATAAAGGATAAGCGAGGAAAACTAGGATTTGTTAGGCATGTGTAACTTAACAAAGAAAACCTAGGATGATACATTATATGGAACATACGTGTGTTTAGAATTTCATGAGGAAAGGCTAACAGGCCTAGTGATTTGCGTGAGCAATCACCATTGTATGATGTATTAATCGGAACCATTATTTCTTTATTTCTTTATTCTTCTTTTGAATGCTAACGGGCATTCTATGTGCAAAAGAGGCACTGTGCAGAGAGGCACTAATAATCTTGGCAGGTTTGATTCCCGCTTTTGTGTACGAATAGAACCTAACAGGGTAGAGACTTGTGATGGTGTGCGGGCCATGTGAAGTGACGATTCATGGGGGAAGGCCCATGAGTCCGAATCCATTTCGTATGTCAAGATTTTCCAAAGGATCCATGACTCGTGCCACCTCCTAGACGTAGAAGGGGACGGGAATAGAGGGATACCTTGGTAACGGTTTCCGATTAGTATTATTGTGTTTGAGTTGTTGAACTCTATGTATGATTCCATATAATGTTAGCGTGTGAACTCAAGGTCTAGTTCCTTGTTATGACTTGAGATTGATAGGCTAGAACCTTGTAAAGCCGAGAGGATCCGTAAGATAGGGAACTCACTGAGATATTTTATCTCACCCCATTATATATTGATTTCAGGTACTACAGGTTCTGCGAAGGGTAAGGAGAAAGCAGTTTGATTTCCTTATACCTTATGTTCTTTTGGATATGGCGAAGCTTCCGTTGTGGATCTCTTTTGTGATCATTGTTTGATCTAGTTCTTAGTATTTTCTTTTGGACATCTTGTATGTATTATGCCATTTGGTAGAGCTTTTGTATTAGGGCATTAATATGTATAATGTGTTGACTAGGAACTTATAAGTATTTTCAGTACCAAATACTTGGATTCATGTATACATATATGCTTTGATGTATGTATTTATATATGGGTGTTACATATAACATTATTTATATATATATATATATAACATTATATATATATATATATATATATATATATATATATATATATATATATTAAAAAGTGATTAAAATTATTAAGAGGATATTCAGCCTCAGCCGAGGAACGTGAGACAACTTGTTGGTTTTTGGTTTTCTAAGATATAGGGGAGTTCCCATAAAAAACAATTCATCTAGTGAGAGAACACCTAGTCAAAGGACATTGTGCCCAATCCAAGTCACACAAGGAATAATTTTGAAGATCACAATCAACTTAGAGAAGAATACCTTGGCCATGATTTCCCTTGAGATAGAGAACAACACGGAGAGTTACGTTCCAATGCTCTTCTAATGGTTTTTGCAAAAATTGCGCCAACATATGAACAAAGTAAGAAAGTTTTGCTTTAGTGAAATTTAAGTAGACCAAACGACCTACTAGTCTTTAAGGCAGATCTGTATTAGAAAGGGGAGTTCCAACGGCCAAGGGAAAACCAACGGGTTTAGATCCCAACAACCCATCTTTGGTGATGATGTCAAGTGTATATTTCTTTTGACATAAGAAAATCCCATTCAAATTGAAATCCATCTAAATGCTAAGAAAATATTTTAACGGGCCAAGATTTTTCATATGAAAACATGTGTCCAAGTAGGATTAAAAGTACTTGATTGATTTGTTATATTTGTTGCCATAAACGATAAGATCATCCACATAGACCAACACATATAGCTCTACATAGTCACACCGTAAAGTAAAGAGATAATAGTTAGAGTAGGAATGTGTGAAACCATACTATAGCATAGTGAGACAACCTATGTCCCATTAGTGAAATTCTAATTAAAACCTAGAAACCTTTATAAAAAATACGAAAAATTTGAACTTTTGAATAGCAAGACTGAACTAATTAAAACATAATGCTTCACATATATATGCTTCCAATATATTTTACATAGAGCTTAACAGAGTTAAGATTAGTGGCATTGCCACATAGATAAAACTTAAAAGAACCTCCCAAGTCCAACCGGATTAACACTTATACTGAGTATAATAGTAGCAGCGTGATCAGTGTTTGACAAAACGCTAACAATCTCCAATATCGTCGTCATCATAATCCTTCTCCATGTCACTTCATAGCCTTCCTTCCTGAATTGTCGAGATCTAAGAAGGAATCTAGCTCGTCGTCTAATCATCATAAATCAATCCAAAAATGCAAGATAAAAAACCACAGTGCTAAGATTTACGTACAATTTTAAAAGTGGGAATAGGGTGTAAAATAATAATCTATATGAAAAATGTAACACCCCTTTTCTAACCCCAAATATATACATATATATCGTCTTACAGAGTAATCATGCATAAGTAAAAGGGCGTCACATGTTATTTTCAACAAAATGAAAACCTAAACAAACATCCAACATTCTTAATATGCAAAGATCATATTGTAACACAAATGTAAATCTCATGTTGTTATGCATTATGCATAAACGCTTGCGGAAAACAATTGAATTGCTATTAAAAGTTTCAATGAATATATCCCATACTATATTCATCTACCAAATTCAAATTAACATTTAAATCCACTTACTAATTTGAAATCCACAATCTTGGCCATATAGCCTTAAACAACATATCCGAGATCTCAAACAAATACATCCGAATATCCAACAAAACATAGGAAATAGCAATATCCAAACATAAGAATAACTATAAAGAAAATCCCCCCAAGTATTACATGATCAGAGCATATGACTCGCTACCTAATCCAATAACAAACTCAGGAGCTCCTCGGCTAAATCCTCGGACAAGCTACTACTCGTCGGAACCTGCACGTTACCAACGAAGGATAACATTCAAATAGAAGGGTGAGAATTCAACTTCTTATAAAAAACATAGTAATGGGAAATGCAACATAAACAAGCTTACATTTCACAACTCATCACTCTTCATAAAAACATACTTTTGTAACCATACATCAAAGTTAACATGTTTCATCATTAAATCACCAAGTTTCATCATTCAAGTAATTATATCTAATTAATAATTCAACAATTATATTCCACTAAGGAAATGCCATCAAGTATACAACTATCACATAAAATCCACATTATGCATCACTCATCACATAATCAATCCAAGTCAATCATATTGCAAAATCACACAAAACATAATTCACACTGACACGTGCAACTCAAGTGTGACTCTATGCAATATGCATGTGGATCCCATCCATTATCATTTCCGGTCATGCCGATTGTCTTTCCTTTATAGACTAGATAACCACCTCAAAAGCCTCATTCCGCGTTAAGCTTTCAAATCTCATTCGGCGTTATATTTGGGATAAGTAAATAACCTTCGCGAGATTACCCAACATTGCCACTTTCAAAGACTCATGCTTGTGTACGTGTGCAACAAAACAAGACTCATGCATTTAAGACGATCTCTCTATCTCTTAAACTACCTAATCGCATCTTTACAACTTTGCACAACATTACACAACATGACATTCAATCCAATCTCAAACATCAATTAGCATTTAGCAATCAATCACACAATTCATGACATTAACATCTCATAAGGCATTCATGAACATTGATCATAAACAACTCATCCATAACATACATTCATAATTACATGTTATTCCCAATTAACATCATAATTAAATTAAACAAATACTAACCACCATACTCTATCATATAGACAATCATTTAAGCTTTAATATGCTTCAAACGACGCATAAAAAGGAGTTACGGATCAAAAGTTATGACATTTCAAAGTTTGGAAAAAGTTTTGTAAAATAGGGTCCGCTCAGCGAAGGGGTCCAGAAGCGAACTACAAACAAGGTCCGCTTAGCCGAGCACTAGCGACCCGTGACAGAAGTGAAATGCAAAGCAAGGTCCACTTAGCGGACTAGCTCCGCTTAGCGGAGGCCCGATTTTGCAGAAATTCAGTAACAATATCAGACCTGCATAATCCCCCTCCCTTCACCCATAACTCATTCCAAACATCAATTAACATCAAATACAACCAGTATTCATCATTATTGAACAACATATATCATCAAAATCATGTTTAATCATGTAGATCCATAGAAAATAGCATAAACCCTAACTTTTCTATGTGTTCATGAAATTGCAAAGATGAAGAGATAATCACAACAAAACACATTACCCAATCATATAGTCTATAAGAACTTGGATTCAAACCCTTACCTTTAACTCTTAAATCCACCCTCTTCAAGAAATCTACAAATTCCTTCTTCTTCTCTTCTATGTTCTTCTTCTCTTCTCTACTCTTCTTTCTATCTTTCTATCTAATTTAGGTTAACTCATAAAATTCTCTTCTAACTCTCATTATTCCATTGGGCTTAACCCACCCAATACTCTTTCTTACTCAACTAAGCCCATTTAACTAATTTCTAATAAAATTCTACCATTTATTAATTAGCTAAATAACATATGACCACATAATTAAATAATTATCACTCAAACAATAATTAAATAAAACACACAAACAATACCAATTATTAAATAATCCTAATTAAATAAAATCTAATAAAAATAGGGTGTTACAAAAAACACAATCAGTCAAACAAGCGCATCCTTATCCCATATTTATCTCTACTCAATGTATGTTTATTTTAGTGAATTCCTAAACTATATGGTGACCCAGGCCACTAAAACGCTATCAAGGATATCTATCCCATTTACCAAGACAAGATATCACAAGACCACATGCCACCAACATAATCCCAATTTCCAAGAGCTATGCCACCTAACTTCACATGGAGTCCAGGTTTTATAAGTTGATTGTCCCTAAGAAGTTAGGCCAAGAACTTCGTCTTGCCTCAGATGCATAATAATAATTATAACACCCGAGCCAAACGAGGTCGGGAAGTGGTTGCCGGTGAACGAGGCATGGCAATAAGACACTCCTGAGGCCAAATAGGGTAATGAGTGGTCTCTAAATTCACATGAGAATAAGAGGGATCTTAAGGCTGTGCAGGTATGCGACTACATAGTTGAAGGAAAGCTTATAAGAATTTATTGGTACCATATACACCAACAAGATGCATCTTCTTTTCAGTAGCCTAAAAAATAAGAACTTCATAGTTAAGCATGCTTAACTTGGAGTAGTATTTGAATGTGTGACCTTCTGGGAAGTTTCTTGGAATGTGTGTGAGTAAGGACAAAACACGCTAAAAAGACCCGTGTTGGTTAGTGGAGTCAGTCGATAATCCTGAAATCTGTTTGGGGTGTTATAAAAGGTATCATAGCAGACCTCTCCTAATACGACGTGGTTTGGGGTTGAACCAAGTGAAAGCTGGTGAACATGTAACACTCGAGGCCAACGAGGGAGGACAATAGTTGTCGGTGCATGAGGCATGACAATGAGACACTCCTAAGGACAAAGAGGGAGAGGAGTGGTCGCTGAATTCTATTTGGAATGAGAGGGATCCTGAGGCTGGACAGGTATGGGACTGCATTGTATTTTTAAGCTTCTCCAAATTGCTTAAAGACTTTATTTTGATGAAGACAACATATTGCATGTATTTCAAAAAGGATGAGAAAAGACAAATGGCATTGAATCAAGCTTGCAATTTCATGAAGATTAAGTCTTAGTTTAATTGATCTTCAACTCATATTGGTACAAGCTAAATCCTTTACATAAATATTCTTTAGTGCTCAAAGTATATACACTTTCATTCAAATACATAGTCTAACTTCAAAGAAACATGGCATAGGTTTTCTCCCTTGAAAAATCATATTTGGCACCCTTTGTATTGATGTAACCGGTTACCAACATTATGTAATCGGTTACATCGTTGGCAGTAGCAAACACCTTTTATCATTGAACATTTTCAAAATGATGTAACCGATTACATCATTCAGGTAACTGGTTACATGCTCAGGTAACCAGTTACATCTGAACCAGTGGTACTTTTTCATAACAAATCTGTCTCAAACGAATTGTTCTTTCAAATCTTTAACCGATGCATTATTTTGTCAATATGCAACCATTCTAAGAGGCATATAGTCACCTATAAATACCATGCATGTCAGATTTCAATTCTTCACCTTTTTTCACACAATTTACAACCTTTCTCTCACAAAAATTTTAAACAAAGTGTTCTAGATACTTGAACTTTCATTGAGAAATTTTTCTGCATATTGTTACATATCAATTTCAGAAAAATATCTCTCATGCATTCATAAACCTTGAGCACTAATATAGCTTTGTGAATTGTTTTGCTTGAAAGAGAAGATCAATAAAGTGATTGATATATTGTATAATTTCTTTCTCTTTTCCAAAAACTTGGACTATCATATGCAATTTCTGAATTTCTTTCTCTTCTCCAAAAACATAGAATATCATATGAAATTTCATGAATTTCTTTCCTTTCTCCAAAAACTTGGATTATCATATTCAATTTATAAAATTTCTTTCTCTTCTTCAAAAACATGAACTGTCATATGCAATTTTAGAATTTCTTTCACTTCTCCAAAAACATTCACTATCGTATGCAATTTCTGGAAATTCTTTCCGTTCTAAGAAAACGTGGACTATCATATGCAATTTATTGAATTTCTTTCCCTTCTCCAAAAACATGGAATATCATATGCAATATATCGAATTTCTTTCCCTTCTCCAAAAAGTGTACACTCATATGACATTTCTTAAATTTCTTTCTCTCCTCCAAAAACGTGGACTATCATATGCAATTTCTGAATTTCTTTCTCTTATAAATAAATGTGGACTATCATATACAATTTTTGGAATTTCTTTCCCTTCTCCAAAAATGGAATATCACATGCAATTTCTGGAATTTCTTTCCCTTCTAAAAATACGTGGACTATTATATTCAATTTATAACATTTCTTTCTTTTCTCCAAAAACATGGACTATCTTATGCAATTTCTGGAATTTCTTTCCCTTCTCCAAAAACGTGGACTAGCATATGCAATTTATCGAATTTCTTCTAAAAAAATATGGACTATCATATGTAATTTTTTGAATTTCTTTCCCTTCTCCAAAAATGTGGAATATCGTATGCAATTTTTGGAATTTCTTTCCCTTCTCAAAAAACGTGGACAATCATATGCAATTTATAACATTTCTTTCTCTTCTCCAAAAACGTGGACTATCATATGCAATTTTAGAATTTCTTTCTCTTCTCCAAAAACGTGGACTATCATATGCAATTTCTGGAATTTCAATCCCTTCTCCAAAAACGTGGACTAGCATATGCAATTTCGAAATTTCTTTCTCTTCTCTAAAAATGTGGACTATCATATGCAATTTATGGAATTTCCTTCTTTTCTCAAAAAACATGGACTATCATATGCAATTTCTGGAATTTCTTTCTCTTCTCCAAAAACGTGGACTATCATATAGATTTTAGGGAATTTCTTTTCCTTCTCCAAAATCGTGGACTATCATATGCAATTTATAACATTTCTTCTCTTCTCCAAAAACGTGGACTATCATATGCAATTTTAGATTTTCTTTCTTTTCTAAAAAAATGTGGACTACCATATGCAATTTTTTGAATTTTTCCCTCCTCCAAAAATGAAGAATATCATATGCAATTTCAGGAATTTCTTTCCCTTCTAAAAAAACGTGGACTATCATATGCAATTTATAACATTTCTTCTTTTCTCCAAAAACGTGGACTATCATATGCAATTTCAGTTTTTCTTTCTCTTCTCCAAAAACTTGGACTATCATATGCAATTTCTGCAATTTTTCCCCTTCTCCAAAAACATGGACTATCTTATGCAATTTCTGGAATTTCTTTCCCTTCTCCAAAAACGTGGACTATCATATGCAATTTATCGAATTTCTTTCTCTTCTAAAAAAATATGGACTATCATATGTAATTTTTTGAATTTCTTTCCCTACTCCAAAAACATGTATTACCATATGCAATTTCTGAAATTTCTTTCTCTTATCCAAAAACGTGGACTATCGTATGCAATTTATGAAATTTCCTTCTTTTCTCAAAAAACATGGACTATCATATGCAATTTCTGGAATTTCTTTCCCTTCTCCAAAGACGTGGACTATCATATACATTTTATGGTATTTCTTTTCCTTCAAAAACGTGGACTACATATGCAATTTATGACATTTCTTCTCTTCTCCGAAAACGTGGACTAGCATATGCAAATTTTGAATTTCTTTCTCTTCTAAAAAATGTGGACTATCATATGCAATTTTTTGAATTTTCTCCCTTCTCCAAAAACGTAGAATTTCATATGCAATTTCTGGAATTTCTTTCCCTTCCCAAAAAACGTGGACTATCATATGCAATTTATAATATTTCTTCTCTTTTCCAAAAAACGTGGACTATCATATGCAATTTTTGATTTTCTTTCTCTTTTCCAAAAACTTGGACTATCATATGCAATTTCTGGAATTTTTTCCCTTATCCAAAAACATGGAATATCATATGCAATTTCTGGAATTTCTTTCCTTTCTCCAAAAAGTTGGACTATAATATTCAATTTATAAAATTTATTTCTCTTCTCCAAAAATATTAAATATCATATGCAATTTCTGGAATTTCTTTCCCTTCCAAAAAACGTGGACTATCATATGCAATTTCTAGAATTTCTTTCTCTTCTCCAAAAATAGGAATATCATATGCAATATATTGAATTTCTTTCCCCTTCTCCAAAAAAGTGTACAATCATATGCAATTTCTAAAATTTCTTTCTCTTTTCCAAAAACGTGGACTATCATACGCAATTTCGGAATTTCTTTCTCTTCTCCAAAAACATGGAATATCATATGCAATTTATGAAATTTCTTTCCTTTCTCCAAAAACTTAGACTATCATATTCAATTTATAAACTTTCTTTCTGATCTCCAAAAACATGGACTATCCTATGCAATTTTAGAATTTCTTTCACTTCTCCAAAAACATTGACTATCATATGCAATTTTTTGAATTTCTTACCCTTTTCCAAAAATATGGAACATCATATGCAATATATCGAATTTCTTTCCCTTCTCCAAAAAAGTGTACAATCATCTACAATTTCTGAAATTTCTTTTTCTTCTCCAAAAACGTGGACTATCATATGCAATTTCTGAATTTCGTTCTCTTATAAAAAATGTGGACTATCATATACTATTTTTGGAATTTCCTTCCCTTCTCCAAAAACATGGAATATCATATGCAATTTTTGGAATTTCTTTCTCTTCTCCAAAAGCATGAACTATCATATGCATTTTATCGAACTTCTTTCTCTTCTAAGAAAATATGGACTATCATATGCAATTTTTGGAATTTCTTTCCCTTCTCCAAAAATGTGGAATATCATAAGCAATTTCTGGATTTTCTTTCCCTTCTCAAAAAACTTGGACTATCATATGCAATTTATAACATGTATTTCTCGTCTCAAAAAACGTGGACTATTATATGCAATTTTAGAATTTCTTTCTCTTATCCAAAAACGTGGACTATCATATGCAATTTCTAGAATTTGTTTCCCTACTCCAAAAACGTGGACTAGCATATGTAATTTCTGAAATTTCTTTCTCATCTCCAAAAATGTGGACTATTATATGCAATTTCTGGATTTCTCTCTCTTCTCCAAAAACGTCGACTATCATATGCAATTTATGAAATTTCTTTCCCTTCTCCAAAAACGTGGACTATCATATGCAATTTATCGTATTTCTTACCCTTCTCCAAAAACGTGTATTATCATATGCAATTTTGGAATTTCTTTCTCTTCTCCAAAAACATGGACTATCATATACATTTTATGGAATTTCTTTTCCTTCTCCAAAAACGTGGACTATCATATGCAATTTCTGAAACTTTTTTACTTTTTCACAAATACGTGGACTATCATATGCAATTTCTGGAATTTCTTTCCCTTCTCCAAAAATGTGGACTATCATTTGCAATTTTTGAATTTCTTTCTCTTCTAAAAAAATATGGACTATCATATGAATATTTTGAATTTCTTTCCCTTCTCCAAAAACGTAGAATATCATTTGCAATTTCTGCAATTTCTTTCCCTTCTCAAAAAACGTGGACTATCATATGGAATTTATAACATTTCTTTCTCTTCTCCAAAAACGTGAACTGTCATATGCAATTTTAGAATTTCTTCTTCTTCTCCAAAAACGTGGAATATCATATGCAATTTTTGGAATTTTTTTCCTTTCTCCAAAAACTTGGACTATCATATTCAATTTATAAAATTTCTTTTTCTTCTCCAAAAACGTTGAATATCGTATGCAATTTTCAGAATTTCTTTCCTTTCTCCAAAAACTTGGTCTATCGTATTCAATTTATTAAATTTCTTGTTCTTCTCCAAAAACGTGGACTATCATAAGCAATTTTGTAATTTCTTTCTCTTCTCCAAAAACATGGACTATCATATGGAATATCTGGAATTTCTTTCCCTTCTAAAAAAATGTGGACTATCATATGCAGTTTCTGGAATTTTTTTCCTTTCTCCTAAAACATGGAATATCATATGCAATATATTGAATTTCTTTCCCTTCTCCAAAAAAGTGTACAGTCATATGGAATTTTTGAAATTTCTTTCTCTTCTCCAAAAATGTTGACTGTCATATGCAATTTCTGAATTTCTTTCTCTTCTAAAAAAATGTGGACTATCATATGCAATTTTCAGAAACGTGGAATATCATATGAAATTTATATCATTTCTTTCTCTTCTCCAAAGACGTGGACTATCATATGCAATTTTAGAGTTTCTTTATCTTCTCTAAAAACGTGGACAATCGTATACAATTTCTTGAATTTCTTTCCCTTCTCCAAACACGGGGACTAACATATGGAATTTCTGAAATTTCATTCCCTTCTACAAAAACGTGGACTATCATTTGCAATATCTGGTATTTCTTTCTATTCTCCAAAAACATGGACTATCATATGTGATTTCTGAATTTCTTTCTCTTCTTCAAAAACGTAGACTATTATATGCAATTTCAGAATTTTCTTTCCCTTCTCAAAAAATGTTGACTACCATATGCAGTTTCTAAAATTTCTTTACTTTTTCTACAAAAACGATGACTATCATATGCAATTTTTGGAATTTCTTTCCCTTCTCCAAAAACATGGAATATCATATGCAATTTCTGGAATTTCTCTGCTTTCTCAAAAAACTTGGACTATCATATTCCATTTATAACATTTCTTTTTCTTCTCCAAAAACATGGACTATCATAAGCAATTTTAGAATTTCTTTCTCTTTTCCAAAAACATGGACTATCATATGGAATTTCTGGAATTTCTTTCCCTTCTAAAAAAACGTGGACTATAATATGCAATTTCTGGAATTTATTTCCCTTCTCCTAAAACATGGAATATCATATGAAATATATCGAATTTCTTTCCCTTCTCCAAAAAATTGTACAATCATATGGAATTTCAGAAATTTCATTCCATTCTCCAAAAACATGGACTATCATATGCAATTTCTAAAATTTTTTTCTATTCTCCAATTACGTGGCCTATCATATGTGATTTCTGATTTTCTTTCTCTTCTTCAAAAATGTGGACTATTATATGCAATTTCTAAATTTTCTTTCCCTTCTCAAAAAATGTGGAATACCATATGCATTTTCTAAAATTTCTTTACTTTCCCACAAAAACGATGACTATCATATGCAATTTCTGGAATTTCTTTCCCTTCTCCAAAAATGTGGAATATCATATGCAATTTTTGGAATTTTTTTCCTTTCTCCAAAAACTTGGACTATCACATTCAATTTATAAAATATCTTTTTCTTCTCCAAAAATGTTGAATATCGTATGCTATTTTAGAAATTTCTTTCCTTTCTCCAAAAACTTGGACTATCGTATTCAATTTATAAAATTTCTTTCTCTTCTCCAAAAACGTGGACTATCATAAGCAATTTTATAATTTCTTTCTCTTCTCCAAAAAAATGGACTATCATATGGAATATCTGGAATTTCTTTCCCTTCTAAAAAAATGTGGACTATCATATGCAATTTCTGGAAATTCTTTCCTTTCTCCTAAAACATGGAATATCATATGCAATATATTTAATTTCTTTCCCTTCTCCAAAAAAGTGTACAATCATATGGAATTTTTGAAAATTCTTTCTCTTCTCCAAAAACGTTGACTGTCATATGCAATTTCTGAATTTCTTTCTCTTCTAAAAAAATGTGGACTATCATATGCAATTTTCCGAATTTCTTTCCCTTCTTCATAAACATGGAATATCATATGAAATTTATATCATTTCTTTCTCTTCCCCAAAGACGTGGACTATCATATGCAATTTTAGAATTTCTTTCTCTTCTCTAAAAACGTGGACAGTCGTATACAATTTCTTGAATTTCTTTCCCTTCTCCAAAAACGGGGACTAACATATGCAATTTCTGAAATTTCTTTCTCTTCTCCAAAAACGTGGACTATCATATGCAATTTCTAAAATTTCTTTCTCTTCTCCAAAAACGTGGACTATCATATGCAATTTATGGAATTTCCTTCTTTTCTCAAAACACGTGGACTATCATTTATAATTTCTTGAATTTCTTTCTATTCTCCAAAAACGTGGACTTTCATATGCATGTTATGGAAATTCTTTCCTTTCTCCAAAAACTTTGACTATCATATTCAATTTATAAAATTTCTAATTCTTCTCCAAAAACATGTACTATTATATGCAGTATTAGAATTTCTATCTCTTCTCTAAAAACATGGACTATAGTCGCGGGAAAAAATCATCGTTTGTTTGTGGAATGAGACACCTGATGCCTTCTTTGGGATCGAGTGCTCAAGAAAAAGATTTTTCTTTGTTTTTGTCACGACCAAACTTTTTATTGTTTCCAAAGTAGGAAAAGTAAAAAAGCTGCAATAACCTTAAAAGTGGGGGAGAGATCTTGGGTAAGAGGGTTGGTTATACGAAGGGAAGGTATTAGCACCCAACGTATCTATAGTACTCTATAGGCTTCTTTGTTATGTTTTTCATTCAATGCTATTGTGGAGGTTCTGTTGTGAAATAGGTGGGACCTAAGGTGTTTGTTTGATTATGCTCGCAAAGATCATCGCGATCCTCTGCATACATATCCCTTAGAGGGAATCAGAGCATCTGTAGCTCGGGGTCTACGGGTGCTAAGGTTTGAGTGGTTTGAGGGAGAAGTTTTGCTCGCCAAGGATACGACCTTGTGCCTACGTATTCTCAAAGGGATGTTGAGAAAGTCAGAGCAATCGTAGTTCCCACTTATGCTAGTGGAAGCAAAGGAAAAGAGACAAATGTCATCTCAATGTTCGATGTATCTAATCTATATCATCACATACATTTGTTTGTTTTTTGTTTGAAATCTTTTCATTATAAGCCCTGGGCTGTGCCACTTATGGCGCTTAGAATGATAAAGATGTTTTTTTGTTTAGCCAGCCTTGTGGCAAAAACAAGTTTGATTAGCCAGCCTTGTGGCAAAAACTTTCAATGAAGTCAGCCTTGTGACAAAAAGTTTTGATTAATCAGCCAGCCTTGTGGCAAAAGTTTCGACGAAGCCAGCCTTGTGGCAAAAACTTTGATTAATCAGCCAGCCTGGTGGCAAAAGGTTTGATTGATTAGCCAGCCTTGTGGCAAAAAAGTTATTTGATTGATTGATTGTTTGTGATGATATAGATGAGATACTCCTATCATAGAGATGATAAATGTCTAATCTCCTAGGGTATTTGATTTGGATATTGGGGATGCTTATAAGAAGCCCGTGGGTCCTTGTACGAAGCCCAAGAGGAGGCTATCCGAGGGTCCTTGCATTGTAAGCCCAAGAGGAGGCTATGGGAGGGACAATCGAGGGTCCTTGCATTGTAAGCCCAAGGGGAGGCTATGGGAGGGACAAGTCGTTTGTACGAAGCCCAAGAGGAGGCGTGGTATAGTTGGTTTGAGCTCTTAGAGCGATTTCACCGGGAAACCATACTCTATGTCCTAACCTAAACTAGGGAGATTCTTTGCACGAAGCCCAATAGGAGGCTATGGGGAACCTAGTGTTGTACTAAGTTGAACAAGTATATATAACACAATCACAAATATGAACAAGTACGAACAAATATGAACAAGTACATGAACAAATATGAACAAATATGAACAAGTATGAACAGTTATATATGACAAGGTGTGTGTATACAATGGAGTTTATGAAGGAAATATACCTGTAAGGATGATCCATTTGTATACACGGGGGCTCGGGACTTATACTCGGGGAGAGGCCCATTGAGTTTATTCAAAGCTATGTAAACAAATATTTACAAAAGGGCTTGGGACTTATACCTACATGGAGGCCCATGGTATTTTTGGGAAGATTTAAAGAAAACCTTCATTTTTTGATTAGTTATTCAAGGTTAAAAATCAAATTGATCGAGGTATGTACAGAAAGGTGTATGTACAATGAAATACCTAATTTCATGTAAGGGAATGGGACTTATACCTATGTGGAGGCCCATGTTTTATTTTATAAAACATGGTTGATTGTTTTGTTAAAAACGAGGTTTCGTCGTTTTGAAAACAATTTGAAAGTTTTGTTTTGAAAGAAATTTTCTGTTTAAAGAAAAACTGTACAAAGAAAAAGGAATGAGACTTATACTCTCTAATATTCGAGAGGCCCAGTGATGTTTTGAAAATGAGTTGAATGATTTGAAAGTGAATTGATTACTGTTGTGAAAACAGTTGATTGAGTTTTAGGCTTACCTCGAAGAATGAGAAAATTGGATTTCTGAGTTTGAGGTGTTACCATGATCCTCAAGTGATATGCTTGGAATAAATTTGGATTTAAAACAGATGTTGAGCATCCTCACCAGCAGAAAAGTATGTCGAATAAGCTCACAGCTTACAGCATTCCATGATCATCCAATAATTGTTTATGGACTTCTACAACAAATGGAAGACCAAACAAAACAGACAAATCCAAAAGAGAACAGAGAAATAATCTCGAAGTCTCGGATGAAGTTAGAAAATTCAAGTAATGTGCAACAGTAACCAATTAGAAATTTAAATGATTAACTACACAAAATAATATGAAAATATCAAATTCAAATGAAATTAATCTAAGAAAAGACATTTTTTTGTGATTTTTTCATGAAGGAAGAAAATAATTAGAAAGCATAAAATTAAATATGCATCTAAAATATTTTTGTGTTTTTTTTTTATGAAAAGAGAAAATAATTAGAATCATAAACTTAAATATGCATCTAATATTTTTTTTTGGTATTTTAATAAAGATTAGAAAAGAAAACTAAAAACCCTATATTAAAATAAAATGCTTAATCTTTTTTATGCAAACAATTTCTTAAAGAAAACTAAAAGAAATAGTTAAAAGAACTAATAATTGGGCCAGAGGTGTAGAAAACCTGAAAGGGGTTGAGAGCCCAATTGCTGAAAGCTGAAAAATAAATTAAAGAAAAAAGAAGAAGCTGGGCCGGGTCGGGTCAGTGTGACCCGGATCCGCCCAACTCATGTCACAAACTGCTGGGTTGGGTTTGAGAACCCTAAATCGTGAAGAGAGGCAGCGCCTCCTTTTCTCTTTCTCGTTCCTTCTCACAACAAAACAAAACCAGAGAAAAAAAACTCTCTTCTCTCTCGATCGTTCTTCCTTTGTGTGAACAACAACAACAACGATTCTCACCCGGTTCATGGTCTCTCTCTCGAGTTCACAGTGATGAACAACAATAACTCGGTTGTTCCTCTCTCTTGTTCTTTTGCTCTCGCCGAACAAACAACAACAACAACCTTCGAGTATTTCCAGCGGCCATAGAAAAGAACAACATAATCTATCACTCGAATTCGCAAACAGATGTACACCGGTATGTTTTTCGTTAACTCAGCTCTCAATTGAATTATGAACATGAATTTATTTGGTTAGACCCCAAACTTATCATCACATTTATTCATATTCATACTCAAACACACACAAGAACCTAAAGTTAGCAAACATGATAATTCTGGGTGATTTCTGTTTTACAGGAAAACTAAAGTTCACAGCAACAACAATATTAAGAGCAAGAGCGGAATTAACTTACCTACGGCGAGGAGATTTTCACCGGCACAGTGTCGAGGTATGTGTTTATTCTGCTTCTGGAAATTTGATAGATTTTCTGTTGTTGGATTTCTGCCGAATATGTCACTGCTACTGCTTTGAATTGTTGTTGAAAATTGTTATGATTGTTTCGAAACAGTGTTGTTGTTATGCTTAATTCTGAACCTTGGATTATTGTTGTCGCTGCCTTGAAATGACCGCGAGTTTTGTTGTTGCTGTCTTTGCGTTTTTCACTTGCAGCACTACTAACAACCTTCAAATTATTCCAGTAGCCATATTTCTTTCATGAACAAAGGTAGAGACCCAAGTGTACTTTACTCAATTTTGTTCTTCATGACACAATTCTCTCTTATGATACAATAACATATGCTTTCTCTATTTTTTCCTGGAAATTTCATTTTAACAGGGAAATATGTTCATGGCAACAACAATATTGAGAGTAAGAGTGAAATTAGCTTACCTACGGCGAGGAGGTTTTCGCCGGATTATTGTTGAAGGTACGCCTTGAATTCCTTATTGTTACTAACAACCTTGAATTGTTACTAACAATTTCCCTAACAACTTTGCTTGTTGTTGTAGGATCCTTTGATGAAGATGACGCCACCTCTCTTTGGATTGTGGGAGACTTGAAGACGAACTTCAAGTGGTTGGAAGTTTGAAGATGAAGATCTTCAAGTGAGGTATGAAGAACTACCTCCTTCTTCTTTATAACTAGAACACTCACAATATGAGCAATAGGGAGAAGAGAGAAAGCAAGTAGTTTTAAGTTGCTTTGGTGTCATTAATCCCAAGGAAAGAACTTCCTATTTATAGGCAAAATGAGGGATATGTTTGGAATTAATGAGCTTTGTTGGCAAGTTATAATCATTGCAAGACTTAGAATAAGAATAAGAATATTCTTTATGACATTATGCAAAGATATTTCTTATAACATGACCCATGCAAGTGGACATAAAAAATCTCTCTTTGATCCCTTTTTGTCTTGACTTGGGCTTTTGAATATTTTGTTGAACTTTTTGCTAATTCCACCCTTCTTGTTTCTTTTTCATGTGACATGATCATTCTTGAGGAAAGCATGAAGAAAATTGAATTTGAAGAATGAAGACTTTGAAGATTGGAGAATTCAAGAAAGTCTTTGAAGCTTTATTTTTCTTTTTCTTGTAATTCCATTTCATTCCAACTTTAAATTGTATGAACTTTGTATTATTGAAAATGAATGGAACTTTGAAATGATGTAATTCTTGAATTTTGGATAAAGTCCCTTTTGTAATTCATTTGTTCCATGTAAAGAAACATCATTTGTAAATGCTTGAATTTCTTTTTTTAGAACTTGAATGAAATTGTATGAAACTTGAATATTTCTTGAATGAATTTCAAGTGCAATTTCTATGTCTTGAATCAATTCTTGAATTCCTTTGAATGATCCTTTTTCAAAAGGAAATGGTGGAATATCCTTGAAGTAGTGAAGTTTTGAATTTCAAGTCTTGGAATATATTCTTGCACAATGAATTTGAAATGATTTTGAAATAAAATCCTTGAATCCATGATCTTGAATCATTTTTGAAATAATTTTCCAACAATGGACTAAACATGATATTTTCTTTGCAACTTTGATGAAATTCCCATGAATGATCAAGTAATCCGTATGAATTAAATCTTCACCATGAGCAATCCATGAGCCTAAAAAACCAAGAAATAGATTCCAAACAAGTCTCTTAAATCACACCAATTGGCAATGACGCACTTAAAATGAAAACCTCCATGAACATGAAATTATCTTGCAAAGAATACGTGAATGAATGAAGAATCCTAATTTGGTTGATTCAAAGCTTTTGAGCTTGTTGAAATGAATCTCTGAGGACCAAATATTGATTGTTGATAAAGATGGTTCATTTGAGGTGAAGGGAGAACAAAACCCTAATTGATTGTTACTTGTACTGATGAATGATTTCTTGATTAAACCCTGCTGAGCACAAGTAGCAAACACAAGCTATGCAATTTGTTAGTGATGCAAATGATGCATATGCAGATGATATGAGGTGGTGTCTTAGGTCAAAAATTGGGGTATGACAACTATCATATGCAATTTTTGGAATATCTTTCCCTTCTAAAAAAAAGTGGACTATCATATGCAATTTATGGAATTTCTTCCCCTTCTCCTAAAACATGGAAAATCATATGCAATATATCGAATTTCTTTCCCTTCTCCAAAAAAGTGTACAATCATATGGAACTTCCTAAATTTCTTTCTCTTCTCCTAAAACATGGACTATCATGTGCAATTTCTAAATTTCTTTCTCTTCTAAAAAATGTGGACTATCATATGCTATCTCTGGAATTTTTTTCCCTTCTCCAAAAACGTGGACTAGCATATGCAATTTCTGAAATTTCTCTCTCTTCTACAAAAACATGGACTATCATATGCAATTTCTGAATTTCTTTCTCTTCTCCAAAAACGTGGACTATCATATGAAATTTATGAAATTTCTTTCCCTTCTCCAAAAACGTGGAATATCATATCCATTTTATCGAATTTCTTTCCCTTCTCCAAAAACGTGTACTATCATATGCAGTTTTTTAAATTTCATTCTCTTCCCCAAAAACATAGACTATCATATGCAATTTATGGAATTTCCTTCTTTTGTCAAAACACGTGGACTATCATATGCAATTTCTTGAATTTCTTTCTCTTCTCCAAAAACATGGACTATCATTTGCATTTTATGGAATTTCTTTCCCTTCTCAAAAAACGTGGACTATCATATGCAATTTCTGAAAGTTTTTTACTTTCTCACAAATACGTTGACTATCATATTCAGTTCCTAAAATTTCTTTCTATTCTCCGAAAACTTGGACTATCATATGCAATTTCTGGAATTTATTTCCCTTCTCCTAAAACATGGAATATCATATGAAATATATTGAATTTCTTTCCCTTCTCCATAAAATTGTACAATCATATGGAATTTCTGAAATTTCATTCCCTTCTCCAAAAATGTAACACCCAAGTATATTTACATACATCAAAGCATATATTTATACATGAATCCAAGTATTTGCTACTGAAATACAATAAGTTCCTAGTCAACACATTATATACATTAATGCCCTAATACAAAAGTTCTACACAATGGCATAATATATACAAGATGTTCAAAACAAAATACTAAGAACTAGATCAAAACAATGATCCCAAAAGAACTCCACAACGGAAGCTTCGCCATGCCAAAAGAACAGAAGACATAAGGAAAGTCAAACTGCTTTCTCCTTACCCTTCGCGGAAACTTTAGCACCTGAAATCAATATATAATGGGGTGAGATAAAAAAAATCTCAGTGAGTTCCCTATCTTATGGATCCTCTCGGCTTTACAAGGTTCTAACCTATCAAATCTAAAGAAATATAATGGTTCCGATTAAGTTATTCATACACTGGTGATTGTACATACCAATCACTAGGCCTGTTAGCCTTTCCACTAGGCTTGTTAGCCTTTCCTCACAAGATTAAAAACACACTTATGTTCCATATAATGTTTCACCCTAGATTCTCTTTGTTAAGCTATATATATACCTAACAAATCCTAGTTTTCCTCACTTTTCTTTTTATTCATTTAACCCATGCAATTATTCAAACCTCTTTAACATGTACATATTTACGACAAAGGTATACCAATCCACCTACAATAGGACTCAACCAAACAATTAACATCATTGTCATGTAATCAACGACAATCTATCACAACTATATAGCAATCACTCATTATACCAAAAGTATACCGTTCACATGTTTCCGAACGATAAAACAATCCAAAGAATCAAGCAAATTTCCCGATTCCTGATTAAATAATTTCCTTTTTTTGTTTCCCAGACCTACACTTCTAGAGAGTACACGTTTCTAGCTTCATACCGCTTTGAACGGCGACCAAAACGGATTTATGGTTCAAAAGTTATGATCGAAACAATTTATCTACTTTAAACTAAATTCTGATTGTGGAAAGGTTCAGTTCGCGCCGCGCAACAGCTTGGTCGCGCCGCGAACCTCTGGAAGTGGCCAACCTCACAAATTTCCCAGGGTGATCGCGCCGCAAACCCTTGTACGCACTGCATACTGTTGACAGATCTTAACCTCCTAAATATCTCCATGGTTCGCGCCGCGATCCCCTGTTCGCGCCACAAAGCGCGCGAAATCTGAGTTCTCAGCTCTGTTTCTTACATCACAAATGGTTCAATCCAACCAACTCCACACCCAAACCTGTTCCAGATCATACTAATGCATAGAAACAACATATATATGATGTACTTGTGGTTTACCAACACTTATCCATGAGCATTCATGATTTTGGTTCAAAACCTAGGTTTTCTATAAAATCCCCAATATTCAAAACTATGATTTCTCATCCATAACCAAATCTATAAGTTTCTAACTAGAACCCACCTGGTATACGAGTTATAGATGATAAAGATAAGTCGATTCGGCGAAGAAACAGCGAAGATCCGAGCTTGTTCCTCATTTCTCCTCTTGCTCTTCCTTCTCTTTACTCCTTCTCTCTAAAACTTTGTTTTGTTGCAAAAATGAAGAAGAAAGCAAAGGAAATAATATAAGCAAAATATCTTTAAGTTAGCACTTCTAACTTAAGTGTCCAAAAGTATCTCTAATGCACCAAATAATAAAACCTCAGTGTTAGATAATAACATTAGAGCATTTTATTAGATACGGGGTATTACAAAAAACGTGGACTATCACATACAATTTCTAAAATTTCTTTCTATTCTCCAAAAACGTGGAATATCATATGCAATTTCTAGAATTTCTTTCCTTTCTCCAAAAACTTGGACTATCGTATTCAATTTCTAAAATTTCTTTTTCTTCTCCAAAAACATGGACTATTATATGCATTTTCTAAAATTTCTTTACGTTCCCACAAAAACGATGACTATCATATGCAATTTCTGGAATTTCTTTCCCTTCTCCAAAAACGTGGAATATCATATGCAATTTCTGGAATTTCTTTCCTTTCTCCAATACTTGGACTATCATATTCAATTTATAAAATTTCTTTTTTTTCTCCAAAAACGTGGAATATCATATGCAATTTCTAGAATTTCTTTCCTTTCTCTAAAAACTTGGACTATCGTATTCAATTTCTAAAATTTCTTTTTCTTCTCCAAAAACGTGGACTATCATAAGCAATTTCTGAATTTCTTTCCCTTCTCCAAAAACATGGACTATCATATGGAATTTCTAGAATTTCTTTCCCTTCTAAAAAGTCGTGGACTATCATATGCAATTTCTGGAATTTCTTTCCTTTCTCCAAAAACATGGAATATCATATGCAATATATCGAATTTCTTTCCCTTCCCAAAAAAAGTTTACAATCATACGGAATTTTTGAAATTTCTTTCTCTTCTCCAAAAACGTTGACTATCATATGCAATTTTTATATTTCTTTCTCTTCTAAAAAAATTTGGACTATCATATGCAATTTTTGGATTTTCTTTCCCTTCATCATAAACGTGGAATATTATATGCAATTTTAGAATTTCTTTCTCATCTCCAAAGACGTGGACTATCATATGCAATTTTAGAATTTCTTTCTCTTCTCTAAAAACGTGGACTATCATATACAATTTATGGAATTTCTTTCCCTTCTCCAAGAACGTGGACTAACATATGCAAGTTCTGAAATTTCATTCTCTTCTCCAAAAACGTGGACTATCATATGCAATTTCTGAAATTTCTTTCTCTTCTCCAAAAACGTGGACTATCATATGCAATTTATGGAATTTCCTTCTTTTCTCAAAACACGTGGACTATCATTTGCAATTTCTCTAATTTCATTCTATTCTCCAAAAACGTGGACTTTCATATGCATTTTATGGAATTTCTTTCCTTTCTCCAAAAACATGGACTATCATATTCAATTTATAAAATTTCTTTTTCTTCTCCAAAAACATGGACTATTATATGCAGTATTAGAATTTCTTTCTCTTCTCCAAAAACATGGACTATCATATGCAATTTCTGGAATATCTTTCCCTTCTAAAAAAACGTGGACTATCATATGCAATTTATGGAATTTCTTCCCCTTCTCCTAAAACATTGAAAATCATATGCAATATATCGAATTTCTCTCCCTTCTCCAAAAAAGTCTACAATCATATGGAATTTCTTAAATTTCTTTCTCTTCTCGTAAAACCTGCACTATCATATGCAATTTCTGAATTTCTTTCTCTTCTAAAAAAATGTGGACTATCATATGCAATTTCTGGAATTTTTTCCCTACTCCAAAAACGTGGACTAGCATATGCAATTTCTGAAATTTCTTTCTCTTCTCCAAAAACGTGGACTATCATACACAATTTATGAAATTTCTTTCCCTTCTAAAAAAACATGGAATATCATATGCAATTTATCCAATTTCTTTCCCTTCTCCAAAAACGTGTACTATCATATGCAATTTTTGAAATTTGTTTCTCTTCCCAAAAAACGTGGACTATCATATGCAATTTATGGAATTTCCTTCTTTTCTCAAAACACGTGAACTATCATATGTAATTTCTTGAATTTCTTTCTCTTCTCCAAAAACGTGGACTATCATTTGCATTTTATGGAATTTCTTTCCCTTCTCCAAAAACGTTGACTATCATATGCAATTTCTGAAAGTTTTTTACTTTCTCACAAATACGTTCACTATCATATGCAATTTCTGGAATTTCTTTCCCTTCTCAAAAAACGTGGACTATCATATGCAATTTCTAGAATTTCTTTACTTTCTTACAAAACATGGACTATCATATGCAGTTTTTAGTATTTCTTTCCCTTCTCCAAAAACATGGACTATAATATCCAATTCCTAAAATTTCTTTCTATTCTCCAAAAACTTGGACTATCATATGCAATTTCTGGAATTTATTTCCCTTCTCCTAAAACATGGAATATCATATGAAATATATCGAATTTCTTTCCCTTCTCCAAAAAATTGTACAATCATATGGAATTTCTGAAATTTCATTCCCTTCTCATAAAACGTGGACTATCATATACAATTCCTAAAATTTCTTTTAATTCTCCAAAAACGTGGAATATCATATGCAATTTCTAGAACTTCTTTCCTTTCTCCAAAAACTTGGACTATCGTATTCAATTTCTAAAATTTCTTTTTCTTCTCCAAAAACATGGACTATTATATGCATTTTCTAAAATTTCTTTACTTTCCCACAAAAACAATGACTATCATATGCAATTTCGGAAATTTCTTTCCTTTCTCCAAAAACGTGGAATATCATATACAATTTCAGTAATTTCTTTCCTTTCTCCAAAAGCTTGGACTATCATATTCAATTTATAAAATTTCTTTTTCTTCTCCAAAAACGTGGAATATCATATGCAATTTCTAGAATTTCTTTCCTTTCTCATAAAACTTGGACTATCGTATTCAATTTCTAAAATTTCTTTTTCTTCTCCAAAAACGTGGACTATCATAAGCAATTTTTGAATTTCTTTCTCTTCTCCAAAAACATAGACTATCATATGGAATTTCTGGATTTTCTTTCCCTTCTAAAAAAACGTGGACTATCATATGCAATTTCTGGAATTTCTTTCCTTTCTCCGAAAACATGGAATATCATATGCAATATATTGAATTTCTTTCCCTTCCCAAAAAAAGTTTACAATCATACGAAATTTTTGAAGTTTCTTTCTCTTCTCCAAAAACATTGACTATCATATGCAATTTCTGAATTTCTTTCTCTTCTAAAATATGTGGACTATCATATGCAATTTTTGGAATTTCTTTCCCTTCTTCATAAACGTGGAATATCATATGCAATTTATATCATTTCTTTCTCTTCTCCAAAGACGTGGACTATCATATGCAATTTTATAATTTCTTTCTCTTTTTTAAAAACGTGGACTATCATATACAATTTCTTGAATTTCTTTCCCTTCTCCAAAAACGTGAACTATCATATACAATTTATGAAATTTCTTTCCCTTTTAAAAAAACATGGAATATCATATGCAATTTATCGAATTTCTTTCCCTTCTCCAAAAACGTGTACTATCATATGCAATTTTTGAAATTTGTTTCTCTTCCCCAAAAACGTGGACTATCATATGCAATTTATGAAATTTCCTTCTTTTCTCAAAACACGTCAACTATCATATGCAATTTCTTGAATTTCTTTCTCTTCTCCAAAAACGTGGACTATCATTTGAATTTTATGGAATTTCTTTCCCTTCTCCAAAAACGTGGACTATCATAAGCAATTTCTGAAAGTTTTTTACTTTCTCATAAATACGTTCACTATCTTATGCAATTTCTGGAATTTCTTTCCCTTCTCCAAAAACGTGGACTATCATATGCAATTTCTGGAAATTCTTTACTTTCTTACAAAACCATGGAATATCATATGCAGTTTCTGGTATTTCTTTCCCTTCTCCAAAAACGTGGACTATCATATGGAATTCCTAAAATTTCTTTCTATTCTCCGAAAACTTGGACTATCATATGCAAATTCTGGAATTTATTTCCCTTCTCCTAAAACATGGAATATCATATGAAATATATAGAATTTCTTTCCCTTCTCCAAAAAATTGTACAATCATATATGCAATTTCTGAAATTTCATTCCCTTCTCCAAAAACGTGGACTATCATATACAATTTCTAAAATTTCTTTCTATTCTTCAAAAACGTGGAATATCATATGCAATTTCTAGAACTTCTTTCCTTTCACAAAAAACTTGGACTATCGTATTCAATTTCTAAAATTTCTTTTTCTTCTCCAAAAACATGGACTATTATATGCATTTCCTAAATTTTTTTACTTTCCCACAAAAACAATGACTATCATACGCAATTTCTGGAATTTCTTTCCCTTCTCCAAAAACGTGGATTATCATATACAATTTCAGGAATTTCTTTCCTTTCTCCAAAAACTTGGACTATCATATTCAATTTATGAAATTTCATTTTCTTCTCCAAAAACGTGGAATATCATATGCAATTTCTGGAATTTCTTTCCTTTCTCCAAAAACATGGACTATCGTATTCAATTTCTAAAATTTCTTTTTCTTCTCCAAAAATGTGGACTATCATATGCAATTTTAGAATTTCTTTCTCTTCTCCAAAAACATAGACTATCATATGGAATTTCTGGATTTTCTTTCCCTTCTAAAAAAACGTGGACTATCATATGCAATTTCTTGAATTTCTTTCCTTTCTCCAAAAACAAGGAATATCATATGCAATATATCGAATTTCCTTCCCTTCCCAAAAAAAGTTTACAATCATAGGGAATTTTTGAAATTTCTTTCTCTTCTCCAAAAACGTTGACTATCATATGTAATTTCTGAATTTCTTTCTCTTCTAAAAAAATGTGGACTATCATATGCAATTTTTGGAATTTCTTTCCCTTCTTCATAAACTTGGAATATCATATGCAATTTATATCATTTCTTTCTCTTCTCCAAAGACGTGGACTATCATATGCAATTTATGGAATTTCTTTCTCTTCTCCAAAAACGTGGACTATCATATACAATTTCTGGAATTTCTTTCCCATCTCCAAAAACGTGGACTATTATATACAATTTATGAAATTTCTTTCCCTTCTTAAAAAACATGGAATATCATATACATTTTATGAAATTTCTTTCCCTTCTCCAAACACGTGAACTATCATATGCAATTTCTTGAATTTCTTTCTCTTCTCCAAAAACGTGGACTATCATTTGCATTTTATGGAATTTCTTTCCCTTCTCCAAAAACGTGGACTATCATATGGAATTTCTGGAATTCCTTTACTTTCTTACAAAAACATGGACCATCATATGCAGTTTCTGGTATTTCTTTCCCTTCTCCAAAAACATGGACTATCATATGCAATTCCTAAAATTTCTTTCTATTCTCCGAAAACTTGGCCTATCATATGCAATTTCCTGGAATTTATTTCCCTTCTCCTAAAACATGGAATATCATATGAAATATATCAAATTTATTTCCCTTCTCCAAAAAATTGTACAATCATATGGAATTTCTGAAATTTCATTCCCTACTCCAAAAAC
Organism: Vicia villosa; assembly: GCF_029867415.1. Taxonomy (NCBI): domain Eukaryota; kingdom Viridiplantae; phylum Streptophyta; class Magnoliopsida; order Fabales; family Fabaceae; genus Vicia; species Vicia villosa. Next base: position 9,341,614 of record NC_081185.1, read on the forward strand.
GTGAACTATCATATACAATTTCTAAAATTTTGTTCTATTATACAATAACGTGGAATATCATATGCAATTTCTAGAACTTCTTTCCTTTCTCCAAAAACTTGGACTATTGTATTCATTTTCTAAAATTTCTTTACTTTCCCACAAAAACAATGACTATCATATACAATTTCTGGAATTTCTTTCCCTTCTCCAAAAACGTGGAATATCATATACAATTTCAGGAATTTCTTTCCTTTCTCCAAAAACTTGGACTATCATATTCAATTTATAAAATTTCTTTTTCTTCTCCAAAAACGTGGAATATCATATGCAATTTCTGGAATTTCTTTCCTTTCTCCAAAAGCTTGGACTATCGTATTCAATTTCTAAAATTTCTTTTTCTTCTCCAAAAACGTGGACTATCATAAGCAATTTTAGAATTTCTTTCTCTTCTCCAAAAACATGGACTATCATATGGAATTTCTGGAATATCTTTCCCTTCTAAAAAAACGTGGACTATCATATGCAATTTATGGAATTTCTTTCCTTTCTCCTAAAACATGGAATATCATATGCAATATATCGAATTTCTTTCCCTTCCCAAAAATTTTTTACAATGATACGGAATTTTTGAAATTTCTTTCTCTTCCCCAAAAACGTTGACTATCATATGCAATTTCTGAATTTCTTTCTTTTCTAAAAAAATGTGGACTATCAAATGCAATTTTTGGAATTTCTTTCCCTTCTTCATAAACGTTGAATATCATATGCAATTTATATCATTTCTTTCTCTTCTCCAAAGACGTGGACTATCATAAGCAATTTTATAATTGCTTTCTCTTTTCTAAAAACGTGGACTATCATATACAATTTCTGGAATTTCTTTCCCTTCTCCAAAAACGTGGACTATCATATACAATTTATGAAATTTCATTCCCTTCTCAAAAAACATGGAATGTCATATGCAATTTATCGAATTTCTTTCCCTTCTCTAAAAACGTGTACTATCATATGCAATTTACGGAATTTCCTTCTTTTCTCAAAACACGTGAACTTTCATATGCAATTTCTTGAATTTCTTTCTCTTCTCCAAAAACGTGGACTATCAATTGCATCTTATGGAATTTCTTTCCCTTCTCCAAAAACGTGGACTATCATATGCAATTTCTGAGATTTTTTTACTTTCTCACAAATACGTTCACTATCATATGCAATTTCTGGAATTTCTTTCCCTTCTCCAAAAACGTGGACTATCATATGCAATTTCTGGAATTTCTTTACTTTCTTACAAAAACATGGACTATCATATGCAGTTTCTGGTATTTCTTTCCCTTCTCCAAAAACGTGGACTATCATATGCAATTCCTAAAATTTCTTTCTATTCTCCGAAAACTTGGAATATCATATGAGATATATCGAATTTCTTTCCCTTCTCCAAAAAACTGTATAATCATATGGAATTTCTGAAATTTCATTCCCTTCTCCAAAAACGTGGACTATCATATACAATTTCTAAAATTTCTTTCTATTCTTCAAAAATGTGGAATATCATATGCAATTTCTAGAACTTCTTTCCTTTCTCCAAAAACTTGGACTATCGTATTCAATTTCTAAAATTTCTCTTTCTTCTCCAAAAACATGGACTATTATATGCATTTTCTAAATTTTTTTTACTTTCCCACAAAAACAATGACTATCATATGCAATTTCTGGAATTTCTTTCCCTTCTCCAAAAACGTGGAATATCATATACAATTTCAGGAATTTCTTTCCTTTCTCCAAAAACTTGGACTATCATATTCAATTTCTAAAATTTCTTTTTCTTCTCCAAAAACGTGGACTATCATAAGCAATTTTAGAATTTATTTCTCTTCTCCAAAAACATAGACTATCATATGGAATTTCTGGATTTTCTTTCCCTTCTAAAAAAACGTGGACTATCATATGAAATATCTGGAATTTCTTTCCTTTCTCCAAAAACATGGAATATCATATGCAATATATCGAATTTCTTTCCCTTCCCAAAAAAAGTTTACAATCATATAGAATTTTTGAAATTTCGTTCTCTTCTCCAAAAACGTTGACTATCATATGTAATTTCTGAATTTCTTTCTCTTCTAAAAAAATGTGGACTATCATATGCAATTTTTGGAATTTCTTTCCCTTCTTCATAAACGTGGAATATCATATGCAATTTATATCATTTCTTTCTCTTCTCCAAAGACGTGGACTATCATATGCAATTTTATAATTTCTTTCTCTTTTCTAAAAACGTGGACTATTATATACAATTTATGAAATTTCTTTCCCTTCTCAAAAAACATGGAATATCATATGCATATTTTAGAATTTCTATCCCTTCTCCTGAAACGTGTACTATCATATGCAATTTTTGAAATTTGTTTCTCTTCCCCAAAAACGTGGACTATCATATGCTATTTATGGAATTTCCTTTTTTTCTCAAAACACGTGAACTATCATATGCAATTTCTTGAATTTCTTTCTCTTCTCTAAAAACGTGGACTATCATTTGCATTTTATGGAATTTCTTTCCCTTCTCCTTAAACGTGGACTATCATATGCAATTTATGGAATTTCTTTACTTTCTTACAAAAACATGGACTATCATATGCAGTTTCTGGTATTTCTTTCCCTTCTCCAAAAACGTGGACTATCATATGCAATTCCTAAAATTTCTTTCTATCCTCCGAAAACTTGGACTACCATATGCAATTTCCTTGAATTTATTTCCCTTCTCCTAAAACATGGAATATCATATGAAATATATCGAATTTATTTTCCTTCTCCAAAAAATTGTACAATCATATGGAATTTCTGAAATTTCATTCCCTTCTCCAAAAACGTGAACTATCATATACAATTTCTAAAATTTCTTTCTATTCTCCAAAAATGTGGAATATCATATGCAATTTCTAGAACTTCTTTCCTTTCTCCAAAAACTTGGACTATCGTATTCAATTTCTAAAATTTCTCCTTCTTCTCCAAAAACATGGACTATTATATGCATTTTCTAAAATTTCTTTACTTTCCCACAAAAACAATGACTATCATATGCAAATACTGGAATTTCTTTCCCTTCTCCAAAAACGTGGAATATCATATACAATTTCAGGAATTTCTTTACTTTCTCCAAAAACTTGGACTATCATATTCAATTTCTAAAATTTCTTTTCCTTCTCCAAAAACGTGGACTATCATAAGTAATTTTAGAATTTCTTTCTCTTCTCCTAAAACATAGACTATCATATGGAATTTCTAGATTTTCTTTCCCTTCTAAAAAAACGTGGACTATCATATGAAATATCTGGAATTTCTTTCCTTTCTCCAAAAACATGGAATATCATATGCAATATATCGAATTTCTTTCCCTTCCCAAAAAAAGTTTACAATCAGACAGAATTTTTGAAATTTCGTTCTCTTCTCCAAAAACGTTGACTATCATATGTAATTTCTGAATTTCTTTCTCTTCTAAAAAAATGTGGACTATCATATGCAATTTTTGGAATTTTTTTCCCTTCTTCATAAACGTGGAATATCATATGCAATTTATATCATTTCTTTCTCTTCTCCAAAGACGTGGACTATCATATGCAATTTTATAATTTCTTTCTCTTTTCTAAAAACGTGGACTATCATATACTATTTCTGGAATTTCTTTCCCTTCTCCAAAAACGTGGACTATGATATACAATTTATGAAATTTCTTTCCCTTCTCAAAAAACATGGAATATCATATGCATATTATAGAATTTCTATCCCTTCTTCAAAAACGTGTACTATCATATGCAATTTTTGAAATTTGTTTCTCTTCCCCAAAAACGTGGACTATCATATGCTATTTATGGAATTTCCTTTTTTTCTCAAAACACGTGAACTATCATATGCAATTTCTTGAATTTCTTTCTCTTCTCCAAAAACTTGGACTATCATTTGCATTTTATGGAATTTCTTTCCCTTCTCCTAAAACGTGGACTATCATATGCAATTTCTGGAATATCTTTACTTTCTTACAAAAACATGGACTATCATATGTAGTTTCTGGTATTTCTTTCCCTTCTCCAAAAACGTGGACTATCACATGCAATTCCTAAAATTTCTTTCTATCCTCCGAAAACTTGAACTACCATATGCAATTTCCTGGAATTTATTTCCTTTCTCCTAAAACATGGAATATCATATGAAATATATCGAATTTATTTCCCTTCTCCAAAAAATTGTACAATCATATGGAATTTCTGAAATTTCATTCCCTTCTCCAAAAACGTGAACTATCATATACAATTTCTAAAATTTTGTACTTGTGGTTTACCAACACATATCCATGAACATTCATGATTTTGGTTCAAAACCTAGGTTTTCTATAAAATCCCCAATATTCAAAACTATGATTTCTCATCCATAACCAAATCTATAAGTTTCTAACTAGAACCCACCTGGTATACGAGTTATAGATGATAAAGATAAGTCGATTCGGCGAAGAAACAGCGAAGATCCGAGCTTGTTCCTCTTTTCTCCTCTTGCTCTTCCTTCTCTTTACTCCTTCTCTCTAAAACTTTGTTTTGTTGCAAAAATGAAGAAGAAAGCAAAGGAAATAATATAAGCAAAATATCTTTAAGTTAGCACTTCTAACTTAAGTGTCCAAAAGTATCTCTAATGCACCAAATAATAAAACCTCAGTGTTAGATAATAACATTAGAGCATTTTATTAGATACGGGGTATTACAAAAAACGTGGACTATCATATACAATTTCTAAAATTTCTTTCTATTCTCCAAAAACGTGGAATATCATATGCAATTTCTAGAATTTCTTTCCTTTCTCCAAAAACTTGGACTATCGTATTCAATTTCTAAAATTTCTTTTTCTTCTCCAAAAACATGGACTATTATATGCATTTTCTAAAATTTCTTTACTTTCCCACAAAAACGATGACTATCATATGCAATTTCTGGAATTTCTTTCCCTTCTCCAAGAACGTGGACTAACATATGCAAGTTCTGAAATTTCATTCTCTTCTCCAAAAACGTGGACTATCATATGCAATTTCTGAAATTTCTTTCTCTTCTCCAAAAACGTGGACTATCATATGCAATTTATGGAATTTCCTTCTTTTCTCAAAACACGTAGAGTATCATTTGCAATTTCTCTAATTTCATTCTACTCTCCAAAAACGTGGACTTTCATATGCATTTTATGGAATTTCTTTCCTTTCTCCAAAAACATGCACTATCATATTCAATTTATAAAATTTCTTTTTCTTCTCCAAAAACATGGACTTTTATATGCAGTATTAGAATTTCTTTCTCTTCTCCAAAAACATGGACTATCATATGCAATTTCTGGAATATCTTTCCCTTCTAAAAAAACGTGGACTATCATATGCAATTTATGGAATTTCTTCCCCTTCTCCTAAAACATTGAAAATCATATGCAATATATCGAATTTCTCTCCCTTCTCCAAAAAAGTCTACAATCATATGGAATTTCTTAAATTTCTTTCTCTTCTCGTAAAACCTGGACTATCATATGCAATTTCTGAATTTCTTTCTCTTCTAAAAAAATGTGGACTATCATATGCAATTTCTGGAATTTTTTCCCTACTCCAAAAACGTGGACTAGCATATGCAATTTCTGAAATTTCTTTCTCTTCTCCAAAAACGTGGACTATCATACACAATTTATGAAATTTCTTTCCCTTCTAAAAAAACATGGAATATCATATGCAATTTATCGAATTTCTTTCCCTTCTCCAAAAACGTGTACTATCATATGCAATTTTTGAAATTTGTTTCTCTTCCCAAAAAACGTGGATATCATATGCAATTTATGGAATTTCCTTCTTTTCTCAAAACACGTGAACTATCATATGTAATTTCTTGAATTTCTTTCTCTTCTCCAAAAACATGGACTATCATATGTAGTTTCTGGTATTTCTTTCCCTTCTCCAAAAACGTGGAATATCACATGCAATTCCTAAAATTTCTTTCTATCCTCCGAAAACTTGAACTACCATATGCAATTTCCTGGAATTTATTTCCTTTCTCCTAAAACATGGAATATCATATGAAATATATCGAATTTATTTCCCTTCTCCAAAAAATTGTACAATCATATGGAATTTCTGAAATTTCATTCCCTTCTCCAAAAACGTGAAATATCATATACAATTTCTAAAATTTTGTACTTGTGGTTTACCAACACTTATCCATGAGCATTCATGATTTTGGTTCAAAACCTAGGTTTTCTATAAAATCCCCAATATTCAAAACTATGATTTCTCATCCATAACCAAATCTATAAGTTTCTAACTAGAACCCACCTGGTATACGAGTTATAGATGATAAAGATAAGTCGATTCGGCGAAGAAACAGCGAAGATCCGAGCTTGTTCCTCTTTTCTCCTCTTGCTCTTCCTTCTCTTTACTCCTTCTCTCTAAAACTTTGTTTTGTTGCAAAAATGAAGAAGAAAGCAAAGGAAATAATATAAGCAAAATATCTTTAAGTTAGCACTTCTAACTTAAGTGTCCAAAAGTATCTCTAATGCACCAAATAATAAAACCTCAGTGTTAGATAATAACATTAGAGCATTTTATTAGATACGGGGTATTACAAAAAACGTGGACTATCATATACAATTTCTAAAATTTCTTTCTATTCTCCAAAAACATGGAATATCATATGCAATTTCTAGAATTTCTTTCCTTTCTCCAAAAACTTGGACTATCGTATTCAATTTCTAAAATTTCTTTTTCTTCTCCAAAAACATGGACTATTATACGCATTTTCTAAAATTTCTTTACTTTCCCACAAAAACGATGACTATCATATGCAATTTCTGGAATTTCTTTCTTTTCTCCAAAAACGTGGAATATCATATGCAAATTCTGGAATTTCTTTCCTTTCTCCAATACTTGGACTATCATATTCAATTTATAAAATTTCTTTTTTTTCTCCAAAAACGTGGAATATCATATGCAATTTCTAGAATTTCTTTCCTTTCTCTAAAAACTTGGACTATCGTATTCAATTTCTAAAATTTCTTTTTCTTCTCCAAAAACGTGGACTATCATAAGCAATTTCTGAATTTCTTTCTCTTCTCCAAAAACATGGACTATCATATGGAATTTCTAGAATTTCTTTCCCTTCTAAAAAGTCGTGGACTATCATATGCAATTTCTGGAATTTCTTTCCTTTCTCCAAAAACATGGAATATCATATGGAATATATCGAATTTCTTTCCCTTCCCAAAAAAAGTTTACAATCATACGGAATTTTTGAAATTTCTTTCTCTTCTCCAAAAACGTTGACTATCATATGCAATTTTTATATTTCTTTCTCTTCTAAAAAAATTTGGACTATCATATGCAATTTTTGGATTTTCTTCCCCTTCATCATAAACGTGGAATATCATATGCAATTTTAGAATTTCTTTCTCATCTCCAAAGACGTGGACTATCATGTGCAATTTTAGAATTTCTTTCTCTTCTCTAAAAACGTGGACTATCATATACAATTTATGGAATTTCTTTCCCTTCTCCAAGAACGTGGACTAACATATGCAAGTTCTGAAATTTCATTCTCTTCTCCAAAAACGTGGACTATCATATGCAATTTCTGAAATTTCTTTCTCTTCTCCAAAAACGTGGACTATCATATGCAATTTATGAAATTTCCTTGTTTTCTCAAAACACGTAGAGTATCACTTGCAATTTCTCTAATTTCATTCTATTCTCCAAAAACGTGGACTTTCATATGCATTTTATGGAATTTCTTTCCTTTCTCCAAAAACATGCACTATCATATTCAATTTATAAAATTTCTTTTTCTTCTCCAAAAACATGGACTTTTATATGCAGTATTAGAATTTCTTTCTCTTCTCCAAAAACATGGACTATCATATGCAATTTCTGGAATATCTTTCCCTTCTAAAAAAACGTGGACTATCATATGCAATTTATGGAATTTCTTCCCCTTCTCCTAAAACATTGAAAATCATATGCAATATATCGAATTTCTCTCCCTTCTCCAAAAAAGTCTACAATCATATGGAATTTCTTAAATTTCTTTCTCTTCTCGTAAAACCTGGACTATCATATGCAATTTCTGAATTTCTTTCTCTTCTAAAAAAATGTGGACTATCATATGCAATTTCTGGAATTTTTTCCCTACTCCAAAAACGTGGACTAGCATATGCAATTTCTGAAATTTCTTTCTCTTCTCCAAAAACGTGGACTATCATACACAATTTATGAAATTTCTTTCCCTTCTAAAAAAACATGGAATATCATATGCAATTTATCGAATTTCTTTCCCTTCTCCAAAAACGTGTACTATCATATGCAATTTTTGAAATTTGTTTCTCTTCCCAAAAAACGTGGATATCATATGCAATTTATGGAATTTCCTTCTTTTCTCAAAACAAGTGAACTATCATATGTAATTTCTTGAATTTCTTTCTCTTAACCAAAAATGTGGACTATCATTTGCATTTTATGGAATTTCTTTCCCTTCTCCAAAAACGTTGACTATCATATGCAATTTCTGAAAGTTTTTTACTTTCTCACAAATACGTTCACTATCATATGCAATTTCTGGAATTTCTTTCCCTTCTCCAAAAACGTGGACTATCATATGCAATTTCTAGAATTTCTTTACTTTCTTACAAAACATGGACTATCATATGCAGTTTCTAGTATTTCTTTCCCTTCTCCAAAAACATGGACTATAATATCCAATTCCTAAAATTTCTTTCTATTCTCCAAAAACTTGGACTATCATATGCAATTTCTGGAATTTATTTCCCTTCTCCTAAAACATGGAATATCATATGAAATATATCGAATTTCTTTCCCTTCTCCAAAAAATTGTACAATCATATGGAATTTCTGAAATTTCATTCCTTTCTCATAAAACGTGGACTATCATATACAATTCCTAAAATTTCTTTTAATTCTCCAAAAACGTGGAATATCATATGCAATTTCTAGAACTTCTTTCCTTTCTCCAAAAACTTGGACTATCGTATTCAATTTCTAAAATTTCTTTTTCTTCTCCAAAAACATGGACTATTATATGCATTTTCTAAAATTTCTTTACTTTCCCACAAAAACAATGACTATCATATGCAATTTCGGGAATTTCTTTCCCTTCTCCAAAAACGTGGAATATCATATACAATTTCAGGAATTTCTTTCCTTTCTCCAAAAGCTTGGACTATCATATTCAATTTATAAAATTTCTTTTTCTTCTCCAAAAACGTGGAATATCATATGCAATTTCTAGAATTTCTTTCCTTTCTCATAAAACTTGGACTATCATATTCAATTTCTAAAATTTCTTTTTCTTCTCCAAAAACGTGGACTATCATAAGCAATTTTTGAATTTCTTTCTCTTCTCCAAAAACATAGACTATCATATGGAATTTCTGGATTTTCTTTCCCTTCTAAAAAAACGTGGACTATCATATGCAATTTCTGGAATTTCTTTCCTTTCTCCGAAAACATGGAATATCATATGCAATATATTGAATTTCTTTTCCTTCCCAAAAAAAGTTTACAATCATACGAAATTTTTGAAATTTCTTTCTCTTCTCCAAAAACGTTGACTTTCATATACAATTTCAGGAATTTCTTTCCCTTCTCCAAAAACGTGGACTATCATATACAATTTATGAAATTTCTTTCCCTTCTCAAAAAACATGGAATGTCATATGCAATTTATCGAATTTCTTTCCCTTCTCCAAAAACGTGTACTATCATATGCAATTTTTGAAATTTGTTTCTCTTCCCCAAAAACGTGGACTATCATATGCAATTTATGAAATTTCCTTCTTTTCTCAAAACACGTCAACTATCATATGCAATTTCTTGAATTTCTTTCTCTTCTCCAAAAACATGGACTATCATTTGAATTTTATAGAATTTCTTTCCCTTCTCCAAAAACGTGGACTATCATAAGCAATTTCTGAAAGTTTTTTACTTTCTCATAAATACGTTCACTATCTTATGCAATTTTTGGAATTTCTTTCCCTTCTCCAAAAACGTGGACTATCATATGCAATTTCTTGAAATTCTTTACTTTCTTACAAAACCATGGAATATCATATGCAGTTTCTGGTATTTCTTTCCCTTCTCCAAAAACGTGGACTATCATATGGAATTCCTAAAATTTCTTTCTATTCTCCGAAAACTTGGACTATCATATGCAAATTCTGGAATTTATTTCCCTTCTCCTAAAACATGGAATATCATATGAAATATATAGAATTTCTTTCCCTTCTCCAAAAAATTGTACAATCATATATGCAATTTCTGAAATTTCATTCCCTTCTCCAAAAACGTGGACTATCATATATAATTTCTAAAATTTCTTTCTATTCTTCAAAAACGTGGAATATCATATGCAATTTCTAGAACTTCTTTCCTTTCACAAAAAACTTGGACTATCGTATTCAATTTCTAAAATTTCTTTTTCTTCTCCAAAAACATGGACTATTATATGCATTTCCTAAATTTTTTTACTTTCCCACAAAAACAATGACTATCATACGCAATTTCTGGAATTTCTTTCCCTTCTCCAAAAACGTGGATTATCATATACAATTTCAGGAATTTCTTTCCTTTCTCCAAAAACTTGGACTATCATATTCAATTTATGAAATTTCATTTTCTTCTCCAAAAACGTGGAATATCATATGCAATTTCTGGAATTTCTTTCCTTTCTCCAAAAACATGGACTATCGTATTCAATTTCTAAAATTTCTTTTTCTTCTCCAAAAATGTGGACTATCATATGCAATTTTAGAATTTCTTTCTCTTCTCCAAAAACATAGACTATCATATGGAATTTCTGGATTTTCTTTCCCGTCTAAAAAAACGTGGACTATCATATGCAATTTCTTGAATTTCTTTCCTTTCTCCAAAAACAAGGAATATCATATGCAATATATCGAATTTCCTTCCCTTCTCAAAAAAAGTTTACAATCACCCATTTTTGAAATTTCTTTCTCTTCTCCAAAAACGTTGACTATCATATGTAATTTCTGAATTTCTTTCTCTTCGAAAAAAATGTGGACTGTCATATGCAATTTTTGGAATTTCTTTCCCTTCTTCATAAACTTGGAATATCATATGCAATTTATATCATTTCTTTCTCTTCTCCAAAGACGTGGACTATCATATGCAATTTATGGAATTTCTTTCTCTTCTCCAAAAACGTGGACTATCATATACAATTTCTGGAATTTCTTTCCCATCTCCAAAAACGTGGACTATTATATACAATTTATGAAATTTCTTTCTCTTCTTAAAAAACATGGAATATCATATACAATTTATGAAATTTCTTTCCCTTCTCCAAACACGTGAACTATCATATGCAATTTCTTGAATTTCTTTCTCTTCTCCAAAAACGTGGGCTATCATTTGCATTTTATGGAATTTCTTTCCCTTCTCCAAAAACGTGGACTATCATATGGAATTTCTGGAATTCCTTTACTTTCTTACAAAAACATGGACTATCATATGCAGTTTCTGGTATTTCTTTCCCTTCTCCAAAAACGTGGACTATCATATGCAATTCCTAAAATTTCTTTCTATTCTCCGAAAACTTGGCCTATCATATGCAATTTCCTGGAATTTATTTCCCTTCTCCTAAAACATGGAATATCATATGAAATATATCAAATTTCTTTCCCTTCTCCAAAAAATTGTACAATCATATGGAATTTCTGAAATTTCATTCCCTACTCCAAAAACGTGAACTATCATATACAATTTCTAAAATTTTGTTCTATTATACAATAACATGGAATATCATATGCAATTTCTAGAACTTCTTTCCTTTCTCCAAAAACTTGGACTATTGTATTCATTTTCTAAAATTTCTTTACTTTCCCACAAAAACAATGACTATCATATACAATTTCTGGAATTTCTTTCCCTTCTCCAAAAACGTGGAATATCATATACAATTTCAGGAATTTCTTTCCTTTCTCCAAAAACTTGGACTATCATATTCAATTTATAAAATTTCTTTTTCTTCTCCAAAAACGTGGAATATCATATGCAATTTCTGGAATTTCTTTCCTTTCTCCAAAAGCTTGGACTATCGTATTCAATTTCTAAAATTTCTTTTTCTTCTCCAAAAACGTGGACTATCATAAGCAATTTTAGAATTTCTTTCTCCTCTCCAAAAACATGGACTATCATATGGAATTTCTGGAATATCTTTCCCTTCTAAAAAAACGTGGACTATCATATGCAATTTATGGAATTTCTTTCCTTTCTCCTAAAACATGGAATATCATATGCAATATATCGAATTTCTTTCCCTTCCCAAAAAATTTTTACAATGATACGGAATTTTTGAAATTTCTTTCTCTTCCCCAAAAACGTTGACTATCATATGCAATTTCTGAATTTCTTTCTTTTCTAAAAAAATGTGGACTATCAAATGCAATTTTTGGAATTTCTTTCCCTTCTTCATAAACGTTGAATATCATATGCAATTTATATCATTTCTTTCTCTTCTCCAAAGACGTGGACTATCATAAGCAATTTTATAATTGCTTTCTCTTTTCTAAAAACGTGGACTATCATATACAATTTCTGGAATTTCTTTCCCTTCTCCAAAAACGTGGACTATCATATACAATTTATGAAATTTCATTCCCTTCTCAAAAAACATGGAATGTCATATGCAATTTATCGAATTTCTTTCCCTTCTCTAAAAACGTGTACTATCATATGCAATTTATGGAATTTCCTTCTTTTCTCAAAACACGTGAACTTTCATATGCAATTTCTTGAATTTCTTTCTCTTCTCCAAAAACGTGGACTATCATTTGCATTTTATGGAATTTTTTTCCCTTCTCCAAAAACGTGGACTATCATATGCAATTTCTGAAATTTTTTTACTTTCTCACAAATACGTTCACTATCATATGCAATTTCTGGAATTTCTTTCCCTTCTCCAAAAACGTGGACTATCATATGCAATTTCTGGAATTTCTTTACTTTCTTACAAAAACATGGACTATCATATGCAGTTTCTGGTATTTCTTTCCCTTCTCCAAAAACGTGGACTATCATATGCAATTCCTAAAATTTCTTTCTATTCTCCGAAAACTTGAACTTTCATATGCAATTTCTGGAATTTATTTCCCTTCTCCTAAAACATGGAATATCATATGAAATATATCGAATTTCTTTCCCTTCTCCAAAAAATTGTACAATCATATGGAATTTCTGAAATTTCATTCCCTACTCCAAAAACGTGAACTATCATATACAATTTCTAAAATTTCGTTCTATTCTCCAATAACATGGAATATCATATGCAATTTCTAGAACTTCTTTCCTTTCTCCAAAAACTTGGACTATTGTATTCAGATTCTAAAATTTCTTTTTCTTCTCCAAAAACATGAACTATTATATGCATTTTCTAAAATTTCTTTACTTTCCCACAAAAACAATGACTATCATATACAATTTCTGGAATTTCTTTCCCTTCTCCAAAAACGTGGAATATCATATACAATTTCAGGAATTTCTTTCCTTTCTCCAAAAACTTGGACTATCATATTCAATTTATAAAATTTCTTTTTCTTCTCCAAAAACGGGGAATATCATATGCAATTTCTGGAATTTCTTTCCTTTCTCCAAAAACTTGGACTATCGTATTCAATTTCTAAAATTTCTTTTTCTTCTCCAAAAACGTGGACTATCATAAGCAATTTTAGAATTTCTTTCTCTTCTCCAAAAACATGGACTATCATATGGAATTTCTGGAATATCTTTCCCTTCTAAAAAAACCTGGACTATCATATGCAATTTCTGGAATTTCTTTCCTTTCTCCTAAAACATGGAATATCATATGCAATATATCGAATTTCTTTCCCTTCCCAAAAAAAGTTTACAATGATATGAAATTTTTGAAATTTCTTTCTCTTCCCCAAGAACGTTGACTATTATATGCAATTTCTGAATTTCTTCTTTTCTAAAAAAATGTGGACTATCAAATGCAATTTTTGGAATTTCTTTCCCTTCTTCATAAACGTGGAATATCATTTGTAATTTATATCATTTCTTTCTCTTCTCCAAAGACGTGGACTATCATATGCAATTTTATAATTTCTTTCTTTTTTCTAAAAACGTGGACTATCATATACAATTTCTGGAATTTCTTTCCCTTCTCCATAAACGTGGACTATCATATACAATTTATGAAATTTCTTTCCCTTCTCAAAAAAATGGAATGTCATATGCAATTTACCGAATTTCTTTCCCTTCTCCAAAACCATGTACTATCATATGCAATTTATGGAATTTCCTTCTTTTCTCAAAACACGTGAACTATCATATGCAATTTCTTGAATTTCTTTCTTTTCTCCAAAAACGTGGACTATCATTTGCATCTTATGGAATTTCTTTCCCTTCTCCAAAAACGTGGACTATCATATGCAATTTCTGAGATTTTTTTTACTTTCTCACAAATACGTTCACTATCATATGCAATTTCTGGAATTTCTTTCCCTTCTCCAAAAACGTGGACTATCATATGCAATTTCTGGAATTTCTTTACTTTCTTACAAAAACATGGACTATCATATGCAGTTTCTGGTATTTCTTTCCCTTCTCCAAAAACGTGGACTATCATATGCAATTCCTAAAATTTCTTTCTATTCTTCGAAAACTTGGAATATCATATGAGATATATCGAATTTCTTTCCCTTCTCCAAAAAACTGTATAATCATATGGAATTTCTGAAATTTCATTCCCTTCTCCAAAAACGTGGACTATCATATACAATTTCTAAAATTTCTTTCTATTCTTCAAAAATGTGGAATATCATATGCAATTTCTAGAACTTCTTTCCTTTCTCCAAAAATTTGGACTATCGTATTCAATTTCTAAAATTTCTCTTTCTTCTCCAATAACATGGACTATTATATGCATTTTCTAAATTTTTTTTACTTTCCCACAAAAACAATGACTATCATATGCAATTTCTGGAATTTCTTTCCCTTCTCAAAAAACATGGACTATCATATGCAGTTTCTAGTATTTCTTTCCCTTCTCCAAAAACATGGACTATAATATCCAATTCCTAAAATTTCTTTCTATTCTCCAAAAACTTGGACTATCATATGCAATTTCTGGAATTTATTTCCCTTCTCCTAAAACATGGAATATCATATGAAATATATCGAATTTCTTTCCCTTCTCCAAAAAATTGTACAATCATATGGAATTTCTGAAATTTCATTCCCTTCTCATAAAACGTGGACTATCATATACAATTCCTAAAATTTCTTTTAATTCTCCAAAAACGTGGAATATCATATGCAATTTCTAGAACTTCTTTCCTTTCTCCAAAAACTTGGACTATCGTATTCAATTTCTAAAATTTCTTTTTCTTCTCCAAAAACATGGACTATTATATGCATTTTCTAAAATTTCCTTACTTTCCCACAAAAACAATGACTATCATATGCAATTTCGGGAATTTCTTTCCCTTCTCCAAAAACGTGGAATATCATATACAATTTCAGGAATTTCTTTCCTTTCTCCAAAAGCTTGGACTATCATATTCAATTTATAAAATTTCTTTTTCTTCTCCAAAAACGTGGAATATCATATGCAATTTCTAGAATTTCTTTCCTTTCTCATAAAACTTGGACTATCGTATTCAATTTCTAAAATTTCTTTTTCTTCTCCAAAAACGTGGACTATCATAAGCAATTTTTGAATTTCTTTCTCTTCTCCAAAAACATAGACTATCATATGGAATTTCTGGATTTTCATTCCCTTCTAAAAAAACGTGGACTATCATATGCAATTTTTGGAATTTCTTTCCTTTCTCCGAAAACATGGAATATCATATGCAATATATTGAATTTCTTTCCCTTCCCAAAAAAAGTTTACAATCATACGAAATTTTTGAAATTTCTTTCTCTTCTCTAAAAACGTTGACTTTCATATACAATTTCAGGAACTTCTTTCCCTTCTCCAAAAACGTGGACTATCATATACAATTTATGAAATTTCTTTCCCTTCTCAAAAAACATGGAATGTCATATGCAATTTATCGAATTTCTTTCCCTTCTCCAAAAACGTGTACTATCATATGCAATTTTTGAAATTTGTTTCTCTTCCCCAAAAACGTGGACTATCATATGCAATTTATGAAATTTCCTTCTTTTCTCAAAACACGTCAACTATCATATGCAATTTCTTGAATTTCTTTCTCTTCTCCAAAAACGTGGACTATCATTTGAATTTTATGGAATTTCTTTCCCTTCTCCAAAAACGTGGACTATCATAAGCAATTTCTGAAAGTTTTTTACTTTCTCAAAAATACGTTCACTATCTTATGCAATTTTTGGAATTTCTTTCCCTTCTCCAAAAACGTGGACTATCATATGCAATTTCTGGAAATTCTTTACTTTCTTACAAAACCATGGAATATCATATGCAGTTTCTGGTATTTCTTTCCCTTCTCCAAAAACGTGGACTATCATATGGAATTCCTAAAATTTCTTTCTATTCTCCGAAAACTTGGACTATCATATGCAAATTCTGGAATTTATTTCCCTTCTCCTAAAACATGGAATATCATATGAAATATATAGAATTTCTTTCCCTTCTCCAAAAAATTGTACAATCATATATGCAATTTCTGAAATTTCATTCCCTTCTCCAAAAACGTGGACTATCATATACAATTTCTAAAATTTCTTTCTATTCTTCAAAAACGTGGAATATCATATGCAATTTCTAGAACTTCTTTCCTTTCACAAAAAACTTGGACTATCGTATTCAATTTCTAAAATTTCTTTTTCTTCTCCAAAAACATGGACTATTATATGCATTTCCTAAATTTTTTGACTTTCCCACAAAAACAATGACTATCATACGCAATTTCTGGAATTTCTTTCCCTTCTCCAAAAACGTGGATTATCATATACAATTTCATGAATTTCTTTCCTTTCTCCAAAAACTTGGACTATCATATTCAATTTATGAAATTTCATTTTCTTCTCCAAAAACGTGGAATATCATATGCAATTTCTGGAATTTCTTTCCTTTCTCCAAAAACATGGACTATGGTATTCAATTTCTAAAATTTCTTTTTCTTCTCCAAAAATGTGGACTATCATATGCAATTTTAGAATTTCTTTCTCTTCTCCAAAAACATAGGCTATCATATGGAATTTCTGGATTTTCTTTCCCTTCTAAAAAAACGTGGACTATCATATGCAATTTCTTGAATTTCTTTCCTTTCTCCAAAAACAAGGAATATCATATGCAATATATCGAATTTCCTTCCCTTCTCAAAAAAAGTTTACAATCATAGGGAATTCTTGAAATTTCTTTCTCTTCTCCAAAAACGTTGACTATCATATGTAATTTCTGAATTTCTTTCTCTTCTAAAAAAATGTGGACTATCATATGCAATTTTTGGAATTTCTTTCCCTTCTTCATAAACGTGGAATATCATATGCAATTTATATCATTTCTTTCTCTTCTCCAAAGACGTGGACTATCATATGCAATTTATGGAATTTCTTTCTCTTCTCCAAAAACGTGGACTATCATATACAATTTCTGGAATTTCTTTCCCATCTCCAAAAACGTGGACTATTATATACAATTTATGAAATTTCTTTCCCTTCTTAAAAAACATGGAATATCATATACAATTTATGAAATTTCTTTCCCTTCTCCAAACACGTGAACTATCATATGCAATTTCTTGAATTTCTTTCTCTTCTCCAAAAACGTGGACTATCATTTGCATTTTATGGAATTTCTTTCCCTTCTCCAAAAACGTGGACTATCATATGGAATTTCTGGAATTCCTTTACTTTCTTACAAAAACATGGACTATCATATGCAGTTTCTGGTATTTCTTTCCCTTCTCCAAAAACGTGGACTATCATATGCAATTCCTAAAATTTCTTTCTATTCTCCGAAAACTTGGCCTATCATATGCAATTTCCTGGAATTTATTTCCCTTCTCCTAAAACATGGAATATCATATGAAATATATCAAATTTCTTTCCCTTCTCCAAAAAATTGTACAATCATATGGAATTTCTGAAATTTCATTCCCTACTCCAAAAACGTGAACTATCATATACAATTTCTAAAATTTTGTTCTATTATACAATAACGTGGAATATCATATGCAATTTCTAGAACTTCTTTCCTTTCTCCAAAAACTTGGACTATTGTATTCATTTTCTAAAATTTCTTTACTTTCCCACAAAAACAATGACTATCATATACAATTTCTGGAATTTCTTTCCCTTCTCCAAAAACGTGGAATATCATATACAATTTCAGGAATTTCTTTCCTTTCTCCAAAAACTTGGAATATCATATTCAATTTATAAAATTTCTTTTTCTTCTCCAAAAACGGGGAATATCATATGCAATTTCTGGAATTTCTTTCCTTTCTCCAAAAACTTGGACTATCGTATTCAATTTCTAAAATTTCTTTTTCTTCTCCAAAAACGTGGACTATCATAAGCAATTTTAGAATTTCTTTCTCTTCTCCAAAAACATGGACTATCATATGGAATTTCTGGAATATCTTTCCCTTCTAAAAAAACCTGGACTATCATATGCAATTTCTGGAATTTCTTTCCTTTCTCCTAAAACATGGAATATCATATGCAATATATCGAATTTCTTTCCCTTCCCAAAAAAAGTTTACAATGATATGAAATTTTTGAAATTTCTTTCTCTTCCCCAAGAACGTTGACTATTATATGCAATTTCTGAATTTCTTCTTTTCTAAAAAAATGTGGACTATCAAATGCAATTTATATCATTTCTTTCTCTTCTCCAAAGACGTGGACTATCATATGCAATTTTATAATTTCTTTCTTTTTTCTAAAAACGTGGACTATCATATACAATTTCTGGAATTTCTTTCCCTTCTCCATAAACGTGGACTATCATATACAATTTATGAAATTTCTTTCCCTTCTCAAAAAAATGGAATGTCATATGCAATTTACCGAATTTCTTTCCCTTCTCCAAAACCATGTACTATCATATGCAATTTATGGAATTTCCTTCTTTTCTCAAAACAAGTGAACTATCATATGCAATTTCTTGAATTTCTTTCTTTTCTCCAAAAACGTGGACTATCATTTGCATCTTATGGAATTTATTTCCCTTCTCCAAAAACGTGGACTATCATATGCAATTTCTGAGATTTTTTTACTTTCTCACAAATACGTTCACTATCATATGCAATTTCTGGAATTTCTTTCCATTCTCCAAAAACATGGACTATCATATGCAATTTCTGGAATTTCTTTACTTTCTTACAAAAACATGGACTATCATATGCAGTTTCTGGTATTTCTTTCCCTTCTCCAAAAACGTGGACTATCATATGCAATTCCTAAAATTTCTTTCTATTCTCCGAAAACTTGAACTATCATATGCAATTTCTGGAATTTATTTCCCTTCTCCTAAAACATGGAATATCATATGAAATATATCGAATTTCTTTCCCTTCTCCAAAAAATTGTACAATCATATGGAATTTCTGAAATTTCATTCCCTACTCCAAAAACGTGAACTATCATATACAATTTCTAAAATTTCGTTCTATTCTCCAATAACATGGAATATCATATGCAATTTCTAGAACTTCTTTCCTTTCTCCAAAAACTTGGACTATTGTATTCAAATTCTAAAATTTCTTTTTCTTCTCCAAAAATATGAACTATTATATGCATTTTCTAAAATTTATTTACTTTCCCACAAAAACAATGACTATCATATACAATTTCTGGAATTTCTTTCCCTTCTCCAAAAACGTGGAATATCATATACAATTTCAGGAATTTCTTTCCTTTCTCCAAAAACTTGGACTATCATATTCAATTTATAAAATTTCTTTTTCTTCTCCAAAAACGGGGAATATCATATGCAATTTCTGGAATTTCTTTCCTTTCTCCAAAAACTTGGACTATCGTATTCAATTTCTAAAATTTCTTTTTCTTCTCCAAAAACGTGGACTATCATAAGCAATTTTAGAATTTCTTTCTCTTCTCCAAAAACATGGACTATCATATGGAATTTCTGGAATATCTTTCCCTTCTAAAAAAACCTGGACTATCATATGCAATTTCTGGAATTTCTTTCCTTTCTCCTAAAACATGGAATATCATATGCAATATATCGAATTTCTTTCCCTTCCCAAAAAAAGTTTACAATGATATGAAATTTTTAAAATTTCTTTCTCTTCCCCAAGAACGTTGACTATTATATGCAATTTCTGAATTTCTTCTTTTCTAAAAAAATGTGGACTATCAAATGCAATTTATATCATTTCTTTCTCTTCTCCAAAGACGTGGACTATCATATGCAATTTTATAATTTCTTTCTTTTTTCTAAAAACGTGGACTATCATATACAATTTCTGGAATTTCTTTCCCTTCTCCATAAACGTGGACTATCATATACAATTTATGAAAATTCTTTCCCTTCTCAAAAAAATGGAATGTCATATGCAATTTACTGAATTTCTTTCCCTTCTCCAAAACCATGTACTATCATATGCAATTTATGGAATTTCCTTCTTTTCTCAAAACAAGTGAACTATCATATGCAATTTCTTGAATTTCTTTCTTTTCTCCAAAAACGTGGACTATCATTTGCATCTTATGGAATTTCTTTCCCTTCTCCAAAAACGTGGACTATCATATGCAATTTCTGAGATTTTTTTACTTTCTCACAAATACGTTCACTATCATATGCATTTTATGGAATTTCTTTCCCTTCTCCTATAACGTGGACTATCATATGCAATTTCTGGAATTTCTTTACATTCTTACATAAACATGGACTATTATATGCAGTTTCTGGTATTTCTTTCCCTTCTCCAAAAACGTGGACTATCATATGCAATTCCTAAAATTTCTTTCTATCCTCCGAAAACTTGGACTACCATATGCAATTTCCTGGAATTTATTTCCCTTCTCCTAAAACATGGAATATCATATGAAATATATCGAATTTATTTCCCTTCTCCAAAAAATTGTACAATCATATGGAATTTCTGAAATTTCATTCCCTTCTCCAAAAACGTGAACTATCATATACAATTTCTAAAATTTCTTTCTATTCTCCAAAAACGTGGAATATCATATGAAATTTCTATAACTTCTTTCCTTTCTCCAAAAACATGGACTATTGTATTCAATTTCTAAAATTTCTCTTTCTTCTCCAAAAACATGGACTATTATATGCATTTTCTAAAATTTCTTTACTTTCACACAAAAACAATGACTATCATATGCAATTTCTGGAATTTCTTTCCCTTCTCCTAAAACGATGAATATCATATACAATTTCAGGAATTTCTTTCCTTTCTCCAAAAACTTGGACTATCATATTCAATTTATAAAATTTCTTTTTCTTCTCCAAAAACGGGGAATATCATATGACATTTCTGGAATTTCTTTCCTTTCTCCAAAAACTTGGACTATCGTATTCAATTTCTAAAATTTCTTTTTCTTCTCCAAAAACGTGGACTATCATAAGCAATTTTAGAATTTCTTTCTCTTCTCCAAAAACATGGACTATCATATGGAATTTCTGGAATATCTTTCCCTTCTAAAAAAACCTGGACTATCATATGCAATTTCTGGAATTTCTTTCCTTTCTCCTAAAACATGGAATATCATATGCAATATATCGAATTTCTTTCCCTTCCCAAAAAAAGTTTACAATGATATGAAATTATTGAAATTTCTTTCTCTTCCCCAAGAACGTTGACTATTATATGAAATTTCTGAATTTCTTCTTTTCTAAAAAAATGTGGACTATCAAATGCAATTTATATCATTTCTTTCTCTTCTCCAAAGACGTGGACTATCATATGCAATTTTATAATTTCTTTCTTTTTTCTAAAAACGTGGACTATCATATACAATTTCTGGAATTTCTTTCCCTTCTCCATAAACGTGGACTATCATATACAATTTATGAAATTTCTTTCCCTTCTCAAAAAAATGGAATGTCATATGCAATTTACCGAATTTCTTTCCCTTCTCCAAAACCATGTACTATCATATGCAATTTATGGAATTTCCTTCTTTTCTCAAAACAAGTGAACTATCATATGCAATTTCTTGAATTTCTTTCTTTTCTCCAAAAACGTGGACTATCATTTGCATCTTATGGAATTTCTTTCCCTTCTCCAAAAACGTGGACTATCATATGCAATTTCTGAGATTTTTTTACTTTCTCACAAATACGTTCACTATCATATGCAATTTCTGGAATTTCTTTCCATTCTCCAAAAACATGGACTATCATATGCAATTTCTGGAATTTCTTTACTTTCTTACAAAAACATGGACTATCATATGCAGTTTCTGGTATTTCTTTCCCTTCTCCAAAAACGTGGACTATCATATGCAATTCCTAAAATTTCTTTCTATTCTTCGAAAACTTGGAATATCATATGAGATATATCGAATTTCTTTCCCTTCTCCAAAAAACTGTATAATCATATGGAATTTCTGAAATTTCATTCCCTTCTCCAAAAACGTGGACTATCATATACAATTTCTAAAATTTCTTTCTATTCTTCAAAAATGTGGAATATCATATGCAATTTCTAGAACTTCTTTCCTTTCTCCAAAAATTTGGACTATCGTATTCAATTTCTAAAATTTCTCTTTCTTCTCCAAAAACATGGACTATTATATGCATTTTCTAAAATTTCTTTACTTTCCCACAAAAATAATGACTATCATATGCAATTTCTGGAATTTCTTTCCCTTCTCCAAAAACTTGGAATATCATATACAATTTCAGGAATTTCTTTCCTTTCTCAAAAAACTTGGACTATCATATTCAATTTCTAAAATTTCTTTTTCTTCTCCAAAAACGTGG
Organism: Vicia villosa; assembly: GCF_029867415.1. Lineage (NCBI taxonomy): Eukaryota > Viridiplantae > Streptophyta > Magnoliopsida > Fabales > Fabaceae > Vicia > Vicia villosa. The sequence goes on from NC_081185.1 coordinate 9,364,545, forward strand.
ACTATCATAAGCAATTTTAGAATTTCTTTCTCTTCTCCTAAAACATAGACTATCATATGGAATTTCTGGATTTTCTTTCCCTTCTAAAAAAACGTGGACTATCATATGCAATTTCTGGAATTTCTTTCCTTTCTCCAAAAACATGGAATATCATATGCAATATATCGAATTTCTTTCCCTTCCCAAAAAAGTTTACGATCATACGGAATTTTTGAAATTTCTTTCTCTTCTCCAAAAACGTTGACTGTCATATGTAATTTCTGAATTTCTTTCTCTTCTAAAAAAATGTGGACTATCATATGCAATTTTTGGAATTTCTTTCCCTTCTTCATAAACGTGGAATATCATATGCAATTTATATCATTTCTTTCTCTTCTCCAAAGACGTGGACTATCATATGCAATTTTATAATTTCTTTCTCTTTTCTAAAAACGTGGACTATCATATACAATTTCTGGAATTTCTTTCCCTTCTCCAAAAACGTGGACTATTATATACAATTTATGAAATTTCTTTCCCTTCTCAAAAAACATGGAATATCATATGCAATTTATAGAATTTCTATCCCTTCTCCAAAAACGTGTACTATCATATGCAATTTTTGAAATTTGTTTCTCTTCCCCAAAAACAGGGACTATCATATGCAATTTATGGAATTTCCTTCTTTTCTCAAAACACATGATCTATCATATGCAATTTCTTGAATTTCTTTCTCTTCTCAAAAAACGTGGACTATCATTTGCATTTTATGGAATTTCTTTCCCTTCTCCTATAACGTGGACTATCATATGCAATTTCTGGAATTTCTTTACATTCTTACATAAACATGGACTATCATATGCAGTTTCTGGTATTTCTTTCCCTTCTCCAAAAACGTGGACTATCATATGCAATTCCTAAAATTTCTTTCTATCCTCCGAAAACTTGGACTACCATATGCAATTTCCTGGAATTTATTTCCCTTCTCCTAAAACATGGAATATCATATGAAATATATCGAATTTATTTCCCTTCTCCAAAAAATTGTACAATCATATGGAATTTCTGAAATTTCATTCCCTTCTCCAAAAACGTGAACTATCATATACAATTTCTAAAATTTCTTTCTATTCTCCAAAAACGTGGAATATCATATGAAATTTCTATAACTTCTTTCCTTTCTCCAAAAACATGGACTATTGTATTCAATTTCTAAAATTTCTCTTTCTTCTCCAAAAACATGGACTATTATATGCATTTTCTAAAATTTCTTTACTTTCACACAAAAACAATGACTATCATATGCAATTTCTGGAATTTCTTTCCCTTCTCCTAAAACGATGAATATCATATACAATTTTAGGAATTTCTTTCCTTTCTCCAAAAACTTGGACTATCATATTCAATTTATAAAATTTCTTTTTCTTCTCCAAAAACGTAGAATATCATATGCAATTTCTGGAATTTCTTTCCTTTCTCCAAAAACTTGGACTATCGTATTCAGTTTCTAAAATTTCTTTTTCTTCTCCAAAAACATGGATTATCATAAGCAATTTTAGAATTTCTTTCTCTTCTCCAAAAACATAGACTATCTAATGGAATTTCTGGAATATCTTTCCCTTCTAAAAAAACGTGGACTATCATATGCAATTTCTGGAAATTCTTTCCTTTCTCCAAAAACATGGAATATCATACGCAATATATCGAATATCTTTCCCTTACCAAAAAAAGTTTACAATCATGAGGAATTTTTGAAATTTCTTTCTCTTTTCCAAAAACGTTGACTATATATGTAATTTCTGAATTTCTATCTCTTCTAAAAAAATGTGGACTATCATATGCAATTTTTGGAATTTCTTTCCCTTCTTCATAAAAGTGGAATATCATATGCAATTTATATCATTTCTTTCTCTTCTCCAAAGACGTTGACTATCATATGCAATTTTATAATTTCTTTCTCTTTTCTAAAAACGTGGACTATCATATACAATTTATGGAATTTCTTTCCCTTCTCCAAAAACATGGACTATTATATATAATTTATGAAATTTCTTTCCCTTCTCAAAAAACATGGAATATCATATGCAACTTATAGAATTTCTATCCCTTCTCCAAAAACATGTACTATCATATGCAATTTTTGAAATATGTTTCTCTTCCCCAAAAACGTGGACTATCATATGCAATTTATGGAATTTCCTTCTTTTCTCAAAACACATGAACTATCATATGCAATTTCTTGAATTTCTTTCTCTTCTCCAAAAACGTGGACTATCATTTGCATTTTATAGAATTTCTTTCCCATCTCCAAAAACGTGGACTATCATATGCAATTTCTGGAATTTCTCTACTTTCTTACAAAAACATGGACTATCATATGCAGTTTCTGGTATTTCTTTCCCTTCTCCAAAAACGTGGACTATCATATGCAATTCCTAAAATTTCTTTCTATTCTCCGAAAACTTGGACTATCATATGCAATTTCCTGGAATCTATTTCCCTTCTCCTAAAACATGGAATATCATATGAAATATATCGAATTTCTTTCCCTTCTCCAAAAAATTGTACAATCATATGGATTTTCTGAAATTTCATTCCCTTCTCCAAAAACGTGAACTATCATATACAATTTCTAAAATTTCTTTCTATTCTCCACAAACGTGGAATATCATATGAAATTTCTAGAACTTCTTTCCTTTCTCCAAAAACTTGGACTATTGTATTCAATTTCTAAAATTTCTCTTTCTTCTCCAAAAACATGGACTATTATATGCATTTTCTAAAATTTCTTTACTTTCACACAAAAACAATGACTATCATATGCAATTTCTGGAATTTCTTTCCCTTCCCCAAAAACGATGAATATCATATACAATTTCAGGAATTTCTTTCCCTTCTCCAAAAACGTGGAATATCATATACAATTTCAGGAATTTCTTTACTTTCTCCAAAAACTTGGACTATCATATTCAATTTCTAAAATTTCTTTTTCTTCTCCAAAAACGTGGACTATCATAAGCAATTTTAGAATTTCTTTCTCTTCTCCTAAAACATAGACTATCATATGGAATTTCTGGATTTTCTTTCCCTTCTAAAAAAACGTGGACTATCATATGAAATATCTGGAATTTCTTTCCTTTCTCCAAAAACATGGAATATCATATGCAATATATCGAATTTCTTTCCCTTCCCAAAAAAAGTTTACAATCATACAGAATTTTTGAAATTTCGTTCTCTTCTCCAAAAACGTTGACTATCATATGTAATTTCTGAATTTCTTTCTCTTCTAAAAAAATGTGGACTATCATATGCAATTTTTGGAATTTCTTTCCCTTCTTCATAAACGTGGAATATCATATGCAATTTATATCATTTCTTTCTCTTCTCCAAAGACGTGGACTATCATATGCAATTTTATAATTTCTTTCTCTTTTCTAAAAACGTGGACTATTATATACAATTTATGAAATTTCTTTCCCTTCTCAAAAAACATGGAATATCATATGCATATTTTAGAATTTCTATCCCTTCTCCAAAAACGTGTACTATCATAAGCAATTTTTGAAATTTGTTTCTCTTCCCCAAAAACGTGTACTATCATATGCTATTTATGGAATTTCCTTTTTTTCTCAAAACACGTGAACTATCATATGCAATTTCTTGAATTTCTTTCTCTTCTCCAAAAACGTGGACTATCATTTGCATTTTATGGAATTTCTTTCCCTTCTCCAAAAACGTGGACTATCATATGCAATTTCTGGAATTTCTTTACTTTCTTACAAAAACATGGACTATCATATGCAGTTTCTGGTATTTCTTTCCCTTCTCCAAAAACGTGGACTATCATATGCAATTCCTAAAATTTCTTTCTATTCTTCGAAAACTTGGAATATCATATGAGATATATCGAATTTCTTTCCCTTCTCCAAAAAACTGTATAATCATATGGAATTTCTGAAATTTCATTCCCTTCTCCAAAAACGTGGACTATCATATACAATTTCTAAAATTTCTTTCTATTCTTCAAAAATGTGGAATATCATATGCAATTTCTAGAACTTCTTTCCTTTCTCCAAAAATTTGGACTATCGTATTCAATTTCTAAAATTTCTCTTTCTTCTCCAATAACATGGACTATTATATGCATTTTCTAAATTTTTTTTACTTTCCCACAAAAACAATGACTATCATATGCAATTTTTGGAATTTCTTTCCCTTCTCCAAAAACGTTGAATATCATATACAATTTCAGGAATTTCTTTCCTTTCTCCAAAAACTTGGACTATCATATTCAATTTCTAAAATTTCTTTTTCTTCTCCAAAAACGTGGACTATCATAAGCAATTTTAGAATTTATTTCTCTTCTCCAAAAACATAGACTATCATATGGAATTTCTGGATTTTCTTTCCCTTCTAAAAAAACGTGGACTAACATATGCAATTTCTGGAATTTCTTTCCTTTCTCCAAAAACATGGAATATCATATGCAATATATCGAATTTCTTTCCCTTCCCAAAAAAGTTTACAATCATACGGAATTTTTGAAATTTCGTTCTCTTCTCCAAAAACATTGACTGTCATATGTAATTTCTGAATTTCTTTCTCTTCTAAAAAAATGTGGACTATCATATGCAATTTTTGGAATTTCTTTCCCTTCTTCATAAACGTGGAATATCATATGCAATTTATATCATTTCTTTCTCTTCTCCAAAGACGTGGACTATCATATGCAATTTTATAATTTCTTTCTCTTTTCTAAAAACATGGACTATCATATACAATTTCTGGAATTTCTTTCCCTTCTCCAAAAACGTGGACTATTATATACAATTTATGAAATTTCTTTCCCTTCTCAAAAAACATGGAATATCATATGCATATTTTAGAATTTCTATCCCTTCTCCAAAAACGTGTACTATCATATGCAATTTTTGAAATTTGTTTCTCTTCCCCAAAAACGTGGACTATCATATGCTATTTATGGAATTTCCTTTTTTTCTCAAAACACGTGAACTATCATATGCAATTTCTTGAATTTCTTTCTCTTCTCCAAAAACGTGGACTATCATTTGCATTTTATGGAATTTCTTTCCCTTCTCCTTAAACGTGGACTATCATATGCAATTTCTGGAATTTCTTTACTTTCTTACAAAAACATGGACTATCATATGCAGTTTCTGGTATTTCTTTCCCTTCTCCAAAAACGTGGACTATCATATGCAATTCCTAAAATTTCTTTCTATCCTCCGAAAACTTGGACTACCATATGCAATTTCCTGGAATTTATTTCCCTTCTCCTAAAACATGGAATATCATATGAAATATATCGAATTTATTATCCTTCTCCAAAAAATTGTACAATCATATGGAATTTCAGAAATTTCATTCCCTTCTCCAAAAACGTGAACTATCATATACAATTTCTAAAATTTCTTTCTATTCTCCAAAAATGTGGAATATCATATGCAATTTCTAGAACTTCTTTCCTTTCTCCCAAAACTTGGACTATCGTATTCATTTTCTAAAATTTCTCTTTCTTCTCCAAAAACATGGACTATTATATGCATTTTCTAAAATTTCTTTACTTTCCCACAAAAACAATGACTATCATATGCAATTTCTGGAATTTCTTTCCCTTCTCCAAAAACGTGGAATATCATATACAATTTCAGGAATTTCTTTACTTTCTCCAAAAACTTGGACTATCATATTCAATTTCTAAAATTTCTTTTTCTTCTCCAAAAACGTGGACTATCATAAGCAATTTTAGAATTTCTTTCTCTTCTCCTAAAACATAGACTATCATATGGAATTTCTGGATTTTCTTTCCCTTCTAAAAAAACGTGGACTATCATATGAAATATCTGGAATTTCTTTCCTTTCTCCAAAAACATGGAATATCATATGCAATATATCGAATTTCTTTCCCTTCCCAAAAAAAGTTTACAATCATACAGAATTTTTGAAATTTCGTTCTCTTCTCCAAAAACGTTGACTATCATATGTAATTTCTGAATTTCTTTCTCTTCTAAAAAAATGTGGACTATCATATGCAATTTTTGGAATTTCTTTCCCTTCTTCATAAACGTGGAATATCATATGCAATTTATATCATTTCTTTCTCTTCTCCAAAGACGTAGACTATCATATGCAATTTTATAATTTCTTTCTCTTTTCTAAAAACGTGGACTATCATATACTATTTCTGGAATTTCTTTCCCTTCTCCAAAAACGTGGACTATTATATACAATTTATGAAATTTCTTTCCCTTCTCAAAAAACATGGAATATCATATGCATATTATAGAATTTCTATCCCTTCTTCAAAAACGTGTACTATCATATGCAATTTTTGAAATTTGTTTCTCTTCCCCAAAAACGTGGACTATCATATGCTATTTATGGAATTTCCTTTTTTTCTCAAAACACGTGAACTATCATATGCAATTTCTTGAATTTCTTTCTCTTCTCCAAAAACGTGGACTATCATTTGCATTTTATGGAATTTCTTTCCCTTCTCCTAAAACGTGGACTATCATATGCAATTTCTGGAATATCTTTACTTTCTTACAAAAACATGGACTATCATATGCAGTTTCTGGTATTTCTTTCCCTTCTCCAAAAACGTGGACTATCACATGCAATTCCTAAAATTTCTTTCTATCCTCCGAAAACTTGGACTACCATATGCAATTTCCTGGAATTTATTTCCTTTCTCCTAAAATATGGAATATCATATGAAATATATCGAATTTATTTCCCTTCTCCAAAAAATTGTACAATCATATGGAATTTCTGAAATTTCATTCCCTTCTCCAAAAACGTGAACTATCATATACAATTTCCAATATTTCTTTCTATTCTCCAGAAATGTGGAATATCATATGCAATTTCTAGAACTTCTTTCCTTTCTCCAAAAACTTGGACTATCGTATTCAATTTCTAAAATTTCTCTTTCTTCTCCAAAAACATGGACTATTATATGCATTTTCTAAAATTTCTTTACTTTCCCACAAAAATAATGACTATCATATGCAATTTCTGGAATTTCTTTCCCTTCTCCAAAAACGTGGAATATCATATACAATTTCAGGAATTTCTTTACTTTCTCCAAAAACTTGGACTATCATATTCAATTTCTAAAATTTCTTTTTCTTCTCCAAAAACGTGGACTATCATAAGCAATTTTAGAATTTCTTTCTCTTCTCCTAAAACATAGACTATCATATGGAATTTCTGGATTTTCTTTCCCTTCTAAAAAAACGTGGACTATCATATGAAATATCTGGAATTTCTTTCCTTTCTCCAAAAACATGGAATATCATATGCAATATATCGAATTTCTTTCCCTTCCCAAAAAAAGTTTACAATCATACAGAATTTTTGAAATTTCGTTCTCTTCTCCAAAAACGTTGACTATCATATGTAATTTCTGAATTTCTTTCTCTTCTAAAAAAATGTGGACTATCATATGCAATTTTTGGAATTTCTTTCCCTTCTTCATAAACGTGGAATATCATATGCAATTTATATCATTTCTTTCTCTTCTCCAAATACGTGGACTATCATATGCAATTTTATAATTTCTTACTCTTTTCTAAAAACGTGGACTATCATATACAATTTCTGGAATTTCTTTCCCTTCTCCAAAAACGTGGACTATTATATACAATTTATGAAATTTCTTTCCCTTCTCAAAAAACATGGAATATCATATGCAATTTATAGAATTTCTATCCCTTCTCCAAAAACGTGTACTATCATATGCAATTTTTGAAATTTGTTTCTCTTCCCCAAAAACGTGGACTATCATATGCAATTTATGGAATTTCCTTCTTTTCTCAAAACACATGAACTATCATATGCAATTTCTTGAATTTCTTTCTCTTCTCCAAAAACGTGGACTATCATTTGCATTTTATGGAATTTCTTTCCCTTCTCCTATAACGTGGACTATCATATGAAATATATCGAATTTATTTCCCTTCTCCAAAAAATTGTACAATCATATGGAATTTCTGAAATTTCATTCCCTTCTCCAAAAACGTGAACTATCATATACAATTTCTAAAATTTCTTTCTATTCTCCAAAAACGTGGAATATCATAAGAAATTTCTATAACTTCTTTCCTTTCTCCAAAAACATGGACTATTGTATTCAATTTCTAAAATTTCTCTTTCTTCTCCAAAAACATGGACTATTATATGCATTTTCTAAAATTTCTTTACTTTCACACAAAAACAATGACTATCATATGCAATTTTTGGAATTTCTTTCCCTTCTCCAAAAACGTTGAATATCATATACAATTTCAGGAATTTCTTTCCTTTCTCCAAAAACTTGGACTATCATATTCAATTTCTAAAATTTCTTTTTCTTCTCCAAAAACGTGGACTATCATAAGCAATTTTAGAATTTATTTCTCTTCTCCAAAAACATAGACTATCATATGGAATTTCTGGATTTTCTTTCCCTTCTAAAAAAACGTGGACTAACATATGCAATTTCTGGAATTTCTTTCCTTTCTCCAAAAACATGGAATATCATATGCAATATATCGAATTTCTTTCCCTTCCCAAAAAAGTTTACAATCATACGGAATTTTTGAAATTTCGTTCTCTTCTCCAAAAACATTGACTGTCATATGTAATTTCTGAATTTCTTTCTCTTCTAAAAAAATGTGGACTATCATATGCAATTTTTGGAATTTCTTTCCCTTCTTCATAAACGTGGAATATCATATGCAATTTATATCATTTCTTTCTCTTCTCCAAAGACGTGGACTATCATATGCAATTTTATAATTTCTTTCTCTTTTCTAAAAACATGGACTATCATATACAATTTCTGGAATTTCTTTCCCTTCTCCAAAAACGTGGACTATTATATACAATTTATGAAATTTCTTTCCCTTCTCAAAAAACATGGAATATCATATGCATATTTTAGAATTTCTATCCCTTCTCCAAAAACGTGTACTATCATATGCAATTTTTGAAATTTGTTTCTCTTCCCCAAAAACGTGGACTATCATATGCTATTTATGGAATTTCCTTTTTTTCTCAAAACACGTGAACTATCATATGCAATTTCTTGAATTTCTTTCTCTTCTCCAAAAACGTGGACTATCATTTGCATTTTATGGAATTTCTTTCCCTTCTCCTTAAACGTGGACTATCATATGCAATTTCTGGAATTTCTTTACTTTCTTACAAAAACATGGACTATCATATGCAGTTTCTGGTATTTCTTTCCCTTCTCCAAAAACGTGGACTATCATATGCAATTCCTAAAATTTCTTTCTATCCTCCGAAAACTTGGACTACCATATGCAATTTCCTGGAATTTATTTCCCTTCTCCTAAAACATGGAATATCATATGAAATATATCGAATTTATTATCCTTCTCCAAAAAATTGTACAATCATATGGAATTTCAGAAATTTCATTCCCTTCTCCAAAAACGTGAACTATCATATACAATTTCTAAAATTTCTTTCTATTCTCCAAAAATGTGGAATATCATATGCAATTTCTAGAACTTCTTTCCTTTCTCCCAAAACTTGGACTATCGTATTCATTTTCTAAAATTTCTCTTTCTTCTCCAAAAACATGGACTATTATATGCATTTTCTAAAATTTCTTTACTTTCCCACAAAAACAATGACTATCATATGCAATTTCTGGAATTTCTTTCCCTTCTCCAAAAACGTGGAATATCATATACAATTTCAGGAATTTCTTTACTTTCTCCAAAAACTTGGACTATCATATTCAATTTCTAAAATTTCTTTTTCTTCTCCAAAAACGTGGACTATCATAAGCAATTTTAGAATTTCTTTCTCTTCTCCTAAAACATAGACTATCATATGGAATTTCTGGATTTTCTTTCCCTTCTAAAAAAACGTGGACTATCATATGAAATATCTGGAATTTCTTTCCTTTCTCCAAAAACATGGAATATCATATGCAATATATCGAATTTCTTTCCCTTCCCAAAAAAAGTTTACAATCATACAGAATTTTTGAAATTTCGTTCTCTTCTCCAAAAACGTTGACTATCATATGTAATTTCTGAATTTCTTTCTCTTCTAAAAAAATGTGGACTATCATATGCAATTTTTGGAATTTCTTTCCCTTCTTCATAAACGTGGAATATCATATGCAATTTATATCATTTCTTTCTCTTCTCCAAAGACGTAGACTATCATATGCAATTTTATAATTTCTTTCTCTTTTCTAAAAACGTGGACTATCATATACTATTTCTGGAATTTCTTTCCCTTCTCCAAAAACGTGGACTATTATATACAATTTATGAAATTTCTTTCCCTTCTCAAAAAACATGGAATATCATATGCATATTATAGAATTTCTATCCCTTCTTCAAAAACGTGTACTATCATATGCAATTTTTGAAATTTGTTTCTCTTCCCCAAAAACGTGGACTATCATATGCTATTTATGGAATTTCCTTTTTTTCTCAAAACACGTGAACTATCATATGCAATTTCTTGAATTTCTTTCTCTTCTCCAAAAACGTGGACTATCATTTGCATTTTATGGAATTTCTTTCCCTTCTCCTAAAACGTGGACTATCATATGCAATTTCTGGAATATCTTTACTTTCTTACAAAAACATGGACTATCATATGCAGTTTCTGGTATTTCTTTCCCTTCTCCAAAAACGTGGACTATCACATGCAATTCCTAAAATTTCTTTCTATCCTCCGAAAACTTGGACTACCATATGCAATTTCCTGGAATTTATTTCCTTTCTCCTAAAATATGGAATATCATATGAAATATATCGAATTTATTTCCCTTCTCCAAAAAATTGTACAATCATATGGAATTTCTGAAATTTCATTCCCTTCTCCAAAAACGTGAACTATCATATACAATTTCCAATATTTCTTTCTATTCTCCAGAAATGTGGAATATCATATGCAATTTCTAGAACTTCTTTCCTTTCTCCAAAAACTTGGACTATCGTATTCAATTTCTAAAATTTCTCTTTCTTCTCCAAAAACATGGACTATTATATGCATTTTCTAAAATTTCTTTACTTTCCCACAAAAATAATGACTATCATATGCAATTTCTGGAATTTCTTTCCCTTCTCCAAAAACGTGGAATATCATATACAATTTCAGGAATTTCTTTACTTTCTCCAAAAACTTGGACTATCATATTCAATTTCTAAAATTTCTTTTTCTTCTCCAAAAACGTGGACTATCATAAGCAATTTTAGAATTTCTTTCTCTTCTCCTAAAACATAGACTATCATATGGAATTTCTGGATTTTCTTTCCCTTCTAAAAAAACGTGGACTATCATATGAAATATCTGGAATTTCTTTCCTTTCTCCAAAAACATGGAATATCATATGCAATATATCGAATTTCTTTCCCTTCCCAAAAAAAGTTTACAATCATACAGAATTTTTGAAATTTCGTTCTCTTCTCCAAAAACGTTGACTATCATATGTAATTTCTGAATTTCTTTCTCTTCTAAAAAAATGTGGACTATCATATGCAATTTTTGGAATTTCTTTCCCTTCTTCATAAACGTGGAATATCATATGCAATTTATATCATTTCTTTCTCTTCTCCAAATACGTGGACTATCATATGCAATTTTATAATTTCTTTCTCTTTTCTAAAAACGTGGACTATCATATACAATTTCTGGAATTTCTTTCCCTTCTCCAAAAACGTGGACTATTATATACAATTTATGAAATTTCTTTCCCTTCTCAAAAAACATGGAATATCATATGCAATTTATAGAATTTCTATCCCTTCTCCAAAAACGTGTACTATCATATGCAATTTTTGAAATTTGTTTCTCTTCCCCAAAAACGTGGACTATCATATGCAATTTATGGAATTTCCTTCTTTTCTCAAAACACATGAACTATCATATGCAATTTCTTGAATTTCTTTCTCTTCTCCAAAAACGTGGACTATCATTTGCATTTTATGGAATTTCTTTCCCTTCTCCTATAACGTGGACTATCATATGAAATATATCGAATTTATTTCCCTTCTCCAAAAAATTGTACAATCATATGGAATTTCTGAAATTTCATTCCCTTCTCCAAAAACGTGAACTATCATATACAATTTCTAAAATTTCTTTCTATTCTCCAAAAACGTGGAATATCATAAGAAATTTCTATAACTTCTTTCCTTTCTCCAAAAACATGGACTATTGTATTCAATTTCTAAAATTTCTCTTTCTTCTCCAAAAACATGGACTATTATATGCATTTTCTAAAATTTCTTTACTTTCACACAAAAACAATGACTATCATATGCAATTTCTGGAATTTCTTTCCCTTCTCCTAAAACGATGAATATCATATACAATTTCAGGAATTTCTTTCCTTTCTCCAAAAACTTGGACTATCATATTCAATTTATAAAATTTCTTTTTCTTCTCCAAAAACGTGGAATATCATATGCAATTTCTGGAATTTCTTTCCTTTCTCCAAAAACTTGGACTATCGTATTCAGTTTCTAAAATTTCTTTTTCTTCTCCAAAAACATGGATTATCATAAGCAATTTTAGAATTTCTTTCTCTTCTCCAAAAACATAGACTATCTAATGGAATTTCTGGAATATCTTTCCCTTCTAAAAAAACATGGACTATCATATGCAATTTTGGAATTTCTTTCCTTTCTCCAAAAACATGGAATATCATACGCAATATATCGAATATCTTTTCCTTCCCAAAAAAAGTTTACAATCATGAGGAATTTTTGAAATTTCTTTCTCTTTTCCAAAAACGTTGACTATCATATGTAATTTCCGAATTTCTTTCTCTTCTAAAAAAATGTGGACTAGCATATGCAATTTTTGGAATTTCTTTCCCTTCTTCATAAAAGTGGAATATCATATGCAATTTATATCATTTCTTTCTCTTCTCCAAAGACGTTGACTATCATATGCAATTTTATAATTTCTTTCTCTTTTCTAAAAACGTGGACTATCATATACAATTTATGGAATTTCTTTCCCTTCTCCAAAAACGTGGACTATTATATATAATTTATGAAATTTCTTTCCCTTCTCAAAAAACATGGAATATCATATGCAACTTATAGAATTTCTATCCCTTCTCCAAAAACGTGTACTATCATATGCAATTTTTGAAATATGTTTCTCTTCCCCAAAAACGTGGACTATCATATGCAATTTATGGAATTTCCTTCTTTTCTCAAAACACGTGAACTATCATATGCAATTTCTTGAATTTCTTTCTCTTCTCCAAAAACGTGGACTATCATTTGCATTTTATAGAATTTCTTTCCCATCTCCAAAAACGTGGACTATCATATGCAATTTCTGGAATTTCTTTACTTTCTTACAAAAACATGGACTATCATATGCAGTTTCTGGTATTTCTTTCCCTTCTCCAAAAACGTGGACTATCATATGCAATTCCTAAAATTTCTTTCTATTCTCCGAAAACTTGGACTATCATATGCAATTTCCTGGAATTTATTTCCCTTCTCCTAAAACATGGAATATCATATGAAATATATCGAATTTCTTTCCCTTCTCCAAAAAATTGTACAATCATATGGAATTTCTGAAATTTCATTCCCTTCTCCAAAAACGTGAACTATCATATACAATTTCTAAAATTTCTTTCTATTCTCCAAAAACGTGGAATATCATATGAAATTTCTAGAACTTCTTTCCTTTCTCCAAAAACTTGGACTATTGTATTCAATTTCTAAAATTTCTCTTTCTTCTCCAAAAACATGGACTATTATATGCATTTTCTAAAATTTCTTTACTTTCACACAAAAACAATGACTATCATATGCAATTTCTGGAATTTCTTTCCCTTCCCCAAAAACGATGAATATCATATACAATTTCAGGAATTTCTTTCCCTTCTCCAAAAACGTGGAATATCATATACAATTTCAGGAATTTCTTTACTTTCTCCAAAAACTTGGACTATCATATTCAATTTCTAAAATTTCTTTTTCTTCTCCAAAAACGTGGACTATCATAAGCAATTTTAGAATTTCTTTCTCTTCTCCTAAAACATAGACTATCATATGGAATTTCTGGATTTTCTTTCCCTTCTAAAAAAACGTGGACTATCATATGAAATATCTGGAATTTCTTTCCTTTCTCCAAAAACATGGAATATCATATGCAATATATCGAATTTCTTTCCCTTCCCAAAAAAAGTTTACAATCATACAGAATTTTTGAAATTTCGTTCTCTTCTCCAAAAACGTTGACTATCATATGTAATTTCTGAATTTCTTTCTCTTCTAAAAAAATGTGGACTATCATATGGAATTTTTGGAATTTCTTTCCCTTCTTCATAAACGTGGAATATCATATGCAATTTATATCATTTCTTTCTCTTCTCCAAAGACGTGGACTATCATATGCAATTTTATAATTTCTTTCTCTTTTCTAAAAACGTGGACTATTATATACAATTTATGAAATTTCTTTCCCTTCTCAAAAAACATGGAATATCATATGCATATTTTAGAATTTCTATCCCTTCTCCAAAAACGTGTACTATCATAAGCAATTTTTGAAATTTGTTTCTCTTCCCCAAAAACGTGTACTATCATATGCTATTTATGGAATTTCCTTTTTTTCTCAAAACACGTGAACTATCATATGCAATTTCTTGAATTTCTTTCTCTTCTCCAAAAACGTGGACTATCATTTGCATTTTATGGAATTTCTTTCCCTTCTCCTTAAACGTGGACTATCATATGCAATTTCTGGAATTTCTTTACTTTCTTACAAAAACATGGACTATCATATGCAGTTTCTGGTATTTCTTTCCCTTCTCCAAAAACGTGGACTATCATATGCAATTCCTAAAATTTCTTTCTATTCTTCGAAAACTTGGAATATCATATGAGATATATTGAATTTCTTTCCCTTCTCCAAAAAACTGTATAATCATATGGAATTTCTGAAATTTCATTCCCTTCTCCAAAAACGTGGACTATCATATACAATTTCTAAAATTTCTTTCTATTCTTCAAAAATGTGGAATATCATATGCAATTTCTAGAACTTCTTTCCTTTCTCCAAAAATTTGGACTATCGTATTCAATTTCTAAAATTTCTCTTTCTTCTCCAATAACATGGACTATTATATGCATTTTCTAAATTTTTTTTACTTTCCCACAAAAACAATGACTATCATATGCAATTTCTGGAATTTCTTTCCCTTCTCCAAAAACGTGGAATATCATATACAATTTCAGGAATTTCTTTCCTTTCTCCAAAAACTTGGACTATCATATTCAATTTCTAAAATTTCTTTTTCTTCTCCAAAAACGTGGACTATCATAAGCAATTTTAGAATTTATTTCTCTTCTCCAAAACATAGACTATCATATGGAATTTCTGGATTTTCTTTCCCTTCTAAAAAAACGTGGACTATCATATGCAATTTCTGGAATTTCTTTCCTTTCTCCAAAAACATGGAATATCATATGCAATATATCGAATTTCTTTCCCTTCCCAAAAAAGTTTACAATCATACGGAATTTTTGAAATTTCGTTCTCTTCTCCAAAAACATTGACTGTCATATGTAATTTCTGAATTTCTTTCTCTTCTAAAAAAATGTGGACTATCATATGCAATTTTTGGAATTTCTTTCCCTTCTTCATAAACGTGGAATATCATATGCAATTTATATCATTTCTTTCTCTTCTCCAAAGACGTGGACTATCATATGCAATTTTATAATTTCTTTCTCTTTTCTAAAAACATGGACTATCATATACAATTTCTGGAATTTCTTTCCCTTCTCCAAAAACGTGGACTATTATATACAATTTATGAAATTTCTTTCCCTTCTCAAAAAACATGGAATATCATATGCATATTTTAGAATTTCTATCCCTTCTCCAAAAACGTGTACTATCATATGCAATTTTTGAAATTTGTTTCTCTTCCCCAAAAACGTGGACTATCATATGCTATTTATGGAATTTCCTTTTTTTCTCAAAACACGTGAACTATCATATGCAATTTCTTGAATTTCTTTCTCTTCTCCAAAAACGTGGACTATCATTTGCATTTTATGGAATTTCTTTCCCTTCTCCTTAAACGTGGACTATCATATGCAATTTCTGGAATTTCTTTACTTTCTTACAAAAACATGGACTATCATATGCAGTTTCTGGTATTTCTTTCCCTTCTCCAAAAACGTGGACTATCATATGCAATTCCTAAAATTTCTTTCTATCCTCGGAAAACTTGGACTACCATATGCAATTTCCTGGAATTTATTTCCCTTCTCCTAAAACATGGAATATCATATGAAATATATCGAATTTATTATCCTTCTCCAAAAAATTGTACAATCATATGGAATTTCAGAAATTTCATTCCCTTCTCCAAAAACGTGAACTATCATATACAATTTCTAAAATTTCTTTCTATTCTCCAAAAATGTGGAATATCATATGCAATTTCTAGAACTTCTTTCCTTTCTCCCAAAACTTGGACTATCGTATTCATTTTCTAAAATTTCTCTTTCTTCTCCAAAAACATGGACTATTATATGCATTTTCTAAAATTTCTTTACTTTCCCACAAAAACAATGACTATCATATGCAATTTCTGGAATTTCTTTCCCTTCTCCAAAAACGTGGAATATCATATACAATTTCAGGAATTTCTTTACTTTCTCCAAAAACTTGGACTATCATATTCAATTTCTAAAATTTCTTTTTCTTCTCCAAAAACGTGGACTATCATAAGCAATTTTAGAATTTCTTTCTCTTCTCCTAAAACATAGACTATCATATGGAATTTCTGGATTTTCTTTCCCTTCTAAAAAAACGTGGACTATCATATGAAATATCTGGAATTTCTTTCCTTTCTCCAAAAACATGGAATATCATATGCAATATATCGAATTTCTTTCCCTTCCCAAAAAAAGTTTACAATCATACAGAATTTTTGAAATTTCGTTCTCTTCTCCAAAAACGTTGACTATCATATGTAATTTCTGAATTTCTTTCTCTTCTAAAAAAATGTGGACTATCATATGCAATTTTTGGAATTTCTTTCCCTTCTTCATAAACGTGGAATATCATATGCAATTTATATCATTTCTTTCTCTTCTCCAAAGACGTGGACTATCATATGCAATTTTATAATTTCTTTCTCTTTTCTAAAAACGTGGACTATTATATACAATTTATGAAATTTCTTTCCCTTCTCAAAAAACATGGAATATCATATGCATATTTTAGAATTTCTATCTGTAACACCCCATACATAACTGACTAGTATATTATGCATGAAACGTTAAAATTGATATTGAGTACATACAAAAGCTATAGATATAGAGAGATCCGTATAAAATACAACATGATATCCTAATAAGAATTACAACACATGTATCCTCAAGTGACTAGAACGAACGAAACTCCGCTTCGACAATTTCCCTTAGGAACATACTTCATCCCAACATAGAATCCTACAAATAGTCCGTTCATTCCTACCTCAGACTTATCTGATTCTTCCTTGATCCGTTGCGCGACTCTGATTCCAACAAGTCACACACCTTGAAATCCTCTGAGTCACATTATATCCATAATTCACTTAGCTTCCATTAATACACAATAATTCCTTATCTACAGTTGTCCAATTACAACACGCCCTAGAACTCTATATACATCCATCATCGACTACTACTCTTTGAAGTGGCGTACTTTCCAGAATCAAGCTTCTACTTACTCTGCCATTCCATATAGTTCATCTACCGCAACTTAGGTACACGTTTCGATCTTAGGACATTGAAACCCAAATACTCACTGACTTAGAGGTTCATCCTGTCACTGATTTCCACAGTGTACATCTGCTATGTTTTTCATTCCAACAAATCTTTGTTGCTCAACCGGTATATCGAATCCTTCACGACATACTGCAGTTCATGATAACTCTAGCAGTTCTACATAACTTTTACCCAACCATACACCTTCATTCTCTTAGCGTAGCATCGCCTCTGATAACTCGTGCGACTTACTGATATAACTATACTCCCATAGCCACACTCAATTCACACAGCCATCTAATGTTTCTTCTTCCTCTGAACTAAACTGATTTCCTCAGCGGCTGCATCCTTCATTGCAGTGCTTCCAACGGTCTGAGTGTAGCCACAATGCAAGAAATTGCACTTTACTCTTCGAACATCTCTCTTATAAACTCCTTAGCAGTTCTCAAACCAAAATGTCCATGCTTTACCAAGATTAACACTTCTCCACTCGGAGTATCTAGCAATACCTTACCAGACACATCACACATCGAGCCGATCCAAGATATAACTTGCATATTCCATCACCGGTCGCCAATGGTACATGATATCCACTCACTATGCTGACCAGGATATCATGACCGCACATGAGTCTCACTCTAGACACTCATGCAAGATTTCCAACTTAACACTTCACAAAATGAGAACGTCCCCAAGGTACAATCTGATACTAACTTACGCGATCACGATCACTCAGGGTCTCCATAAGTATAGTATTGGATCTTGATCCATCTCACCATCGCCTGTCTAGTTATTCCTCTACTATCGAGCGCGACGTATGGATCCTTATCCCACATACCTTATGAGAGTCTGGATCTGTGTCTCACGAGTGACAAATCAGAATTCTACCTTGAGCTTCAGATCACCTTTGTCCCACACATGTCGGAAAAAGATGGCTCACGCATTCTTTGTGCACGATAGCGATACTGTAGCATTATACCCGTCTGGTAATACCAACATGGTGGTCCAACTCCGAGGCCATGTATCTAGGTAACCTACCTCAGTGGCGTATAATGATCTCCACGCGTATCCTAAAGTCACAACCGACAAGTGTCTGAACAGGCTTCCAATAGGCTCATCGTTCCTCAAGTCCTTCGAATCACACTCCTCAGGATGCTGAAACCTGAGAGTGCTACACACCAAGGTTTACTTACTCGGAAAGCCAACACGGCAAGCACGAAGATTTGAAGTTCAACTTCGGATCACCATGCAGTGCGCGTACCCACTCGTCCCACGCATGCATGAGATTCCAGGGATAATTCAGTTCAGATAGGAATACTATGGTTCCTAACAACCAACATAACTGCAATCATCCTACTGACGTTCCAGATAGATCTTAGTTCTTACTCGCCTGAACGGCCAACGCCAAGCGTAGTTCTATGGCTTCACTCGGGGTCAGACAAGCAACAACTAACAAGAACTTAGGTCACTGCATTTCACGCTTCTACATCATTTCATATTCCATCTAGCGTAGTTCTAGAACTTAAATATAAAATGATAAGAACAGAAATACATATCCTCTTCTATCGATCAGGTATTCAAACCTCGTCCAATCGTAAGTTACCACATTCGTACCCTCCACCAACATTTACTAGGTAACTACTCTCGCTTAGGGTACTTCAAGTTAAATCAAGATCTAATACTTCACCCATCCAATTAATGTCCGTACCAGCGTAATCAGAAAGGTCTAACTCTTCTGTCCGCATTTCCAGAGGCCATTTTGTCCTATAAGCTCACCTGTCACACTTTAACACCGGCAACATCATCAGTACTGAATCCTACTAATTCACAGCTCAACACCTTCGGAGAATCTCCCTTACAAGGCTCCTACTCAATCCTATTTGGATTTCCCTTGCTACTACCAAGACTTAGAGAAGGTTTCACTTTGTTCAGTCAAAATCCTGGGGGTTCTAGTTGTCTCCATCCACATCTTGACAGTTCGGGTATCACTACTCCGCGTCAAACGCTTTCCTCTTAAGTCTGACAACTCCAATATTATCCGCTTAAAACGTCCAACAATTCATTACTCATCTTACTCCAACAACTTAGGTTCACAACCTTGCAGGTTTACGAGTTCTCGTGGCGGCTCTGCCGTAATTCTACTGTCTCACACCCAGTCGATGAGTTGATCAAGTTCAACAACTGAATGAGATTTCAGTAAAATCAGGCTAGCAACGCACACTTGAGAGGAGGAAAAGGAATTTCTAGTGATGTCTCATGGCTCGGCCGAGAATCGACCTGCTCTGATACCAACTGTAACACCCCATACATAACTGACTAGTATATTATGCATGAAACGTTAAAATTGATATTGAGTACATACAAAAGCTATAGATATAGAGAGATCCATATAAAATACAACATGATATCCTAATAAGAATTACAACACATGTATCTTCAATGGATCTGCACAGCGGAAAATGAGATCTGACGAGGTCTCCGAGCCATCACCACTTCCAAGTTTTCAGTCCAAACCTGCTACTGACTAAACGCTACTAAACTGCACCTGAAAAAATATAAATTGATTGGGGTGAGATTACTAAATCTCAGTGAGTCCTCCTATCCTATGGGTCCACTCAGTTCTACAGGGTACATGCATCCACAAAACCGAATCCACCATTGATCCGGGGTTCAACCTCACATCCGGTACAAGTACGGAGAAAACAGGTGACTCGTCCACCATTGGACTTGTCTCACACAAATACACGTAGTATAGCAAACAAGTATGCAAACCCATACCCATGTATGGGGAATCCAGAAGTGTAAACAACCCCGGCTAGGATTATGGAATAAATGCATCCTCGATGAGTAACCTCCTGCCTATTTGTCAAGGGACTTGTACAAGCACACTGCAGGACGGTTAAACGAGTCCACAAGCCTAAATGGCCGTACCATGACCTGGCCTAATTGGCGTCATTATCCCGTTAACCTCCTTCACGCTAGTGAGTTACGCCGAGTACAAACCGCCACCTTGACGCCTGAGCCCATCGGGCGAAAGCCTAGTATTAGTCTACGTGACTTTACTAGAGGTGAGTTACCACATTATGCATTAGCCTACATAGCCGCATAACCCCACCATACCGAGCACGCAAGTGTGTTAACGCCAAGTGAGTAAAACCCCGTACGGAAACTCACGAGCACGCTGCAACGGTAGCTCAGATGCACACCATATCGAACAATACACATGAACGGGTTATTCCATTGGACTACACGGTCCGGGAGGGCTCATAGACTACACGGTCAGAGCGCGTCCCAATCTAGCCTGCCGGCCACTTCGGTTCAAGCATACAAAAATATGACATAAAGTCAAGGTCACAAACAATGCAATCAATCCAATCGTTTAACCAAAACGATGGAGTCCATAGATTATCATGTATAAAACATAATGGCATAACGTTTTCAAATATGGGTATCACAATCATAATAAGCAATAAACAAACTATGTCATGCTTAACATAAAAATTATTAATCAATTGGTAAAGACATAAGTTCCCATGCTAATTCATTGATTCATTAAGTAGGGCTCCACTATTATTAAATCAATAATTCTGGTTTGGGGACCTATTTAATTAGAAAGTACACGTCGCTAGCTTTCCGACGATATAAAGTTTGCGCAATTCCGATACCCGAGCCGAAAGTTACGACTTTCTAAAGTTTGCTGATTTTTGCACTTTTGCCCAGGGTATCCGATTACCCAGATGCCAGTAACCGATTACTGGCATGAAAAATGCCCAGAAACGCAAATTTACACAGAGTAATCGGTTACCTAAATGCCAGTAACCGATTACCCTGAAGCAGAATCAATTTTCTGCATTTCTAAGGGTTCTAAACCAGTCCTAATGGCTTTTAAGTGATTCCAAGTATCATAATTGATCCCCAACGAATTTATAACATACATATATACAGAATCATCAGCATGCAAATGGTTAAAGCAATACAACATACCATAACATTATCAATTAACAAGTTGATCACATGCAATTATGGATTATCACTCAAACCCCAATTCTAATACTAGCATGCAAATTCCCCCAAGTCTCTAACTAAGGACTCACCTTGGATTTAATGGAGGTTAAGATCATGTTCTTGCTGCTATGGTAATCTCTTCTTGCCCAAAATTCATATTCTTCATCATCAAATCCGCAGCCACACCTTAACACACAATCAGCATGCATGTCCCAACTTCAAGCTCACTTTTCTCCTTCAAAACATAAGCTATGAACGCGAACCATAGGTGCAAATCGAAGAGAAATTCGTTAGCTTTCCAATGGGACCGGAATCAGCTCAATCGGAGTTACGAGTTGAGAGATATACCTGTTTTAGTGGAGGCTGCCATGGAATACGAAAATGGAAAATGAGTTATGAGTTCTTCTTGGCTCTAATCTCTTTATTCTCCAAAAGAAATGATTCTCTAACCAAGATATACATCCCTCCATCCAAACAACTCCTTATGACTCATGCAAGATGTCTATTGTCCAAAATGCCCTCTAACTATGCCAAAATTACTAGTTTGCCATTTAGTTGGATTCTCACTAATCCACTTACTTCTTAATAGTCCCTCTTAGATCAATATAGAATGAGTCTATATGCATTCTAATTACCACTTAGCCAATTCCTTAATGTATAATTAAACCACTAAGTCTTCTTATTATTCCATAATCGTGCTTAGATTAATGTGGGATATTACATTCTCCCCCCCTTAAATTGAATTCGTCCTCGAATTCCTTTCAATCATCGCGAAAAACTAACTCTTCACATCTATCCAACCAAGGGGAAGAATGTTACTCACATTCCTCTTAAGATAATCTCACCACTCTGTCTGATGGTCATTCGTTACGAAGAAACACAATCTGCCAAACTGGTATTCCCATTATTCATGATCAGAACCTTAACTGTCAAGCAACACGTCTGTTCAGGTACTTCGTCTTGACATACCTAGGGAAAGATCCTTCCAGAGTCCTTGACCTTCACTGCTCGGCACTAGATTTCCAGAACTTCAAAAACTCTAATAATCCACCCATGTCGGAGGTCCTTCATTTCATTCTCTGGTGTGTTCACCCTCGTTCAACAAACATTACTGATCCACTCAGCTCCTTGAATTACTTCTTGTTTGAGAATTATTGCCACTACGTCACTTCTACGATAGCACTTCAATTTATTCTCCATTCGAGTCCATACAATGCCATTAGGTGATCTCCAAATTCCTCGGTCTTAACCTCTGGTTCCTAAAGTCTTAGGATGATTGTTCCAAATTTATCTTTACTTATACAACTGTCACCGTAAACCGCGAAGGTGTAATCGTCTTGCACTATCGCCTTGACATTCGACAACTTCGAACAAGATTCTACTGATGAGAGGCGAAATTCAACAACTGACCCGTAACCATTGTACCAGTCTTCCTGTACAATCATAGTACACAAGGCATAACCACAAAGGACTTGCGCCAACTGAATGTCCTCTCTAGCCTTCAGCATTTCGACAGTCTGATACTCAGTCCAACCCTTGTGACTTGCAAGCTAAACTGATGACCTGCGAACGTCGGACTGCATGCCATCCCCAAAAGTATTCCCAAGCTGGCCCATTGACAGCACCTCTCGAGTTTATGGTGGATCCTCAAGTGACTAGAACGAACGAAACTCCGCTTCGACAATTTCCCTTAGGAACATACTTCATCCCAACATAGAATCCTACAAATAGTCCGTTCATTCCTACCTCAGACTTATCTGATTCTTCCTTGATCCGTTGCGCGACTCTGATTCCAACAAGTCACACACCTTGAAATCCTCTGAGTCACATTATATCCATAATTCACTTAGCTTCCATTAATACACAATAATTCCTTATCTACAGTTGTCCAATTACAACACGCCCTAGAACTCTATATACATCCATCATCGACTACTACTCTTTGAAGTGGCGTACTTTCCAGAATCAAGCTTCTACTTACTCTGCCATTCCATATAGTTCATCTACCGCAACTTAGGTACACGTTTCGATCTTAGGACATTGAAACCCAAATACTCACTGACTTAGAGGTTCATCCTGTCACTGATTTCCACAGTGTACATCTGCTATGTTTTTCATTCCAACAAATCTTTGTTGCTCAACCGGTATATCGAATCCTTCACGACATACTGCAGTTCATGATAACTCTAGCAGTTCTACATAACTTTTACCCAACCATACACCTTCATTCTCTTAGCGTAGCATCGCCTCTGATAACTCGTGCGACTTACTGATATAACTATACTCCCATAGCCACACTCAATTCACACAGCCATCTAATGTTTCTTCTTCCTCTGAACTAAACTGATTTCCTCAGCGGCTGCATCCTTCATTGCAGTGCTTCCAACGGTCTGAGTGTAGCCACAATGCAAGAAATTGCACTTTACTCTTCGAACATCTCTCTTATAAACTCCTTAGCAGTTCTCAAACCAAAATGTCCATGCTTTACCAAGATTAACACTTCTCCACTCGGAGTATCTAGCAATACCTTACCAGACACATCACACATCGAGCCGATCCAAGATATAACTTGCATATTCCATCACCGGTCGCCAATGGTACATGATATCCACTCACTATGCTGACCAGGATATCATGACCGCACATGAGTCTCACTCTAGACACTCATGCAAGATTTCCAACTTAACACTTCACAAAATGAGAACGTCCCCAAGGTACAATCTGATACTAACTTACGCGATCACGATCACTCAGGGTCTCCATAAGTATAGTATTGGATCTTGATCCATCTCACCATCGCCTGTCTAGTTATTCCTCTACTATCGAGCGCGACGTATGGATCCTTATCCCACATACCTTATGAGAGTCTGGATCTGTGTCTCACGAGTGACAAATCAGAATTCTACCTTGAGCTTCAGATCACCTTTGTCCCACACATGTCGGAAAAAGATGGCTCACGCATTCTTTGTGCACGATAGCGATACTGTAGCATTATACCCGTCTGGTAATACCAACATGGTGGTCCAACTCCGAGGCCATGTATCTAGGTAACCTACCTCAGTGGCGTATAATGATCTCCACGCGTATCCTAAAGTCACAACCGACAAGTGTCTGAACAGGCTTCCAATAGGCTCATCGTTCCTCAAGTCCTTCGAATCACACTCCTCAGGATGCTGAAACCTGAGAGTGCTACACACCAAGGTTTACTTACTCGGAAAGCCAACACGGCAACCACGAAGATTTGAAGTTCAACTTCGGATCACCATGCAGTGCGCGTACCCACTCGTCCCACGCATGCATGAGATTCCAGGGATAATTCAGTTCAGATAGGAATACTATGGTTCCTAACAACCAACATAACTGCAATCATCCTACTGACGTTCCAGATAGATCTTAGTTCTTACTCGCCTGAACGGCCAACGCCAAGCGTAGTTCTATGGCTTCACTCGGGGTCAGACAAGCAACAACTAACAAGAACTTAGGTCACTGCATTTCACGCTTCTACATCATTTCATATTCCATCTAGCGTAGTTCTAGAACTTAAATATAAAATGATAAGAACAGAAATACATATCCTCTTCTATCGATCAGGTATTCAAACCTCGTCCAATCGTAAGTTACCACATTCGTACCCTCCACCAACATTTACTAGGTAACTACTCTCGCTTAGGGTACTTCAAGTTAAATCAAGATCTAATACTTCACCCATCCAATTAATGTCCGTACCAGCGTAATCAGAAAGGTCTAACTCTTCTGTCCGCATTTCCAGAGGCCATTTTGTCCTATCAGCTCACCTGTCACACTTTAACACCGGCAACATCATCAGTACTGAATCCTACTAATTCACAGCTCAACACCTTCGGAGAATCTCCCTTACAAGGCTCCTACTCAATCCTATTTGGATTTCCCTTGCTACTACCAAGACTTAGAGAAGGTTTCACTTTGTTCAGTCAAAATCCTGGGGGTTCTAGTTGTCTCCATCCACATCTTGACAGTTCGGGTATCACTACTCCGCGTCAAACGCTTTCCTCTTAAGTCTGACAACTCCAATATTATCCGCTTAAAACGTCCAACAATTCATTACTCATCTTACTCCAACAACTTAGGTTCACAACCTTGCAGGTTTACGAGTTCTCGTGGCGGCTCTGCCGTAATTCTACTGTCTCACACCCAGTCGATGAGTTGATCAAGTTCAACAACTGAATGAGATTTCAGTAAAATCAGGCTAGCAACGCACACTTGAGAGGAGGAAAAGGAATTTCTAGTGATGTCTCATGGCTCGGCCGAGAATCGACCTGCTCTGATACCAACTGTAACACCCCATACATAACTGACTAGTATATTATGCATGAAACGTTAAAATTGATATTGAGTACATACAAAAGCTATAGATATAGAGAGATCCATATAAAATACAACATGATATCCTAATAAGAATTACAACACATGTATCTTCAATGGATCTGCACAGCGGAAAATGAGATCTGACGAGGTCTCCGAGCCATCACCACTTCCAAGTTTTCAGTCCAAACCTGCTACTGACTAAACGCTACTAAACTGCACC
The DNA here is from genome assembly GCF_029867415.1 of Vicia villosa. NCBI lineage: Eukaryota > Viridiplantae > Streptophyta > Magnoliopsida > Fabales > Fabaceae > Vicia > Vicia villosa. The sequence continues at coordinate 9,390,891 of NC_081185.1, forward strand.
TGAAAAAATATAAATTGATTGGGGTGAGATTACTAAATCTCAGTGAGTCCTCCTATCCTATGGGTCCACTCAGTTCTACAGGGTACATGCATCCACAAAACCGAATCCACCATTGATCCGGGGTTCAACCTCACATCCGGTACAAGTACGGAGAAAACAGGTGACTCGTCCACCATTGGACTTGTCTCACACAAATACACGTAGTATAGCAAACAAGTATGCAAACCCATACCCATGTATGGGGAATCCAGAAGTGTAAACAACCCCGGCTAGGATTATGGAATAAATGCATCCTCGATGAGTAACCTCCTGCCTATTTGTCAAGGGACTTGTACAAGCACACTGCAGGACGGTTAAACGAGTCCACAAGCCTAAATGGCCGTACCATGACCTGGCCTAATTGGCGTCATTATCCCGTTAACCTCCTTCACGCTAGTGAGTTACGCCGAGTACAAACCGCCACCTTGACGCCTGAGCCCATCGGGCGAAAGCCTAGTATTAGTCTACGTGACTTTACTAGAGGTGAGTTACCACATTATGCATTAGCCTACATAGCCGCATAACCCCACCATACCGAGCACGCAAGTGTGTTAACGCCAAGTGAGTAAAACCCCGTACGGAAACTCACGAGCACACTGCAACGGTAGCTCAGATGCACACCATATCGAACAATACACATGAACGGGTTATTCCATTGGACTACACGGTCCGGGAGGGCTCATAGACTACACGGTCAGAGCGCGTCCCAATCTAGCCTGCCGGCCACTTCGGTTCAAGCATACAAAAATATGACATAAAGTCAAGGTCACAAACAATGCAATCAATCCAATCGTTTAACCAAAACGATGGAGTCCATAGATTATCATGTATAAAACATAATGGCATAACGTTTTCAAATATGGGTATCACAATCATAATAAGCAATAAACAAACTATGTCATGCTTAACATAAAAATTATTAATCAATTGGTAAAGACATAAGTTCCCATGCTAATTCATTGATTCATTAAGTAGGGCTCCACTATTATTAAATCAATAATTCTGGTTTGGGGACCTATTTAATTAGAAAGTACACGTCGCTAGCTTTCCGACGATATAAAGTTTGCGCAATTCCGATACCCGAGCCGAAAGTTACGACTTTCTAAAGTTTGCTGATTTTTGCACTTTTGCCCAGGTTATCCGATTACCCAGATGCCAGTAACCGATTACTGGCATGAAAAATGCCCAGAAACGCAAATTTACACAGAGTAATCGGTTACCCAAATGCCAGTAACCGATTACCCTGAAGCAGAATCAATTTTCTGCATTTCTAAGGGTTCTAAACCAGTCCTAATGGCTTTTAAGTGATTCCAAGTATCATAATTGATCCCCAACGAATTTATAACATACATATATACAGAATCATCAGCATGCAAATGGTTAAAGCAATACAACATACCATAACATTATCAATTAACAAGTTGATCACATGCAATTATGGATTATCACTCAAACCCCAATTCTAATACTAGCATGCAAATTCCCCCAAGTCTCTAACTAAGGACTCACCTTGGATTTAATGGAGGTTAAGATCATGTTCTTGCTGCTATGGTAATCTCTTCTTGCCCAAAATTCATATTCTTCATCATCAAATCCGCAGCCACACCTTAACACACAATCAGCATGCATGTCCCAACTTCAAGCTCACTTTTCTCCTTCAAAACATAAGCTATGAACGCGAACCATAGGTGCAAATCGAAGAGAAATTCGTTAGCTTTCCAATGGGACCGGAATCAGCTCAATCGGAGTTACGAGTTGAGAGATATACCTGTTTTAGTGGAGGCTGCCATGGAATACGAAAATGGAAAATGAGTTATGAGTTCTTCTTGGCTCTAATCTCTTTATTCTCCAAAAGAAATGATTCTCTAACCAAGATATACATCCCTCCATCCAAACAACTCCTTATGACTCATGCAAGATGTCTATTGTCCAAAATGCCCTCTAACTATGCCAAAATTACTAGTTTGCCATTTAGTTGGATTCTCACTAATCCACTTACTTCTTAATAGTCCCTCTTAGATCAATATAGAATGAGTCTATATGCATTCTAATTACCACTTAGCCAATTCCTTAATGTATAATTAAACCACTAAGTCTTCTTATTATTCCATAATCGTGCTTAGATTAATGTGGGATATTACACTATCCCTTCTCCAAAAACGTGTACTATCATAAGCAATTTTTGAAATTTGTTTCTCTTCCCCAAAAACGTGTACTATCATATGCTATTTATGGAATTTCCTTTTTTTCTCAAAACACGTGAACTATCATATGCAATTTCTTGAATTTCTTTCTCTTCTCCAAAAACGTGGACTATCATTTGCATTTTATGGAATTTCTTTCCCTTCTCCTTAAACGTGGACTATCATATGCAATTTCTGGAATTTCTTTACTTTCTTACAAAAACATGGACTATCATATGCAGTTTCTGGTATTTCTTTCCCTTCTCCAAAAACGTGGACTATCATATGCAATTCCTAAAATTTCTTTCTATTCTTCGAAAACTTGGAATATCATATGAGATATATCGAATTTCTTTCCCTTCTCCAAAAAACTGTATAATCATATGGAATTTCTGAAATTTCATTCCCTTCTCCAAAAACGTGGACTATCATATACAATTTCTAAAATTTCTTTCTATTCTTCAAAAATGTGGAATATCATATGCAATTTCTAGAACTTCTTTCCTTTCTCCAAAAATTTGGACTATCGTATTCAATTTCTAAAATTTCTCTTTCTTCTCCAATAACATGGACTATTATATGCATTTTCTAAATTTTTTTTACTTTCCCACAAAAACAATGACTATCATATGCAATTTCTGGAATTTCTTTCCCTTCTCCAAAAACGTGGAATATCATATACAATTTCAGGAATTTCTTTCCTTTCTCCAAAAACTTGGACTATCATATTCAATTTCTAAAATTTCTTTTTCTTCTCCAAAAACGTGGACTATCATAAGCAATTTTAGAATTTATTTCTCTTCTCCAAAAACATAGACTATCATATGGAATTTCTGGATTTTCTTTCCCTTCTAAAAAAACGTGGACTATCATATGCAATTTCTGGAATTTCTTTCCTTTCTCCAAAAACATGGAATATCATATGCAATATATCGAAATTCTTTCCCTTCCCAAAAAAGTTTACAATCATACGGAATTTTTGAAATTTCGTTCTCTTCTCCAAAAACATTGACTGTCATATGTAATTTCTGAATTTCTTTCTCTTCTAAAAAAATGTGGACTATCATATGCAATTTTTGGAATTTCTTTCCCTTCTTCATAAACGTGGAATATCATATGCAATTTATATCATTTCTTTCTCTTCTCCAAAGACGTGGACTATCATATGCAATTTTATAATTTCTTTCTCTTTTCTAAAAACATGGACTATCATATACAATTTCTGGAATTTCTTTCCCTTCTCCAAAAACGTGGACTATTATATACAATTTATGAAATTTCTTTCCCTTCTCAAAAAACATGGAATATCATATGCATATTTTAGAATTTCTATCCCTTATCCAAAAACGTGTACTATCATATGCAATTTTTGAAATTTGTTTCTCTTCCCCAAAAACGTGGACTATCATATGCTATTTATGGAATTTCCTTTTTTTCTCAAAACACGTGAACTATCATATGCTATTTCTTGAATTTCCTTCTCTTCTCCAAAAACGTGGACTATCATTTGCATTTTATGGAGTTTCTTTCCCTTCTCCTTAAACGTGGACTATCATATGCAATTTCTGGAATTTCTTTACTTTCTTACAAAAACATGGACTATCATATGCAGTTTCTGGTATTTCTTTCCCTTCTCCAAAAACGTGGACTATCATATGCAATTCCTAAAATTTCTTTCTATCCTCCGAAAACTTGGACTACCATATGCAATTTCCTGGAATTTATTTCCCTTCTCCTAAAACATGGAATATCATATGAAATATATCGAATTTATTATCCTTCTCCAAAAAATTGTACAATCATATGGAATTTCAGAAATTTCATTCCCTTCTCCAAAAACGTGAACTATCATATACAATTTCTAAAATTTCTTTCTATTCTCCAAAAATGTGGAATATCATATGCAATTTCTAGAACTTCTTTCCTTTCTCCCAAAACTTGGACTATCGTATTCATTTTCTAAAATTTCTCTTTCTTCTCCAAAAACATGGACTATTATATGCATTTTCTAAAATTTCTTTACTTTCCCACAAAAACAATGACTATCATATGCAATTTCTGGAATTTCTTTCCCTTCTCCAAAAACGTGGAATATCATATACAATTTCAGGAATTTCTTTACTTTCTCCAAAAACTTGGACTATCATATTCAATTTCTAAAATTTCTTTTTCTTCTCCAAAAACGTGGACTATCATAAGCAATTTTAGAATTTCTTTCTCTTCTCCTAAAACATAGACTATCATATGGAATTTCTGGATTTTCTTTCCCTTCTAAAAAAACGTGGACTATCATATGAAATATCTGGAATTTCTTTCCTTTCTCCAAAAACATGGAATATCATATGCAATATATCGAATTTCTTTCCCTTCCCAAAAAAAGTTTACAATCATACTGAATTTTTGAAATTTCGTTCTCTTCTCCAAAAACGTTGACTATCATATGTAATTTCTGAATTTCTTTCTCTTCTAAAAAAATGTGGACTATCATATGCAATTTTTGGAATTTCTTTCCCTTCTTCATAAACGTGGAATATCATATGCAATTTATATCATTTCTTTCTCTTCTCCAAAGACGTGGACTATCATATGCAATTTTATAATTTCTTTCTCTTTTCTAAAAACGTGGACTATCATATACTATTTCTGGAATTTCTTTCCCTTCTCCAAAAACGTGGACTATTATATACAATTTATGAAATTTCTTTCCCTTCTCAAAAAACATGGAATATCATATGCATATTATAGAATTTCTATCCCTTCTTCAAAAACGTGTACTATCATATGCAATTTTTGAAATTTGTTTCTCTTCCCCAAAAACGTGGACTATCATATGCTATTTATGGAATTTCCTTTTTTTCTCAAAACACGTGAACTATCATATGCAATTTCTTGAATTTCTTTCTCTTCTCCAAAAACGTGGACTATCATTTGCATTTTATGGAATTTCTTTCCCTTCTCCTAAAACGTGGACTATCATATGCAATTTCTGGAATATCTTTACTTTTTTACAAAAACATGGACTATCATATGCAGTTTCTGGTATTTCTTTCCCTTCTCCAAAAACGTGGACTATCACATGCAATTCCTAAAATTTCTTTCTATCCTCCGAAAACTTGGACTACCATATGCAGTTTCCTGGAATTTATTTCCTTTCTCCTAAAATATGGAATATCATATGAAATATATCGAATTTATTTCCCCTCTCCAAAAAATTGTACAATCATATGGAATTTCTGAAATTTCATTCCCTTCTCCAAAAACGTGAACTATCATATACAATTTCCAATATTTCTTTCTATTCTCCAGAAATGTGGAATATCATATGCAATTTCTAGAACTTCTTTCCTTTCTCCAAAAACTTGGACTATCGTATTCAATTTCTAAAATTTCTCTTTCTTCTCCAAAAACATGGACTATTATATGCATTTTCTAAAATTTCTTTACTTTCCCACAAAAATAATGACTATCATATGCAATTTCTGGAATTTCTTTCCCTTCTCCAAAAACGTGGAATATCATATACAATTTCAGGAATTTCTTTACTTTCTCCAAAAACTTGGACTATCATATTCAATTTCTAAAATTTCTTTTTCTTCTCCAAAAACGTGGACTATCATAAGCAATTTTAGAATTTCTTTCTCTTCTCCTAAAACATAGACTATCATATGGAATTTCTGGATTTTCTTTCCCTTCTAAAAAAACGTGGACTATCATATGAAATATCTGGAATTTCTTTCCTTTCTCCAAAAACATGGAATATCATATGCAATATATCGAATTTCTTTCCCTTCCCAAAAAAAGTTTACAATCATACAGAATTTTTGAAATTTCGTTCTCTTCTCCAAAAACGTTGACTATCATATTTAATTTCTGAATTTCTTTCTCTTCTAAAAAAATGTGGACTATCATATGCAATTTTTGGAATTTCTTTCCCTTCTTCATAAACGTGGAATATCATATGCAATTTATATCATTTCTTTCTCTTCTCCAAAGACGTGGACTATCATATGCAATTTTATAATTTCTTTCTCTTTTCTAAAAACGTGGACTATCATATACAATTTCTGGAATTTCTTTCCCTTCTCCAAAAACGTGGACTATTATATACAATTTATGAAATTTCTTTCCCTTCTCAAAAAACATGGAATATCATATGCAATTTATAGAATTTCTATCCCTTCTCCAAAAACGTGTACTATCATATGCAATTTTTGAAATTTGTTTCTCTTCCCCAAAAACGTGGACTATCATATGCAATTTATGGAATTTCCTTCTTTTCTCAAAACACATGAACTATCATATGCAATTTCTTGAATTTCTTTCTCTTCTCCAAAAACGTGGACTATCATTTGCATTTTATGGAATTTCTTTCCCTTCTCCTATAACGTGGACTATCATATGCAATTTCTGGAATTTCTTTACATTCTTACATAAACATGGACTATCATATGCAGTTTCTGGTATTTCTTTCCCTTCTCCAAAAACGTGGACTATCATATGCAATTCCTAAAATTTCTTTCTATCCTCCGAAAACTTGGACTACCATATGCAATTTCCTGGAATTTATTTCCCTTCTCCTAAAACATGGAATATCATATGAAATATATCGAATTTATTTCCCTTCTCCAAAAAATTGTACAATCATATGGAATTTCTGAAATTTCATTCCCTTCTCCAAAAACGTGAACTATCATATACAATTTCTAAAATTTCTTTCTATTCTCCAAAAATGTGGAATATCATATGAAATTTCTATAACTTCTTTCCTTTCTCCAAAAACATGGACTATTGTATTCAATTTCTAAAATTTCTCTTTCTTCTCCAAAAACATGGACTATTATATGCATTTTCTAAAATTTCTTTACTTTCACACAAAAACAATGACTATCATATGCAATTTCTGGAATTTCTTTCCCTTATCCTAAAACGATGAATATCATATACAATTTCAGGAATTTCTTTCCTTTCTCCAAAAACTTGGACTATCATATTCAATTTATAAAATTTCTTTTTCTTCTCCAAAAACGTGGAATATCATATGCAATTTCTGGAATTTCTTTCCTTTCTCCAAAAACTTGGACTATCGTATTCAGTTTCTAAAATTTCTTTTTCTTCTCCAAAAACATGGATTATCATAAGCAATTTTAGAATTTCTTTCTCTTCTCCAAAAACATAGACTATCTAATGGAATTTCTGGAATATCTTTCCCTTCTAAAAAAACATGGACTATCATATGCAATTTCTGGAATTTCTTTCCTTTCTCCAAAAACATGGAATATCATACGCAATATATCGAATATCTTTTCCTTCCCAAAAAAAGTTTACAATCATGAGGAAATTTTGAAATTTCTTTCTCTTTTCCAAAAACGTTGACTATCATATGTAATTTCCGAATTTCTTTCTCTTCTAAAAAAATGTGGACTATCATATGCAATTTTTGGAATTTCTTTCCCTTCTTCATAAAAGTGGAATATCATATGCAATTTATATCATTTCTTTCTCTTCTCCAAAGACGTTGACTATCATATGCAATTTTATAATTTCTTTCTCTTTTCTAAAAACGTGGACTATCATATACAATTTATGGAATTTCTTTCCCTTCTCCAAAAACGTGGACTATTATATATAATTTATGAAATTTCTTTCCCTTCTCAAAAAACATGGAATATCATATGCAACTTATAGAATTTCTATCCCTTCTCCAAAAACGTGTACTATCATATGCAATTTTTGAAATATGTTTCTCTTCCCCAAAAACGTGGACTATCATATGCAATTTATGGAATTTCCTTCTTTTCTCAAAACACGTGAACTATCATATGCAATTTCTTGAATTTCTTTCTCTTCTCCAAAAACGTGGACTATCATTTGCATTTTATAGAATTTCTTTCCCATCTCCAAAAACGTGGACTATCATATGCAATTTCTGGAATTTCTTTACTTTCTTACAAAAACATGGACTATCATATGCAGTTTCTGGTATTTCTTTCCCTTCTCCAAAAACGTGGACTATCATATGCAATTCCTAAAATTTCTTTCTATTCTCCGAAAACTTGGACTATCATATGCAATTTCCTGGAATTTATTTCCCTTCTCCTAAAACATGGAATATCATATGAAATATATCGAATTTCTTTCCCTTCTCCAAAAAATTGTACAATCATATGGAATTTCTGAAATTTCATTCCCTTCTCCAATAACGTGAACTATCATATACAATTTTTAAAATTTCTTTCTATTCTCCAAAAACGTGGAATATCATATGCAATTTCTAGAACTTCTTTCCTTTCTCCAAAAACTTGGACTATTGTATTCAATTTCTAAAATTTCTCTTTCTTCTCCAAAAACATGGACTATTATATGCATTTTCTAAAATTTCTTTACTTTCACACAAAAACAATGACTATCATATGCAATTTCTGGAATTTCTTTCCCTTCTCCAAAAACGATGAATATCATATACAATTTCAGGAATTTCTTTCCTTTCTCCAAAAACTTGGACTATCATATTCAATTTATAAAATTTCTTTTTCTTCTCCAAAAACGTGGAATATCATATGCAATTTCTGGAATTTCTTTCCTTTCTCCAAAAACTTGGACTATCGTATTCAATTTCTAAAATTTCTTTTTCTTCTCCAAAAACATGGATTATCATAAGCAATTTTAGAACTTCTTTCTCTTCTCCAAAAACATAGACTATCTAATGGAATTTTTTGAATATCTTTCCCTTCTAAAAAAACGTGGACTATCATATGCAATTTTTGGAATTTCTTTCCTTTCTCCAAAAACATGGAATATCATATGCAATATATCGAATATCTTTCCCTTCCCAAAAAAAGTTTACAATCATGAGGAATTTTTGAAGTTTCTTTCTCTTCTCCAAAAACGTTGACTATCATATGTAATATTTGAATTTCTTTCTCTTCTAAAAAAATGTGGACTATCATATGCAATTTTTGGAATTTCTTTCACTTCTTCATAAAAGTGGAATATCTTATGCAATTTATATCATTTCTTTCTCTTCTCCAAAGACGTTGACTATCATATGCAATTTTATAATTTCTTTCTCTTTTCTAAAAACGTGGACTATCATATACAATTTCTG